>NC_044991.1:6388161-6711913 GCF_008728515.1 Papio anubis | reverse complement strand
ATGAGGTCAGGAGTTCAAGACCAGCCTGGCCAACATGGTGAAACCCCATCTCTACTAAAAATACAAAAATGGTGGTGTGTGCCTGTAATCCCAGCTACTCGGGAGGCTAAGGCAGGAGAATTGCTTGAACCGGGACCTGGGAGGCGGAGGTTGCAGTGAGCCGAGATCATGCCACTACACTCCAGCCTGGGCTACAGAGCAAGACTCTGACTCAAAAAAGAAAAAAAAAGAAAAAAAAAAAAAATTCAAATCACATGAAAGTAGGAGAACATAGGGAATTCCATCTTTTGTTCTAGGCATATATGATTCAGAGCCAGCAGTTAGAAGAACACAGTGTGATGCTCCTAGAACTTATTGATTGGGTTTCCTCTGATTGGGCTTCCTCTGATTGGGTTTTCTCTGGGTTTCCTCTGATTGGGCTTCCTCTGATTGGGTTTTCTCTGGGTTTCCTCTGATTGGGCTTCCTCTGATTGGGCTTCCTCTGATTGGGTTTCCTCTGATTGGGCTTCCTCTGATTGGGCTTCCTCTGATTGGGTTTCCTCTGATTGGGCTTCCTCTGATTGGGCTTCCTCTGAAACGGGGGAGAGCAGAATGGTCGGAGCTTGGCTCAGCAGTCACACTGCCCTTCTTCAAATCCTGGCTGCACTGCTTACCACAGCTGTGTGACTCCGGACGACTGAATCCACCTCTCTGCACTTCAGCTTCCCATCTAGAGAGATCACCGGGAGCAGAGGGTGGTCGGGAGACTCAGTCTGGTTACTGAGTCACAGTGCAGGAGTACCCATCCCATAGTAAGCCTCCAGCTAGTGATGTTGATTTCTATTTTCGGGTAATAATGATGATAGTAAAATTAGAGACAGATAAAGGGCATGGGCTTTAGACCAGGGCACTGCAATTTCTAAGCTGTGTGACCTCAGGCAAGTTACTCGACTTCTCTGAGCCTCAGTGGTTTCATCTGCAATATATGGATAGGAAAACCGACCTTGGTGGGTTGTCTGACAATGGAGCGCACTTGACTGAAAAAAAAATTACCCTCGTCTGACTGAAAGAAAAAAATTGAGCTAGTATAGGCATCAGGAATGGTTCTGCATGGGCCTGCAGGGAGTCCAGGGCAAAAAGCCTGAATGTGTGAGGAGGTGTGAGTGCTGACCTGTCTACTACGAAGAGGCTGCTGAGCCTCCTGTGGACGGGGCCCTGGACTTGGCAGTTTCACACCTGAGCTGTTAGAATAACCTCAGATTATGTGTGCTTCAAGGGTTAGGATTCTGATTCCTGCCGAAATGTTTCTGAAAGGGAGGCAATGAGCCAGCCCATCCCCAGTTGCTTTTTAAGATCATTGGGAAGTTCCGTTCTTGCCGTTTGTCCCTGGACCACTCCTAGGTCCTCCGTGCCCCACCACCATCTGGGTGTGTCCTGGGCTGTCCACCACACAGTTGCATCCCGCTCTCTCCCCTGCTGGGGCCACTGTTCCATCTATGGATCCATAGCTTCGTTTCTCTTGGCTTTTCCCTGGTTATTCTGGAGCAGAGCCTCTAGTAAACTCCCAAGGAAGTAAACATTTGACTTTGTGTGTGTTGGTAAACGTGCTTTTTTTCTATCCCATCTCAATGATAGGTTGGCCATGTCTAGAATTGCAGGTTGAAAATCATTTCCTCTCAGAATATTGGTTAGTGAGAAGCCTGGGACTGAGACAGTCACATTCTCACTTCTTTGCAGGTAGGTGCTCTTAGGACTTTCTATCCCTTATAATCTGAAATGTCATATGTCTTGGTGTAAGTCCTTATTTCATTTATTCAGCTGGACAAGTACTGGGGACCCCTTCAGTCAAAGCCTTCTCCAGCTCTGGGAAATTATGTTCTATTCTTATTTCTGTTTTTCCTTACCTTCCATTTGCTTGTTTCCTTTTCTTTTCTTTTCTTTTCTTTTCCTTTTTTTTTTTTTCTTTTGAGACAGGGTCTTACTCTGGTGCCCAGGCTGGAATGCAGTGACATGATCATGGTTCACTGCAGCCTGAACCTCCCAGGCTCAAGTGATCTTCGCACCTCAATGTCATAAGTAGCCGGGACTATAAATAAGCACACGTCACCACACCCAACAAATTTTTAAAAAAAATTTTGTAAGACAGGATCTTACTATGTTGCCCAGACTTTTTCTTCCGCTTCCTGGGGCTCTTATTAGGAAGATGTTTGACTTCCTGGGTTGGATTCCTGTCTCTGTGTCCGACTTTCTCTCTTTGCCATATTTTTTTATCACTCTTTGTCTTTTTGCCTCTGCTCTGACAGATTTCCTCAAATTTTGTCTTCTAGTCCTATCCTACAGTTTTTACTTTCAGCAAATATAATTTAATCTCCAAGAGTACTCTCTTGTTCTCTGCTTGTTCTTTTTACTTAGCATTCTGTTCTTGTTTTATGGATGTAACATTCTCTTGGAATATTTGCTGTCCTCCGGATCATCCCTTCTCCATTTCTTCTTGGGCTAGTTGTTCTGTTTCTTCATCTTTTTTATGCTACTTATTCTCAGCATGTGCTTGTTGGGGTTTTTCCCATATAGCAACAGAGGACTTGGACCTCAGGGTGAAAAGGGTAGGTGCATCACCTGGCAGAGCTCCCAGACAGTGACAGGCAGGCTGCTGGAAGGATGTCTATCTGGGGTGCTACTGCTTTCCTAGAAGCCCTTCCTTTCCCTGGAGGTGGTTGAGCTGTCGGATTTTGCCTTGGTGATGAACACTGGCTCCCCGTGCTCTGCCTGTTTCATCGCCAGCCCCCTCCCCTTCTGCCTGGAGTCCGGTAACCTGTTGAAATATCTTGCTCATTGGTGAGCCCCTGCTCCTTCCTCATTGCTCTTGCAGATTTATCACTTCTTGTAAGGCCTCACTTGTTCTCGGGGATTTTCTTCGTGCCACACCATGGGAAACACGAGGTGGTTGCATGCTGCAGTCCTGAGCATTTATTTCACTCACGTCCTTACACGTAGATTTGTGTGGGTGTTTACTTTGTTTTTAGCAAATTAGTCTGGCATGTCCTTTGATCCTTTTTTTTTTTTTTAGACTGAGTCTTACTCTGTCATCCAGTCTGGAGTGCAATGGCGCAATCTTGGCTCACTGAAAGCTCTGCCTCCCGGGTTCACGCCATTCTCCTGCCTTAGCCTCCCGAGTAGCTGGGACTATGGGTGCCTGCCACCACACCCAGTGAATTTTTTGTATTGTTAGTAGAGACGGGGTTTCACCGTGTTAGCCAGGATGGTCTCGATCTCCTGACCTCATGATCTGTCCATCTTGGCCTCCCAAAGTGCTGGGATTACAGGCGTGTGCCACCGCATACAGCTTTTTTTTTTTTTTTTTTTTTTTTGAGACGAAGTCTTGCTGTGTCCTCCAGGCTGGAGTGCGATGTCGTGATCTCAGCTCACTGCAACCTCCACCTCCTGGGCTCAAGAGATTCTCCTGCCTCAGCCTCTGGAGTAGCTGGGATTACAGGTGTGTGCCACCACACCTGGCTCGTTTTTCTATTTTTAATAGAGGTGGGGTTTGGCATGTTGGCCAGGCTAATCTTGAACTTCTGACCTCATGATCTGCCTGCCTTGGCCTCCCAAAGTGCTGGGATTACAGGTGTGAGCCACCACGCCTGGCCCTGATTAATCTTTTAATGCCCAGTCCCTCCTTCAAAAGCCAGCTCCATTTTCCCACTGGCCTTCCTAGATTCCTTCTCCACTCCCCAGGATCAGCCTCCTCCTCCCCACCCCACTACTGCTGGCAGGGGGATGTCTGTGTTCAGGCATTTATCAGAGACCCTGAGGTGGGGGTCCTTTGTGTGTCTGGGGGATGGAGAGTCTAGAGGAGGTAGTGACCACACCTCTCCATGGTGCCCCCGCTGGGCTCACATGTGACCAAGCACAGCAAACCTTGAGGCAGGGGACGGTCTTGACCATGAGAGCCCTTGCAGCAGCTGCCATGGGCCTCAGCTCCTCTCCAAGCTGGGAAGAGCCCTGAAAAGCCAAGGTGTTTGTTTGTTTGTTTGTTTGTTTTTCCTTTATTTCAGTGTAAGTCCTTTGAGCTTTCTTGAACCAGAAGTGGCCTCATTTTGCTTTAGAGATTTCAGATGGGCTCATCCTTGTCCTGTCATCCCAGATCCACCTGCTGGGAAGTCATCAGATTGGAGATGATGTTGGCGGCTTTTGTAAACAAAGGGTGGTGTTGTAAGCTGTTGTGTCTGCCTATGTGTGTGTTTGTGTACTTGGTCTTATCTCTGCAGACTGGTGACATGGCTTCCGGATATGCCCGACGATGTCCAGTGGCTGCAGTGGGTGACCTCACAGGTCTTCACTCGAGCGCTGATGTGTCTGCTTCCCGCCTCCAGGTAAATACTTTGGCTGTGGGTGTGTGGGCCGGGCGGGCATCTCTCTCATCTGATGAGGCCTCACACGACGTTCTGGAAACAGCTGGCTGAATGTCAAGCAAGGAGCTTGCCCTAAGGTTTGGGGACACTGTCTCATGGGGGGCAGCTGAATCAGTCAGAGGTCCCAGTGCACCTCCTGAGAGCTGTCACCCAGGCCAACCTGCACCGGGGCCTGGGAAGCCTCCCCGTCGGATGAGTCTCTTTGAGCGCAGCGTTGATGGTGGAGGAGCAGAGAGGCTGCGGATAAGTAGGGAAAGGTGCTTCAGACAGAGTGGCCAGGGTGAGGGCCGGGGAGTGTCAGATAGCACTGTGGTGCCTGCGGGAAGGAGCTCTGGTGCCCATGGCACAGGAAGGAGGTGGGGCCCTGGAGGGGCAGGGCTAGCAGAGCTCCTTGGAGCGTGTGGCTGGGTGCCTGGGAATGCAAGCTGCCTGTCCTCCACCCTCTGTTGTACTGAGTCACAGTCTCTGGGGTGAAGCCCAGCAGTCTGCGTCGACAGGCCCCAGGAGATGCCGCTACTTCCTGAATTCTGAAAACTGAGCTGGAGCTCAGGGCCTGGCTCCTGTTACCAGGGTTGGGCGTTATCCTGAAAATCATAGGCCTTAGTTTCCTCACTTGGCCAACAGGGGCAATCGCTGTTCCCTCACTGGGTTTCTGTGAGCTTCTGAGAGCCCATAGCATGGTACTTGGCACATGCTGGGCATCAGGAGGTATGGCCTCTTTTGCTATTGTTGTTATTATTGGTAGACACAGAAGGATTTAAAAGTAGGGGAATGCGAAGATCTGATTGGCTAGGGAAGAGGGCAGTAGTGGCCAAGTAGAGGATGGATCCTGGGCCCTGGCTGGCAGCAGGCAGCAAGGCAGGGATGATCTGTAGACTGAGAGGCTTTCTTAGGCTCTCGGACAGGAGGAGGTATTGGTTCCAAGCCCAAGGAGTAGGGGCAGCCCTGGTGACTGGTGGTCAGTGGTGCCAGGGGGTTGTAGGACACCCTGGGGGGCAAGCAGGTTTGTGTGGAGGAAACCGATAGGCCCCTTCAGGGATTCGTTGGTGGGCGACACCTATGGGAGGGGTCCACCAGTGAGAGGGGTCCAGGTAGCTGGGAGGGCCACAGGCTTAGAAGACCTAGATGGTGACATCAGCCCAGCACTGAAGGCTGAAAGAAGCTGTGTCTCTGGCTGTGGCTGCATTCCCAGAGTGTGTGTGATGGTGCCTCGACTGGCTGGCAGTGTGGGTCCATCGTAGCCCAGACTGCACACTATAGCAGTGGGAATGGCCGCTAAGCCAACTTTCTCCATGTGTTTCAGGTCCCAAATGCCAGTGAGCAGCGAACAGGCCTCCCCATGCAAACCGGAGCAGGACTGGCACTGCTGGACTCCCTGCTCCCCCGAGGACTGTCCTGCAGAGGCCACCCCACGGTCCATGCTCAGGTCCAGCCTGAATTTCTTCTGGGGCAATAAAGTACCTGCTGGTGCTGAGGGGCTCTCCACCTTTCCCAGTTTTTCACTGGAGAAGAGTTTGTGAGTCATTTGAGGAGTCGAGTCTAGGAAATTCTTTCAGAGGTGCTAAAGCTTCCCATCTTTGTGCAGCTACCTCCACATCGCCGTGTAGTGACCCCTGCCTGTGACGTGGAGGATCCCAGCCTCTGAGCTGAGTTGGTTTTATGAAAAGCTAGGAAGCAATCTTTGGTCTGTGCAGCAGTCCAGCACTTAAGTCTAATACGTCAGCATGCGTTAGTTCAGCTGGTTGGGAAATGACACCAGGAAGCCTAGCACAGAGGGTCCCTTACTGACTATTTCATGGTCCTATTAATGGTCAGACTGTTCCAGTGTGAGGTTCTTAGAATGACTAGTGTTTGGATGGGTGGGGGCATTGTGGTGGGGGATGGGCTGGTCTATGTGTGATCTTGTGGGGTGGAAGGAAGAGAATAGCACGATCCCACCTCCCCATGCCGTGGGAAGGGGTGCAGTTGGTTCCCAAGAAGGACACTGCCTGTCAGGTGGCCTGCAAATATAATAACCTTGACAACTAAAAACCTCTCCATGGGGGTGGGGGGTACCAAGATGATAACCGATTTACATTTTAGAGCACCTTTTTCACCTAACTAAAATAATGTTTAAAGAGTTTTATATAAAAATGTAAGGAAGAGTTGTTATCTGTTGAATTTTGTATTATATGAATCAGTGAGATGTTAATAGAATAAGCCTTTAAAAAGAAAAAAAAATTCAGCTGGGCGCCGTGGCACACGCCTGTAATCCCAGCACTTTGGAAGGCCGAGGTGGGCAGATTACCTGACGTCAGGAGTTCAGGACCAGTCTGGCCAACATGGCAAAACCCCGTCTCTACTAAAAATTAGCTGGGCCTGGTGGTGTGTGCCTATAATCCCAGCTATTCGGGAGGCTGAGGCAGGAGAATCGCTTGAACCCAGAAGGCGGAGGTTGCAGTGAACCGAGATTGAGCCATTGCACTCCAGCCTGGGCAACACGAGCGAAACTCTGACTCAAAAAATAACAATTTAAAAAACCCAAAAATCTGGTGTGCAGGGCGGTCACCTCAGCCCCCCAGGCAGGAGCCAAACACAGCAGGAGCTTCTGCCTCCTCTCCACCACAGCCCACAACTTGAACCTGCTTTATTTTCCACACGCTTCTGATCTGCGTTCTTTTTTTCTCTTTGCATCTTCTCATTCTCTCATCACCCCAACCTCTCTCTGTCCTCCCTACTCTGCCAACCTTGATGGAGACAAGCCCTTGAGACCAGAACTCACCTTTTCTCCAGGTGTGATAGTTGATTAGCAAGCTCAGTGTAATATGACTGAAGGTGAAACGTGTGTATATTTTTCTATTTATGCATTTGAGTATAGTTCATACAAGAAAAATAATGGTATGCTCAAACTGTTAAATGTTGGAAAAGAAAGTTACAACCCTCACCCATATTGTGTAAGGAAGTGCCCTGGAGGGGAAGAACCAGCAAGTTCAGACAAAAGCACTTGACTGAGAAGACAGACCCTTTACAAGAAACGGGTTCTAGGGACAAACTCTATGTGGGCATGTTCTCTTAATGAGATTGTGAACTCTTTGAGAAAAGAGGCTACTTGTGAAAATAATGATGTGTTGCCTAGTGCATAGAAGCCCCCTTTGGGGCAGGAGTTCCAGGATTTGAACCTGCCTTCTTACATCTTGAGGGTTGAGTGAGTTCCCAAGGCCTCTGTTCAGTGCTTGCTCCATCAGTGAGCTCAGGTCTAGTGAGTGCTGGGGTCTTCCACCCCCAACCCCACCGGGTGTCAGAGCAAGACACTGTCCCCTGTGGAGCTGGAATGGGGTGGAGGAGCCTGCACCTGGCACCCTCATGGCCTCCTTGTGATGGACCCACCCTTGTAATGTTGGAAAAGAAAGTTACAAGTTTCTGACCAGGCGCGGTGGCTCACACCTGTAATCCCAGCACTTTGGGAGGCTGAGGCGGGTGGATCACGAGGTCAAGATCGAGACCATCCTGGCTATCACAGTTAAACCCCCGTCTCTACTAAAAATACAAAAAGTTAGCTGGGTGTGCTGGCGGGTGCCTGCAGTCCCAGCTACTTGGGAGGCTGAGGCAGGAGAATGACGTGAAGCCGGGAGGCGGAGCTTGCAGTGAGCCGAGATTGTGCCACTGCACTCCAGCCTGGGCGACAGCGACTCCGTCTCAAAAAAAAAAAAAAAAAAAGTTACAAGTTTCTTTTCCCAAGTTTCCCAATAGGCGTTGTTCTGTTAGCACCACATCTTCAGTCATTAGCAGATATAACTAAACTTTAACAATATTTTCTTTTCTTTTTTTTTTGAGACGGAGTTTCGCTCTTGTGGCCCAGGCTGGAATGCAGTGGTGCGATCTCTGCGCCCAGCCAACAGTATTTTCTAATAACCAATATATTTCCATATGCACAAATGTATATGTGGGTGTTGTGATTGTTATCAGGAAAAAATATATTAAATGGCTGATGGGATACCATGGGACTTATTTTCTTTCTGCTTTTAAAAATTATTCGGGCTGGGTGCAGTGGCTCATGCCGGTAATCCCAGCACTTTGGGAGGCCGAGGTGGGCAGATCCCCTGAGGTCAGGAGTTTGGGACCAGCCTGGCCGACATGGTGAAACTCCATCTCTACTAAAAACACAAAAATTCTCCAGGCGTGGTGCCAGGTGCTTGTAATCCCAGCTACTGGGTTGGCTGAGGCAGGAGAATCGCTTGAACCCGGGAGGCAGTGGTTGCAGTGAGCCAAGATCGTGCCACTGCACTCCAGCCTGGGTGACAAAGTGAGATTCTGTCTCAAAAAAAAAAAAAAAAAAAGAAAAAAAATTCAATCTTCTTTCTTATTTTTTTATTACTAAAATTATTTTTAGTAGAAACAGGACCTTGCTATGTTACCCATGCTGATCTTGAACTCATCGGCTTAACCAATCTTCCTGCCTTAGCCTCCCAAAGTGCTGGGATTACAGGTGTGAACCACCATGCCTCGACCCCCGCCTTCTTAAAATGAGCGTTTGTTTTTTTCCAAGGGTGTACCAAGATAAGGAAATCAGGAAGTGTAATACTCTTATAGAAATGGCCAAGGTCTCCCGCCCCACCTGTGCCTAGATGCTACCCAATCCCACCTTCTCTGCCCCTCCAGAAGGCACCCTTTGCTTAGGCCTCCCTCTCCTCCTGAACCACCTCTGGAAGTTTCTTATCAGCCTATGAATGCATTCTTATTTATTATGTAATCAAATAAAGCCTTCCCTCTAATTTATGGCACAATTATGCTTTGGAATCCACCCTCAGGGCTAATCAGTATGTAGTATATTATATGTCAGGGAGCAACATTCTTTTTTCTTTCTTTCTTTTTTTTTTTTTTTTGAGGCAGGGTCTCGCTCTGTCATCCAGGCTAGAGTGCAATGGTGCAATCATAGCTCACTGCAGCCTCAACTTCCTGGGGTCAAGCCATCTTCCCACCTCAGTCTCCCAAGTAGCTGGAGCCACAGGTGTACGCTACCACACCCAGCTAGTTTTTTTTTGTAGAGACAGGGTCTTGCCATGTTGCCCAGACTGGTCTCCAACTCCTGGGCTCAAGTGATCCTCCTGCCTTGGCCTCCCAAAATGCTAGGATTACAGGTGTGAGCTGCCATGCCTGGTCCAACATTCTTCATTTTGTAAACAGCAAAACTTACTGCAGAGTATGAGCCTGATTTTGTTTTTTTTTTATAAAAAAGTATGTAGGTGTGTATATGTATCTGTGTGTGTATATAAAAAGACTGAAAGAGGGCTGGGCACGGTAGCTCTTGCCTGTAGTCCCAGCACTTTGGGAGGCTGAGGGGGGCGGATCACTTGAAGTCAGGAGTTCGAGACCAGCCTGGGTGAAACCCCATCTCTACTAAAAAATACAAAAATGAGCTGGGCATGGTGGTGGGCACCTGTAATCCCAGCAATTAGGGAGGCTAAGGCGGGAGAATCACTTAAACGTGGGAGGCGGAGGTTGCAGTGACCCGAGATGCAGTGAGATTCCATCTCAAAAAAAAAAAAAAGACTATAAAGATATATATCAAAACCCTTATGGCAGTTATCATTAGGCTGTTATTTGTAATTCTATTTTATTTGTCGTGCTTGTGTGTGTTGCCCAAGTTTCTATGGTGAACAGTATGCATTACTTTCAGCATGAGAAAATAACTCCTAATAAATGTGATTCTTAAAGGACTCTCCCCGTCTCCATCCTTTCCAAGGAGCCCACATATGCCCTCCCTCCCTCACAGCCAAGTTCCTCTAGGACAGTCCTCCCTAGGGGGTTACGGCCTCGCTCCTTGGACGCGGCCCTGCCGCAGCCCAGGGACTCTTTCCAGGGCACTGTGGACCAAACCCTCCTAGAATCCCCCTGCTTCCTCAACCCCAGACTCTCAGGCACCCCGTCTCCATCCTGGACACCGAGCTTGTCACTTGTCACCAAGGCCCAGCTGCAGCCGCTGTGCTGAGTGTGCACAGCCATCTCTGGGAAGTCTGCGCTCCCCCTGAGGACCTGGGTCCTCAGTCTCTGACTCTGGTGGGATTCGGGGCCACCTACCCACCTTCTGGCTCTACTCAACACCAGCAACCCCTCAACATCAAGCCCTCCAGCTCACAGCACCTCAGCTCTGCAGCGCCCAAGCCACCCAACCCTGGAGCTGGGGACTCAGGGAGACCCCTCACCCCAACTCCAGCTGGTCCCAGTGCTGCCTCCGCTGTCATCTCTGGAATCTGGTCTCTTGTCCCCAGCCCACGGCTGCCAGGGTCAGCCCTGGTACTTTCTACCTGGGTTGCTGCAACAGCTTCCCTCTGGGGGCCGAGGTCTGTTTTCAGCCTTGGGCCCATCTGCTCTCCAGGTTCCTGCTGGGCAAGCTGAGGCCCCGCCACACCCCCAGCACCTTCCTGTGCCTCCAAGCCTCCCTGGCCAGTACACCCCCTCCAGCCCATGAAGCCCTGCCAGCAGCTCAGAACCTCTCCCCGAAGTCACCCTGCTTCCTGAGTGGACCCACGTTGCTGCTGGGCAAGCTGAGGCCCCGCCACAAACCCAGCGCCTTCCTCTGCCTCCAGACTCCCTCCCAGCACACCCTCTCTAGCTCCTGCAGTCTCACCAGCAGCTCAGAGCTTCTTCCCCAAGTCACCCTGCTCCCCGAGAGGACCTCCACCCAGGGAATGCCCTTCCAGGCTCCTCTCACTGATTCACCTTCACTCCTCAGAGGTCCGGTGCTGGGTGATAGAGGCAATCAGATGAGCCCCTCACCTCAGGGCGCTCAGCCCCTGGGAAGGTGACGAACAAGGGCACCCCAAGGGGTGTCCCAGACTAATATGTGGATGACTCCAGTGGGAAGATCCAGTCTACCCTCCCCATGGCCGATTAAATTTGGGGTGGTTTTTATTTATTGTTTTTCGAGTCAAGGTCTTGCTTTGTTGCTCAGGCTGCAGTGCAGTGGCACAATCACAGCTCACTGCAGCCTTGACCTCCTGGGCTCAAGCAATCCTCCTGCTTCAGCTTCCTGAGGAGGTTTTAATTAAGTAAATTAAAAGCCAATTAATTTCTTTTTCTTTTTTTTGGTAGAGATGGGGTCTCACTATTCTCCAGGCTGATTTTGAACTCTTGGACTCAAGCAATCCTCTTGCTTCAGCCTCTGGAGTAGCTGGGACTACAGGTGCATGCTACTATGCCCAGCTATTTTTTTTTTTTTTCCATTTTTTTTGTAGCGATGGGGTCTATTTCTTAGGCGGATGTTGAACTCCTGGGTTCAAGCAATCCTCCTGCCTCGGCCTCCCAAAGTGCTGAGATTATAGGTATGAGCCATTGCACTCAGCCAGGATTTTATTAAGGAAACTAGCTTAGTCACTAAACTGCACTTCTACTTCTAGTTGGATGAGATTAGCACTGTGTAAACCAGGTTTTCTGGGATGCTGGGTTCCTTGAAGATGTTTCTAGCTGGTATTATCCTATAGGATAGGCTGGGTTATGCTGCATTAATGAGCAAAACCCAAAAGGTTTATTTCTCATTCGTGCTGTATGTCCAGGAGACGTGGCTGGGCTTCACTCCCAGACCCAGCCTGTAGCTGCCCCACCATTGGGGGATCTCTGATTGCCATGGCATGGTGAGAGAAATATGGTTCTTAAAGGTTCTCATCCAGAGTGACACATATCTCTTCTGCTCACAATATGTTGACCAAAGCAAGTCACATGGACGGGAGCAGGGAGATGCAATCCTCTTGTGCCCAAAAGAGGAGCGCAAGAAATACTGTTGAATAGCACTGCCAAAGGCCACAGAAAAATCTCCAAAGCCAAAAATCTATATGACCCAATAAATTCAATAAATACTGGGTTAAAGAGAAGGAAACCAGTATATGCACTGTTGGACTTCTCAGTCTTTAATATATTGTATGCATTGTAACCATCACAGACAGCCTTTAATATATACATTTTTAACTATCAGAGAGTCTTCAATATATTATATACATTATAACCATCACAGCCTTTAATGTATTATATACATTATAACTATCACAGCTTTTAGCTTTTAATATATTATATACATTGTAACTATCACAGCCTTTAATATATACCTTGTAACCATCACAGTCTTTAATATATACATTGTAACCATCACAGCCTTTAATATATTATACATTGTAACTACCACAGCCTTTCATATATACATTGTAATCACTACAGCTCTTTAATATACATTGTGGAATCCAACACAGCCTTCATATTATATACATTGTAACTATCACAGCCTTTCATATATTATATACATTGTAACTATCACAGCCTTTAATATATCATATACACTGTAACTACCACAGCCTTTAATATATTATATACATTGTAACTATCACAGACAGCCTTTAATATATACATTATAACCATCACAGCCTTCACTATATTATATACATTATAACCATTACAGCCTTTAATATATACATTATAACTATCACAGCCTTTAATATATTATGTACATTGTAACTACCACAGCCTTTAACATATTATGTACATTGTAACTACCACAGCCTTTAATATATCTACTGTAACTACCACCTTTAATATATTATATACATTGTAACTACCACAGATAGACTTTAATATATACATTGTAACTACCACAGACAGCCTTTACTATATTATATACATTGTAACTATCACAGATAGCCTTTAACATACACATTGTAACTATCACAGGTAGCCTTTAACATATTTGTACATTGTAACTACCACGCCTTTAATATATCCATTGTAACTCTCACAGCCTTTAATACATACATTGTAACTACTACATCTTTTACTATATTATGTACATTGTAACTATCACAGATAGCCTTTAATATATACATTGTAACTACCACAGCCTTTAATATATACATTGTAACTACCACAGATAGCCTTTAACATATACATTGTAACTATCACAGGTAGCCTTTAACATCTACATTGTAACTATCACAGGTAGCCTTTAATATATACATTGTAACTATCACAGATAGCCTTTAATATATACATTGTAAGTATCACAGACAGCCCTTTCTTTGAGGGTAAAGCATGTGACTTTGTTTTCCTCCTGAGCCCTCTGCCATCCTCCAGGGCCTCACACACAACAGGTTCTCAAATACTGCAACTATCTTGCACTCTGTAGGGCAACTTCATGGCTTATCCTTTACAAGTAGCATATTCAGAAGAGTAACGAGAGAAAAGTGTAAGAAAAGAGGGTTGTTTGGGCAAAGAAAATCTGGTTGATTCGATGTTTACAGTGTTCCAGGCCCCACCTTTGATCTCATGAAGTCCTCGGACCTTATGCCTTAGGCTATCATTCCCATTTTACAGATAAGGAAATTGAGGCTCATGGAACTGGCAGAATGAGGGAAGGGCAGGGGCCTGGCTGGTGCTAGGTTCTGTCTCTTTCCAGGCAAAAAGGGGCATGTGGACTCGAATATTTATCTCAGGGATGTTGGAGGCCTAGGGTGCTGCTATTTAAATGGAAAGGGTGTCAGGGTTTCTGGGAGGGAGTAAGGGGAGAGAAGAAAAGATGCTTCTGTTATCAGGAGGGAGTGGCAACATGACGTGACACTGAAGCTTCCTCTTTTCCTATTCCGTCTCTTATTTGTTTCTTTCAATATACTTATCACAACGTGTGGCTGATATTTATTATACTTTTTTCTTTTTTCTTCTATTCTCTTTTCTTTTTTGGGGCAGGGGAGCTGTTTTGCCACCAAAACCTAAGCCCATGGCCGTCTTCTTCACCGATATGACTGGTTATCATGTAAGCACCTAGAGGACCCTCGCCCATAATTACTGGCTGCAGGTGAATGAATAACGGTCATTATCTAGTGCCCACCGTGTGCCCGACCCTGTGCCGGGAGCTTTGCTTTCCGTCTCTCACAGTAGGCCCTTTTAAGGAACCCCGAGAAGGAAACATGATCATCGTCTTCATTTTGACGATTCTGAGTGGGGGTTCCAATGACTTGAAGGAAAGGAGCCAGGGAACCAATCCGGGTTTGTGTAGCAGATGCCGGTGAGACCCGACTACTGCAGGCCGGGGGTGGCCGGACCCGGGGTCTCCCCGCTGAGCCTCGGGGCACCGGCGCGTGGGGACAAGCACAGCACCCTCGGGTCGGGGTGCCAGGAGGGCTAAGAGCAGCAGGACTCGCGTGACACCCAACAGGTGGCCTGATCTCTTTCAGGCGCCAACGCCAGACGCCAGCCTCCCAGCGGACCCTCTCGCAGACCCACCTTCACTGCGCCCTCCACGCGTCCTCCCCGAACCCTCCACGCACCCTCCACGCGCCCTTCCCGCACACTCCACGCGACAGCAGCTTCGCGGATGTCAGTGAACGCTCTTCGCTTGCGCAGTCAAGACGTCCTCCGCGTCCGTGTGAACATCCGGGTCACAGGCTCATAAGGACCAATGAGCGAAGGAACCGCGAGCTAGGGGGCGGGGAGAAGGCGGGACATCATGGCCGCCCCCATTGCTCCGCGTCCGGGGGCTTGTGGGAGTTGCCTTGACCTGCAGCTCCGCCACCGCGGACCCGCCTTCTGCCCTCAGCAGCAGACGGTCGGTCCTGCCCGGGCAGCTCTGCGAGGCGGCGGCTGGAGAGGGAACCATGGGGACTGTGCACGCCCGGGTAAGAGGCCCAGCGACCCGCGGGCTGCGAGGCCTCTGGGCCAGCAGGGCAGACGGGCGCCGCTGGGAGACGCTGTCGTGGCTGCGCCCAGGGTTCCCCGGGAGAGAGGGCGCCGAGGGTTCCGGGGTGGGTGGAGGAGGCCGAAAAGATCTCGCCTCGGGCCAGCGAGTCTCTCAGACCTTCGAGCAGGAACCTGATACTCAGGAGGGACGAGACTTGCTCAAGGTCACTCAGCGAGTCGGTGGCCCAAAGGACTTGCGAACTTTCTGTGATGTCTTAGACCGGAGTGAATATGCTCTTTCTTTGCATGATTTTAAGTTTTCTGTTTTTACTGGTCACTTCCAGCTTTTCCCCGCTCAGCCGCTGCTGGAGCCGTTGTAGACTCCTAGAGCAACAAGAATCCTTTGAAGTCTTCTAACTCAAACCTCGCTAGGGGTCCTCTTTTCTCCTGTTTAACGTGCAAAAGACGGAACCGCTCCCTGCCTTGCTTCCTGTTTTGAAGTGGAGGTAGTAATAATACCTGCCTCGCCTGGCTTTAGAGTGAATTAAAAGACAATGCGTGTGAATACTTGGGTGCCTGGCGCCTAACTAACTGTGCTGGTTGCGAAACTCCTCTCGTTTATTCTAATCTTAAATAAGGGCCAGATAATGAGTTAACTTCTCCAAGGTCACATAGTTACTGCTTCCAAATGGCCTAAAACCTCAGATTTCCTGAGTCTCAGCCCCAACACTACTTTTCGACTACAGCTTGGATTGTTTGACTTGACCTACATAGACGTTTTTAGTAGTTCCCCATTAACTTCCAAAAAAATTTAGCACAGAAGTCGCAGCCTGGCATCCATAATTGGACTTAATTTCCCTTTATATGTCTTCCATTCAGATCAAACACCATTTCTCTTCTGACATCTCTTTGTGTAACTGTAATAGGTCTGTTGCTCAGTGTGCTCGGTAAGTCAATACACTGAGACACTGGGTTGCAGCAGAGAGTTTCAGTTGCAGGGCCACTGAGCGAGGAGATGGGAAAACAGAGGAAACCTCGAATCCAGCTCCTTCAGGAGTTTGGACCTAGTGTTTTTGCTGAAGCGTGGAGATCCTTGATTGATGGAAGAGTGCAGGGTGAAGTTACGGGACAGGGAGATGAGGAAACTTCTCATGCTGATTGTATTCCTCTTTTGGGGGGAGGAGTCTTCAAACTGGTTGGCAGCATCAGTTTTGCTGGAATTCAAGATCTGAAAAACATGTAAAGCAACTCTTAAGCAAAAGCCTTATAATTCTGGTTTTAGAAATCCTATCTAAAATCAGTGGGGATGCAAATAGTGTCTGTGATTTTTGGTTACAAGGAAGTAGGTCAAAGTGCAACCTGAACTCTTCCTGCCATCTTGGCTCCTGTGGAGGCCTGCTGGGAACAGGACTTCTGAAAGGAAATATGTGTGGAAGGCTGTGGTCCAAGGCCATTTTTGCTGGCTAGAAGCGGAGTCTGTGGAACCAAAGGGAGCACATAGCTCTTCTTAAAATTGCAGGTGTTTATGCCTGAGATGAAACAGGATTCTATTTGGGCAAGAGATATGCTCATGTATACAAAGCAAAGAGCAACATAGTGACTCCTGGCGGCAAACCAAACAAAGCCAGAGTAATCTGGGAAAAGGTAACTTGGGCCCACGGAAACAGTGGCGTGATCCGTGCCAAATTCTGAAGCAATCTTCCTGCTAAGGCTATTGGACACAGAATCTGAGTAATGCTGTACCCCTCAAGGATTTAAACTAATGAAGTGTCAATAAATCAATGTGGATTTGTGCTCTTGAAAAAAAAAAGGCAACCTGATTAATGGTTAATTATAACTACATTTTTTTTGAGATGCAGTCTCACTGTGTTGCCCAGGCTGGAGTGCAGTGGTGTGATCTCCGCTCACTGCAACCTCTGCCTCCCAGGTTCAAGTGATTCGCCTGCCTCAGCCTTCCATGTAGCTGGGATTACAGGCGCCTGCCACCACACCTGGCTAATTTTTGTATTTTTAATAGAGAGGGGGTTTCACCATGTTGGCTAGGCTGGTCTCGAACTCCCGACCTTTGGTGATCCACCTGCCTCGGCCTCCCAAAGTGCTGAGATTACAGGCGTGAGCCACTGCACCCAGTCAATTATAACTACATTTCTGTCCAGAATTCTTGTTAGCCCTGTAAGAATGGCTTCATTTGGACCACACTATTGCATTCCGTTCCCCTTCCCGTCACCCATATTCAGCATCAAAATATTCCCATCTTTTAGAACTCCGTTCTGAAAGCTCTTTATCTCTCATGCATTTGGATGGGCTTCTACCTTTCCATGCCATTTCCTTTGGTGCCATTTACATTTTGCCTTCTTTTGGGTCTGTTTGCATTTTTGTCTTACCTTTCAATCCTAAATTTCTAGATGTGATGGTAGGAACTGCATCTTCTTGGCTTGCATCCCCTTTGGCATCTTGAGCAAAGTAATCACTCGTTATTTATTCAGCTCATATTTATTGATGGCCTGCTATGTGCCTAGTACTGTGATAGGTGCTAGGGATACAGGGAAAAAAGTATCTGCCTTTATGGAGCTCTTTTTTTTTTTTTTTTTTGAGATGGAGTCTTGCTCTGTGAAAGCAGCCTGGAGTACAGTGGCATCATCTCGGCTCACTGCAACCTCTGCCTCCCAGGTTCAAGTGATTCTCCTGCCTCAGCCTCCCGAATAGCTGGGACTACAGGCGTGTGCCACCACACTCAGCTAATCGTTGTGTTTTTAGTAGAGACGGGGTTTTGCCATGTTGGCCAGGATGGTCTAAATCTCCTGACCTCATGATCCACCCTTCTTGGCCTCCCAAAGTGCTGGGATTACAGGCATGAGCCACTGAGCTGGGCCTGTGGAGCTCTTTTTACATTAAAATTGGTGTTCCTTTGATGAGTGTATTGAGAAAAAATGTTTTCAGTTTTTTTATTTGAACTTTTCATCCCGCTAGCCAGTGTCTTTCAAACTTTTTGATCAAGACTCACAGTAAGAAAGCATTTGCCGTTTACCACCTAGTACTCATGCTTATGTCAAACAAAATTTTGTGCAATCATACTTATTAATATGTGTTATGTATTGTTATAGTTTCCGTTTTCTTTCTTTCTTTTCTTTTCTTTTTTTTTTTTTTTTTTGAGATGGAGTCTTGCTGTGTGTCCCAGGATGGAGTGCAGTGGTGCGATCTTGGCTCACTGCAACCTCTGCCTCCTGGGTTCAAGTGATTCTCCTACCTCAGCCCCCAGCAAGTAGCTAGGATTACGGGCACGTGCCACCACACCCAGCTAGTTTTTAAATTTTTACTTGAGATGGGGTTTTGCCATGTTGGCCAGGCTGGTCCTGGACTCCTGACCTCAGGTGATCCGCCCGCCTCAGCCTTCCAAAGTGCTGGGATTTCAGGCGTGAGCCACTGCACCCAGCCTGTTGTTATATTTTCTATTGGATTCTAGTCTATCTCGCTTTAAAGATGCTGTTCATAACTTATTCAATTTATTTCATGTCTCATTCAATTTATTTCATGTCCCATACCCACTGCTTTGTACATCGTGCTCAATACAACTTACTGACTGACTGGTAGACTGATCTGCTTCAAGGTTAAAGGCTACATCCAAATATTTATTTTATTTTTTTATATTACACACACACACACTTTTCAATAGAAGCAGAGTCTCCCTATGTTGCTCAGGCTAGTCTCAAACTCCTGGGCTCAAGTGATCCTCCCGCCTGGGCCTCCCAGAGTGCAAGTGCTAGGATTACAGACATGAGCTACTGTGCCTGGCCCAAATATTTATTTTAGTGCATTTTACCAAACACTTACCCCATGCCTATTCTTCTAGGTGTAGAATTTATGGGATGTAAATTCTATGAGGGTGAGGTTCTTATAAGTGCTTGTTACATAGTAGGGTCTTAATATTTGGTGAACGAATGAATCTCTATTAGTAACACAGTTACTAATATTTTGATTAAAGTATATTTACAGGGTATTAATCCTATAATGACTTTAGCGTTTAGATATAATAGAAAAATAGACTTAAGATGTATGAATAGGTATAAGAGGCTGTAACTGTGAAACCTCAAAGATGTGATCTCTTAAAGTCTGGATTTTAGATTAAAGGATGTAGATGGGCCTGGCAGATCTTCGGTGAACCTTGTTTCATATTTGGAGATTTTAGGAAGTGCAGTGGAATTTTTTCAGCATAATGGGATATAAACCTTTGCCCAGATAAAGCATTTTTGCTAAGCGTTCAGATTCAGATGAGTATGTGCACATAATCTTACTTTGTTTATATTTTTGAGAAATATAATTCCAGTTTGAAAATATTGCACAACAAAAATGAAGATAATGATAGGAAATTATCCGTTCTTTGCCTTACATTATCTTCCTCACCCACAAGGACCCCGTCTTGGTCACTGCTGTGAACCCAGCGCCCAGCACACAGTGGTCTTTCAGTACTTATTTGTTAAGTGAAAGATTGGAAAAGTCGTTCATTCCCCATTCCACAAATATTTATTGAGTACTTCTGAGGTGCCAGGACAGGTAAAAATAAGAAACAGGCCGGGCGCAGTGGCTCACACCTGTAATCCAAGCACTTTGGGAGGCCGAGGGGGGTGGATCACCCTGAGGTCAGGAGTTCAAGACCAGCCTGGCCAACATGGTGAAACCCTGTTTCTACTAAAAATACAAAAATTAGCCAGGTGTAGAGGGACGCACCTGTAATCCCAGCTAGCTGGGAGACTGAGACGGGAGAATGGCTTGAACACAGGAGGCGGAGGTTGCAGTGAGCCGAGATCGCGCCATTGCACTCCAGCCTGGGCCACAGAGCAAGACTCTGTCTCAAAAGAAAAAAAGAAACAGAAAGGGTACCTGTGAAGGTCACAGACTTCAAATATCAAGAGGTGTCCCTGTGAGAGAGGGACGATTCTTCCTCAAGAAGCCAGGAATGGCTTACAGAAGATGACATTAAGGTGGATCTTGAAGCTTCATAGGGGCAACTTATTCTGAAAGAGGGGCAAGGTATGCAAAAGTCTCAATGTGTGGTTGGAGCAGGTGGTGGAGATTTAGCAGATGCAGGCCTTATGGCAGAGTTCCTTGTGCCCTGCTAAGGAATCTAGCTGGATGCTGTTCCTGTAGGTACTTTTGAGGACCATCAGAGGCTTTTATGGCAGGGATGGGAAAGGGAATATGATACTGGCAGGTCAGTTACCTTTCCAAGGAAAAGTGGATAGTGGCCCAGAGGCCCCACCGCTCTACATTTGCAGATGTTAAACACACACTTTAAAAGTGCCTAATTGTAGAGAATTCTTGGAGCAAGGAAATAGATATTGGTTCACGTAGTTTTCTCCAAACTTGCCTATTTGTAACAATCGCCTGGTGCCACACTAGACCTTCTGTGTCCATCTGTAAGAGGTGACTGGGAATCCCCGTGTGGTTAAGCAAGCGTCCCAGAGACTTATAGTCAAGCAAACATAGGAACAAATAAGAATTGAATAAATAGTGTATGTTAAATATGTAAGTATATGTTAATACAATGTATACATAAGTATTTTTATTTTTGAGACGGAGTCTTGCTCTGTCACCTAGGCTAGAGTACAGTGGCGTGATCTTAGCTCACTGCAACCTCTGCCTCCTGGGTTCAAGCGATTCTCCTGCCTCACCCTTCCAAGTAGTTGGGATTACAGGCACACACCACCACACCTGGCTAAGTTTTGTATTTTTTTAGTAGAGACGGAGTTTCACCGTGTTGGCCAGGCTGGTCTCGAACTCCTGACCTCAGGTGATCTGTCCGCCTCGGCCTCCCAAAGTTCTGGGATTACAGGTGTGAGCCACTGTGCCTGGCCTGTTATTTTAAAATGGAGATGAGACCTCATTGTGTTGCCCAGGGTGATCTTGAACTCTTGGGCTCAAGCAGTCCTCCTGCTCTCAAAGTGCTGGGATTACAGGTGTGAGCCACCATACTTGACCTTTCTTTATTTCTTATTTTTACTATTATTACTATTTTTAGTAGAGATGAAGTGTCCTATGTTGCCCAGGCTGGTCTCAAACTCCTAGGCTCAAGTGATTATGTGTGTGTATGTGTGCGTGTGTGTGTGTGTAATATTATGTTTATGTAGATGTTTCTCAACTACACCCCAGTAAACCCATCATAAGTTGAAATGTAAGTTGAAAATGCATCTAATACGCATATCCTACAGAACATCATAGCTTAGCCTAGCCTACTTTAAACGTGCTCAGAACACTTACATTAGCCTACAGTTGGGTAAAATCGTCTAACACAAAGCCTATTTTCTAATAAAGTATTGAAGGTCTCATGGAGTTTCTTGAGTACTATAAGTGAAAATCAGAATGGCTGTGTAGGTGCTCGGAGTGCAGTTCCTACTGAATGCATGTGGCTTTCGCTTCGTTGTAAAGTCAGAAAACTGTAAGTTGAAGCATTGTAAGTCGGAGACTGTCTTAACTAGATAGATAGATAGATAGATAGATAGATAGATAGATATAATATCTTCCTGGAAATATTAGATGAGACACAGCCTATGGAATGCTTATTCAGAAGTTGCTTTAATATTTTGAGGTAATATCGATTCAGATTGTAGAAAGAGACTGCTTTCGAGTCCAATTTATGAGCATATGCAGTTCCCTTTAATGTGAATGAGACTTTCCGAAACGAAAAAACCTGTCAGGGTCTACATTAAATGTTTTCGTAGTGATTGGTTTGTCAGTATAGCCATCCTAAAATCCATACAATTTTAATCGCAAAAATTAGGATGCTTTCTATAACAACAGGAGAGCAAATTATTTTCCTTTTTTTTTCCCCTGGTAAATGTCTTTGTGGCATTTTATTTTTTAATGATTTTTAAACTTCCATTGGGCCTCAGGTGTCCAGAATTAGGTTGATCATAATCCTTCGTTCATGGCATGTCATCATGGATTTGTGCATGACCCTTTTGGTTAGTTAATTTTTATTTTTATTTTTTAAGAGATGGGGTCTTGCTGTGTTGCTCAGGCTGGTCTCAAACTCCTAGCCTCAAGTGATCCTTTCTCCTTGGCCTCCCAGAGTGCTGGGATTACAGGCATGAGCCACCGCACTACCCCTGCCCTTCCCTGTTAGTTAGTTTTTATCTTTTTTTTAGTGACCACCAGTGAGTTAACCACCAAGCCAAGAACTTGCTCATTAGCAATAGCTGCCAGCACCTTTGTCCTCCCTGGTCCCTATCCTGCCCCTACCTCTACTTGAAGGAAACAACTACTGAATTTTCTGGACACAAATTCTGGACACAAAAATTGTGTCTAAAGACAACTCAAAGGTAAGTGTGTGTATATATGTGACAAAGTCATTTATCTGTGGCCTCTCCCTGCCTGTCAGAGTTTGGAGCCTCTTCCATCAAGTGGACCTGATTTTGGAGGATTAGGAGAAGAAGCTGAATTTGTTGAAGTTGAACCTGAAGCTAAACAGGAAATTCTTGAAAACAAAGATGTGAGTTTTCTGTTGAAGGTCTTGATGTAATTGTTAGTAGAAACATTCACTTCCATAAACCACTAGGGAGATGCAAAGGAATTAACCTGTTTCTGTGCCTTTATCAAAGAAGAGTTTGTACCACCTACAGCTAGAAAGACTGATGACTCTTAGAAAAATAGTTTCTATTTTTAAAGAAGTAGCTTTTCCTTGGTGATTTTTATGTGGGAGGTTTAGACAAACATACTTTTGTGTTTATGGAAAAAAACAAAAATATTTCAAGGACAAACTCAAGCTATACTTAAATTTATATTTCCATTCCCTACTCCCAGAAAAAAGACTGTGGGTCTCAAATGAAGCTTTTCCTAAGTTTTTTAACTTTGAAATTTAAATACGCTTTTCCAGTTCTTGAAGAATTTGCTCTCTAGTGAGACTGAGAGGCAAGGGCCAATTTGAGTCAGCATTTATTTTGGCTTTCTGAAATCCCTGCAGGGTCTTTAGAAGATGCATACAGTTTTTTTTTTTTTTTTTTTTTTTTTTTTTTTTGAGACGGAGTCTCGCTCTGTTGCCCAGGCTGGAGTGCAGTGGCGTGATCTCAGCTCACTGCAAGCTCTGCTTCCTGGGTTCACGCCATTCTCCTGCCTCAGCCTCCCGAGTAGCTGGGACTACAGGCGCCCGCCACCTCGCCTGGCTAGTTTTTTGTATTTTTTAGTAGAGACGGGGTTTTACCGTATTAGCCAGGATGGTCTCGATAATCTGACCTCGTGGCCCGTCTCGGCCTCCCAAAGTGCTGGGATTACAGGCTTGAGCCACCACACCTGGCCTTGTTTTTTTTTTTTTTTAATTTTTTAATATTTTTTGAGATGAAGTCTCACTCTGTCACCCAGGCTGGAGTGCAGTGGTGCAATCCTGGCTCATTGCAACCTCTGCCCCTTGGGTTCAACTGTTTCTCCTGCCTCAGCCTCCCAAGTAGCTGGGACAACAGGTGTGCGCCACCACACCTGGCTAATTTTTCTGTGCACAGTTATTAAGTCAGGGGTCACAGCCAGCATTCATTCACAGGCCAGTGCTCAGGGTGTGTGTGGGGGAAGGACAGAGGGGTTGTCTGTGGCCTGCCTGGGTTTAGGGCTCACCTGGTCCTGGGTCATCTGGCTGAGAGAATTTGTAGCTCTTGTTCACAGAAAGTACAGACCCAGCAAAGGGGAAGTCACAGTGACCAGTTTTTTGAAAAGATGTGAAAGATGGTAAAGTCCAGAAGTAAGAAGTGTGGGTTATTAAACTTGAAGAAAAGCTTGACATTAATTAAACCTTGACATTGTCTTTAGTCTTGACACCTAATCTCTTTGCCTTGTGTCATACCTAATACTGTCCTTGTGTGACTTTTAGGTGGTTGTTCAACATGTTCATTTTGATGGACTTGGAAGGACTAAAGATGATATCATCATTTGTGAAATTGGAGATGTTTTCAAGGCCAAAAACCTAATTGAGGTAGGTGTGGTCTCTACGTGGTGTGCTTTCCCAGTCTCTTCTGAGGAACTTATAAACCTCCCTATGTGAAACCACAGAGCACCCTCTGCCCCCGGCCTCTGTGCCGATCTGCCTCCTACTCCACAGGGAGCCTTGGCACCCCCAAGCTGAACCCCCTGAGTTCCTGGGTTGCCTCCTACAGACTCCAAGTGTTTGCATTTGCCTTTTCCTCCTGTCTCTTATCCTGGAGAAGGAAGTGTCTGTCCTGTTGCGTTCCTCGCAGCTCTCCCAGCGCCGTGATGGGAGCCGATGGGGTTCGTGCACAGCCGTTCCCAGGCACCGTGCTGAGTTCCTGAGAGCGCACTCTCCCTTGCCGACCTCGTGGGGTGGGCGCTCATCTGGGACACACTCCCTGTCTCCTCAGGGCCCTGGCTCGGTCTGTGGAGCACTCTCCTTCCTGCACTGTACCCCCTTTCTCATCTCCACTGTGGGTTCCCTCTGCCTTTCTGCCCTTGGGACCGCATTGAACATGCCCGGACAGAAGTCACCAGCAACTTCTTTGTGGCCGGGTCCAGCTGGCTCCTTTCAGTCTTCACTTTACTTGGCTTTCAGCAGTGTTTGGCACTGTGGACCATTCCCACTTAAAAAAAAAAAAGAAACTTTTTTTTTTTTTTTGGAGATAGAGTCTTGCTCTGTTGCCCAGGCTGGAGTGCAGTGGCACGATCTCAGCTTATTGAAACTTCTGCCTCCCAGGTTCAAAGGATTCTTGCGCCTCAGTCTTCCAAGTAGCTGAGATTACAGGTCCACACCACCACACCTGGCTAATTTTGTTGTATTTTTAGTAGAGATAGGGTTTTGCCATGTTGGCCAGGCTGGTCTTCAACTCCTGGTCTCAAGTGATCCACCTGCCTCGGCCTGCCAAAATACTGGGATTACAGGCATGAGCCACTGTGCCTGGCCAGATTTATATTTTTTAAAAATTTAAGTAACATGTAAGCACAGTAAGAAGGAAGCATAGAAAATCAAATGGTACAGAAGGGTATTGAAATGAAAAGGACACATTTCCCTACCCTGGCCAATCCCAGTCCCCTCTCCAGAGGTAACGTGGCTAACAGTTTCTTAGATATGTTGTACAAGTGTATAAACATGTATGTTCCTTAAACAGTAATACCATTCTCTACATTTTTTTCTTTTCTGACATAAATTATGGAGATCTTTTCACATCAGTACATACCAATCTGTTGGCTCTGTGGTACCTCATTGTACACGCTTTCTAACTTTTTTTTTTCTGAGACAGGGTCTTGCTCTGGTCTAAGTCTTGCTCAGGCTGGAGTCCAGTGGTGTGAACACAGCTGACTGCAGCCTCAACCTCTTGGGTTCAAGCAATCCTCCCACCTCAGCCTCCTGAGTAGCCAGGACTGCAGGCACACATCACCATGCCTAGCTAATTTAAAAAATTTTTTTGTAGAGACGGGGTTTTGCCATGTTGTCCAGGCTGATCTCGAACTCCTGGCACAAGTGGTCCTCCCAACTTGGTCTTCCAAAGTGCTGGGATTACAGCATAAGCCACCTCACCTGGCCCCTCTATATTTTATTATAAACAGTTTTCCATTGATGGGCATTTAAATTAATTTTCAGTCTTACAAACAATGCTTACAAACATCTTAGTGTGTCTTTGTGTACTTTGACAGTGTGTTTTAGGATAAATTCCTAGAAGTGGGATTCCTGGGTCAAAGTGTGTGCACTCTGCAGTGTTCCCTGATGCAGCCATATGGCTCTACAAAGAGACTGCACTAGTCTACTCTCTTACAGTAGTCCATGAGACCGTCTCTTTCCCAAAATTGGGTGTTATCACAATTTTTAAATTCTTGCCATCTTGTTAGAAGAAAAATACCATCTCATTGTTTTAAATTGCATTTGTGTAATTATGAATGAGACTCAGCATTTTTTTTTTCTCTTTATTGGTCATTCATATCTCTCTCGTGAATTAACCTGGCATCTTCTGTCTTCCACTGGGTTGCTCGGCTTTTGTTTATTTGCAAGAGCTCTTTGCATGTTGAAGAAATGATCGCTTTGTAGCCTCTGCTGAATGCATCTGTCCTGCTTTGTTATTTACCTTTTGAATGTGTCTGTCCCTCCTCTTCCTTGTGCTTTGCTCTTCCCTGGGCTTTGGTGACCATTTTCCCGGGTTGCTTTCTATCTCATCACAGTCATTCGCAGGCTCCATTGTCGCCTCCTTTTCCCTGTGAGCCTCCTTAAGTGTTGCTTTTCCACAAGGATCAGTCTCCTGTGTGATCTCATCCACATCCCAAGTTTCAGTTACAGCCTGAATGCAGAGGGCTCCCCATGCTCTATTTCTAGCTAGCTCCTCTGTGTTGAGCTGTAGCCCTGACTATGCAACTGCCGACTAAACATTTCCTCATGGCATTGCCACAGCCGTCTCCAGCTCCATGGGGCTGAGATCTGAAGTCGTCTCTTTTCCATCCGTCTGCCCTGCCTGTCTTCCCATCTCTATTCCTGACTTCTCTAATGGTGTTCAGCCTTAGCCCAGTGCTAAGCCTCGAGCTGCAGTTTTAGTAGCCTCTTTGTTCTTCTCATGTGCTCTACCTAGGCAGTGGCGGTGTCCTCTGGCCCCTGCCTATGAAATGTCTCCAGGGTCTGTCCTCCCGTCCAGTACCATGGCCCGCACTGGGCCTGCCTTCACCCCAGCCCCTGAAGCTCCTGCCAGAGCACCCCCTGCATCCTTCAGGCTTCTCCCATCGGGGCAGAATTCAGAATTCGTCCGTGTGATCCTTTCTTTCTCACCAGGAAATGTGATCCCTTCTCTCTCCTGCTGACAGTTCTACAGTGACTCCCTTTCACCTACAGGGTGGAATCTCAACTTTCCTAATCACATGAGGGTCTTTCCTTCCCTGTGTCCTCAGCACTCGCCTGCCTTACCTTCCTTCTACCTGTCCTTCCAACAAGAATGGGCTCCGTGCATTGGAAGGAACTGCTGTTCACGATGAAGAAAGGACACAAAGGTGAACATTTCTAACAGCGGTCAGAGATGGTTAGAAAGGCCGGGCACGGTGGCTCACGCCTGTAATCCCAGCACTTTGGGAGGCCGAGGCAGGTGGATCACCTGAGGTCAGGAGTTCGAGACCAGCCTGGCCAACATGGTGAAATCCTGTGTCTACTAAACATACAAAAAATGTTAGCTTGGTGTGGTGGTATGTGCCTGCAATCCCAGCTACTCAGAAGGTCGAGGCAGGAGAATGGCTTAGACTTGGGAGGCAGAGCTTGCAGTGAGCCAAGATCGCACCTTTGTACTACAGCCTGGGCAGCAGAGCAAAACTCCATCTCAAAAAAAAAAAAAAAAAAACAGGAAAAAAGAAAAAAAAAGACAGTAAAGAAATGAATAGAAAATTGAAACACCACAAAAAGGTGTGCGTTTCTTCCTCAAAGGGAGATCTGAAAAAAAGAAATGAAAAGGCATGCACACACACGTGTCTTTCTTCTGCCAGACATAACCACTGTTCACGATTGTGATCTCTTCCAGCACAACGTTCTAGGCTGTGTGTTAGGTAGGTGTATCTGCGTTAATTTTGTTGTTTATATGAGGGGGATTATGTGATGCACACTCCTGAGGCCGAGGCTTGGTTTTGCACTTGTGAATGGGCATTTTTGTTGCCCCTGTTTCCCTTCTGTCGCGTGGCAGGTCTTGGTAGTACTCTCTGCTCAGTGATCTGACTTAGCACCAAATTTTAAACTACCAGCCTCGCCATGTGGCTGCCGTTTTCTGTTTCTGTGTCTTAGAAGAATGTATCACCTGCTTTTTTCTGCATTTTATAGGTAATGCGGAAATCTCACGAAGCCCGTGAAAAATTGCTCCGTCTTGGAATTTTTAGACAAGTGGATGTTTTGATTGACACATGTCAAGGTACATATTGCGGTGTAGTATCTTTATAATTCCCTTTCTGTCCATCACAGAAAAGCTGTTTCTGTGGCCGGATGCGGATCTGGGCAGCAGAGCACCCCTCCCTGCTGTGTAGAACCTGAAAGCTGATCAAACAGGTAGTCCTTGAGTTAGCAGTCTCAGGGAAGGGGCTGGATTTTTTGTTTGTTTTTGGAGAGGGGTCTTGCTCTATTGCCCAGGCTGGTCTGGAACTCTTGTATTCAAGCGATCCTCCTGCCTCAGCCTCCTGAGTAGCTGGGATTACAGGTGCGGGCCTGGATTTTTGTATGAGGCTGGGGAGGAATGGTGAACTTTCAGGATACTGTTGTGTAAAGCCCTGGACTGCCCGGGGGCCTGAGAGTGACTCTGGAGCAGGGTGCCAGGCTTCATTCATATAGCCCAGCACAGCACTGTGCAGACCTCATCTCGGTGTGTGCTTTAAAAAGAGGAGGGAATCCAATTTCCATTTTAGTTTTTGCTCATTTTCTTGTTGCTATGTGATACTGGGCACGTTTCTCAACATTTCTTCTTCGGCTAGTGAGCACCTGCGTGGAGGCCGGCCCTGTGCAGGCCCCAGCGTGAGACACAGCAGCACACGGGGTGTGGTCTCCTCCTGCCGGGCTTCGGTCATAGCAGCACACAGGGCATCGTCTCCTCCTGAAGGGGCTTCGGTCAGTGGGGCTAGGTTGGGGGCAGACCAGTAAGTGATGGCAGCACAGTCGCTATGCTGTGCTGTAAGAGGCAGAAGGAGGAAACAGCTTCACCTGGCCAGCGCATTAGAAGGGGATCAGAGAGGGTGTCCCCAAAGGGGCGATGTCTGAGCTGAGACCTAGAAGATGCATTTAAGTGAGTATGGGGAGAAGGGCTGAGTGAGTCTGGGGAGAAGGACTGGTAGTGAGGTGGAGTGAAGAGGGTTCTGGGCACAGGGATAGCATTTACCAGGCCCACGCCAGAGGGAGAGTGGCTCACTGGGTGGACCACAAGTGTAGGAAGAGCTGGAGTGCAGGTCAGGGGAATGAAGTGCCGGAAGACGAGGAAGAAAAGCCGTCAGGAGCCCAGACCATGGTGAGCCTAACACGGCACGGTAGAGTTCCCACTTTAGTCTGAATTCAGCAGACACCGTTGAAAAATAAATATTTGGAATCAATCTGTGAATAAGTAAACTCTTCAGAATTGAATGGGGGGTAATTTTGAGAAGGCCTAGATAAGACAATATAGGAAAATGCTTGCAAAAGATAAGGTGCTAGATAAACTAAGGACATTTTCATTATTTGGAATATAGTTTCAGCCAACACTAAGAGAGACCTCAAAGAACAGTGGCTTAGACAAGAGAGAAATCTCTATCTCTCCACACAGCTGGGAGACTGCCAAGGGCTGGTGTGGTGCTGCGTTCCCTGAGGTCACCTTGGGCTGGTGTGGTTTCCCGTGGTTCCCTGGGGTCACCTTGGGCCAGTGTGGTGCCTTGCTCTCTGAAGTCACCTTGGGCTAGTGTGGTTTCCTGAGGTCACTTTGGGCTGGTGTGGTCCTTCATTCCCTGAGGTCACCCTGGGCTGGTGTAGTTTCTCCCATGGTGTCTTGTTGCTTTGTCGTCCCTAGGGTCCCTGAGTCCCTCTGGTGGCTGAGCACCGTGTCCTCATTCCAGCATCTGGGAGGAGCATAGGAGGTTGAAAGGGCTTACCCCTCCCTTTAAGCACCCATCCTAGGTGTTGTACACAGCACTGCTCTCATCCCATTGGCCAGGACTTAATCACTTGGCCACACCTAGGTGCAAGGGAGGCTGGGAAGTAAAGCGTGGGTGGCTAGGTACTCTGCTAAAAATCAAGGATTCAATTACCATTAAAACAGGGGTTCTCAGGCCAGGCATGTGGCTCATGCCTGTAATTCCAGCACTTCTGGAGGCCGAGGCAAGTGGATCACGAGGTCAGGAGTTCAAGACCAGCCTGGCCAAGATACGGAAACCCTGTCTCTACTAAAAATACAAAAATTAGCTGGGTGTAGTGGTGTGCACCTGTAATCCCAGCTACTCGGGAGGCTGAGGCAGGAAAATCGCTTGAACTCGGGAGGCAGAGGTTGCAGTGAGCTGAGATTGCGCCACTGCACTCCAGCCTGGGTGGCAGAGCGAGACTCTGTCTCAGAACAAAAACAAACAAACAAAAACCAGGGGTTCTCAGAGTGTGGGCCTGGACCAGCTGTGCTACTGTCACCTGTTGGAAATGTGATCCCACCGAAGAAGGAACTCTGGGGGCGGGGATGAGGGTGAGGCCAGCGGCCTGTGGCAAATGAGCCAGCTGTGTGGTTCCGATGTGTGCTCAAGCTGGGGAACTACTGGACTAGTGAAAGGGAAGAGATAGCGGGAGACAACGTCTCCGCACCTCAGAGTCCTGGAATACTAACAGTAGTGCCCTACAAGGGCCCAGTGGTGCCGTTGTGTGCATGTAACCATTAGATCCCTCACAGAACCCCGGTGAAGTGTCATTCGAATGCCGTGTGCATGTAACCATTAGATCCTCACAGAACCCTGGTGAAGTGTCATTAGGAAGCGGTTGTGTGCATGTAACCATTAGATCCTCACAGAACCCTGGTGAAGTGTCATTAGGAAGCGTTGTGTGCATGTAACCATTAGATCCTCACAGAACCCTGGTGAAGTGTCATTATGTTTAAAAAAAAAAATACAGGTTGAGTATCCCTTATCTGAAATGTTTGGGACTAGAAGTGTTTTGCATTTTGGATTTTTTTGGATTGTGGAATATTTGCATTGTACCTGTGAACATTCCCAACCGCTAAATCCGAAATCCAAAATGCCCCAGTGAGCATTTCCTTTAAGTGTCATGTCAGTGCTCAAAAAGTTTTGGATTTGCAATACTCAACCTGTATTTTCCAGCTAGTGAAACCAAGGCTCAGAGAGGCTTAAGTAACTTGCCCAGGGCAAACAAGTGAGCGAGACACTTCCCGTGCCCAAGACCCGACCCACTGCCTGGGATGCTTTTCCAGGGGCGAGTTTTGTTGGAGGCATTTGTTTTTCACTCTCTCCTGTCCCTGTTGTAAACGTGCCCTTGTAGGTGGTCAGCTGGTCCACCTCTGCAGAGGCTCTCCACCTAGGCTGCATGTTAGGATGACATGCAGGAGCTTAGATGGCTTAGGGCAGGGAAGCTCCTTCGTGTGGACTGTGATGGTGGATCCGTGTCACTGTAACAGGCAGCAGTATGTGTGACCCCTAATGTCAACTCTGGACTTGAGTTAATAACTGGTGTGAGTATTGGTTTATCATTTGTGACAAATGAACCACACATGCGAGATGTTAGTGTGTGTCAGAGTAAGGAGAGGTTCATGGAAACTCTGTGCTTTTTGCTTTATCTTTTTTTCCCCCCAACCCACCGTTGCTGGCCCCAATTCTTTATCTTTCTGTGTGCCTAGAGCTGCTCTAAGAAATAAAGTCCACTAAATAAAAAATAAAAAAATAAAAAAAAAAAAGAGAGAAAGAAAGAAAAGATGGTGCCAGGCACGGGGGCTCATGCCTGTGATCCCAGCACTTTCAGAGGCCAAGGCGGGAAGATCACAAGGTCAGGAGTTCGAGACCAACCTGGCCAACATGGCGAAACCCCGTCTCTACCAAACAAACGAAAAATATTAGCCGGGGGTGGCAGCAGGTGCCTGTCATCCAGCTACTCGGGAGGCTGAGGCAGGAGAATTGCTTGAAGCCGGGAGGTAGGGGTTGCGGTGAGCTGAGATCACCCCTCTGTACTCCATCCTGGGTGATGGAACGAGGCTGCATCTCGAAAAAAAAGAAAAGACGGTACTGAGGCTCCGTCGTAGACCTGTTGGACCTGACTTCTTAGAGCGGTCGATGCCTGGGCATCTTCATATTTTGACAGTTGCCCAGATGCGTCTAGATGTCCAGCCAGGGCTGAGCACCCGTACTGTGTGAAAGGCAGGAGTCGCCTTTCCTTCCCATGAGAGGCCACGCAGTCCTACGGAGCCCAGCCCGCTCCGCACAAGGCACCCCAGTGCCATGGTGGGTCACGAGGTGCTTGCTTCCAGCTCAGACCCAAATCACACCTGGTGTGGGGGAGGATAGACGTGCCTCTTACACACAGTAACACAGTAAACAATCTCACGTTTATCTTCGAGGGTTACTGACATCCCTATTGTCATGTGAGTTCCACATTTTCATGTCAGTTGGATTGAGACCCCAAATATTTTCAAGGACCTCTCTAATGGCAGAACAGATTCCTTTAGCAAATATTGTTTGCTTAAGTGTGCTTAAGTGAATAATGCTACTTATAGTTATCTCCTTATAGCAAAGGTAGTTTTTTTTTTTTTTTTTTTTTAGAGACAGGTTCTCGCCCTGTCATCTGGGCTAGAGTGCAGTAGCAGTCATAGCTCACTGCAAACTCCAACAGCTGGGCTCAAGTGATCTTCTCACCTCAGCCTCCCAAATAGTTGAGACTACAGGTGCTCGCCACCACATCTGGCTAATTTTTAACTTTTTTTAGAGACAGGGCCTTGGTATGTTGCTGGAGCTGGTCTTGAACTCCTGGCCTGAAAGTGATCCTCCCACCTCATCCTCCCAAAGCACTGTGATTACAGGCCTGAGTTGCCATGCGCAGCCCTGTTTATTGATATATTCTACCAGAGAAACTTGAAACATTATTTTTTGGTGTAGAGGTGTGCAATATTTTGATTTTGTGTGGGAGCTTTCTTTTAAACATTCTCATGATGATATTATTTTCCAAAGAAGATTGTAAAATAGAATGAACCTTCAGATAGCTTTTTGTCTTTTTTAGCAATGGGAACCCAAAGTAAAATAACATCCTAGCTGTCTTATTGTTTAATATTTTTTATTTAGGTGATGATGCACTTCCAAATGGATTAGACGTTACCTTTGAAGTAACTGAATTAAGAAGATTAACTGGCAGTTATAACACCATGGTTGGAAACAATGAAGGCAGTATGGTATGCTACAGGCTTTTTATTTTCTTATATTGGAACTTTGATTGGGAACTTTTACACTATGACTGCATTCTAAAAGCTGAAAATAGTTTCAAAATTCTGTCATTTCATTTACCTTAATCTGTTGTTATTTGTGGTTTCTCTTTAGTCACCCTAGAATTGGTGATAATATGTTTTGGGTTGTTTGATAACAATGTTAACGTCAGTAATTAGGAATGATTTGGAGAATGTTCATATTAATAGTCTCTTGTTCAAATTCCTTTAAACTGTAAATCTGTAGAACTTAACATTCTTGAGCTTCACAGGTGGCAAGGTTAGCTTGTCCCTTGCATTAATCAGGTTTGAATGCAGGATGTGAGCACTCAGCAGCGGCATGTTTTAAAGAATGAAAGTGATTACAAATGAAAGACTAGATCTGTAGTTAGCATTTTCCTTCTGTTTTTACAAAAGTCCCTTTGCTAGCATAGTCTTTATCCAGAGTTCTCATTCCTTCAATTTAGACCACTACTATGTTTTGTTTTTTTCTTTTTTTTTTTCTTTTTTTTTCCTCCTAGGTACTTGGCCTCAAGCTCCCTAATCTTCTTGGTCGTGCAGAGAAGGTGACCTTTCAGTTTTCCTATGGAACAAAAGAAACTTCGTATGGCCTGTCCTTCTTCAAACCCCGGCCCGGAAACTTCGAAAGAAAGTAGGAAGCCCAGCAGATCATTGAGTACACTGGCCTGATAGAAAGTTAAAATAGATGGCTTATTTGTGAAAAGAACCGTGACAGAATCAGCTGCCACTTCTGCAGTGACCACATGCTGTAGATTTCCTCTTGAAGATGAGCCCCATGGGCGTAGTGTTAAATCTGTTGATTTAAATGTGTGCAAGTTCTAATCACTGTTTCAGCTTTTAAAGCTCTATCCCATTGTCTCCTAGTTTCTCTGTAAACTTATATAAAGTTACTGGACAGTTCCCTTGGAGCTCACTGCGGGAGACGGACAGAGGAATGTCAGCTGAGTACAGTGTGAGTAGCATTTCAGTCCTTCCCTCTGGGCTTGGGGGGAAACAGGGTGCCTTTTTCATTGATTCCCAAAGGCAGCAAGAGGGCAGCGTGGAGAGCACAGGCCCTCTGCCTTCTGCACCAGCTACCTCCTGGCCAGGTGCCTCTTCTCTAGCCAAGTACAGGCTGCCAGGAGCCCAAGAGTGGCTGATGCCAATGTTAGCAGCTCCTTAACCTGGTTCTGACTACCTGAGCCACCATTGGTTGTCCTTCCCCATATGTGTGGAGACCGAAAGTTTCTCATAGTCAGCAGAGTTGGTCAGATCACTGGAAGGTGTCTTTTTTTTTTTTTTTTTTGAGACAGAGGTTTACTGCTCTTGTCACCCAGGCTGGAGTACAATGGCACGATCTCAGCTCACTGCAACCTCTACCTCCCGGGTTCAAGTGATTCTCCTGTCTCAGCCTCCCAAGTAGCTGGGACTACAGGTGTGCACCACCATGTCCAGCTAATTTTTGTATGTTTAGTAGAGATGCAGGTTTCATTATGTTGGCCAGGCTGGTCTCGAACTCCCGACCTCAAGTGATCTGCCCATCTCAGCCTCCCAAAGTGCTGGGATTACAGGTGTGAGTCACTGCGCCTGGTCTGGAAGGTTTCATTTTTGGTTCACACCTAAGTTTACACCTAGAAAGATATGATTAAATACTACCATTGGAGTTCATACCATTTGGCCTTTTTGGGGCTTTATGATATCCTGCTCTTTTTTTTCCCTTCCTTTTTCCACTGTTCCTGACTCCTTTTGTTCTGGGCTTTGGTTCATGCGGAGAGCCCGGAGATAGAATACTACGTAAGAGTCAGTCCCCACCTGTGGTCTTCAGACCGGCAGCATTGGCCTCAGCCGTGGGCTGGCTAGAAACGCACATTCACGGGTCCCACCTTGAGCTGCCAAGTCCGACTCCCAGGGCGTGGGGCCCAGGAAGCTTTGAGCCTGCTCTCCTTCCAAGAACCCTAACAGAAGCCCTGAGGGCGATCGCCCGAGCTTGGACTCCCCCGTCTCCCTTAGGGCTGTGCGACCTCAGGCAGATGACTCGTCTGTGAAATGAAGGACAGGAGTGCACAGCCCTAGGCCGTTGTGAGGCTTGGACGAGAGGCGTGGTAAAGCTCCCGATGCGGCCCGTGGCGCAGTGTAGGTGCTTGAGGTGCGTTAGTGCCCTGTGCCTCTGGTCCTTGCAGACCAAGGCCATGAGAACTCGGAGCACGCAGAGGCGGGCCAGGTAGACGCCAGGTTCCAGATGGAGATGGGAGAAGCTGGGCACATTTGCAGTTTCATTTCCTTCTCTCCAGATTTTCTTGTCTGGAAGGGAACAGCCCTCAGACACCCTTCTGCTTCGATACCGTTGTTGGATGCCCTCTGGTGGGGCCGTGGAGGGGACGTCCGGGGCACACGCCGCTCTCTGCAGCCCGCCGTGCTCCCGCAGGTCTCCAGGTGCCTGTGTGCGCCCGCAGTGCTCAGGCTCCTGGGAGCTTAGCCACCCTTCTCCCTGGTGTCGTGCGTCATCTCTTTCTAAGCCTTTTTAAAGAGCAGATTTTTAGGAGAGTAGAAATACCTTATTTTTTCACAGATATAGCAGAGATGAAAGACACCAAAGTGTAGTCTCGGCCCTGGGGTGGGTGCAGGTAGAGCGGAGGAGGAAAGGGGAGGGCAGAGACCTTGTCACCGGCCGCCCTGAAACTGAGCTCCTGGAGGTACGGACCAGATCATACTGAGTGGTATCCTTGGGCCCATGTCAGGCCTTCTAAGGAATGAAGAAATGATTTAGGAAGCTCTGCACCTCCCACAGGCATTTGGGAAAGTGCCTGAATCCTAGGTGGCCCTAAGTGTAGAGATGGCGGCTGTGCAGGCTGCCCCTCCTGTACCAGTTCCCCAGTGCCTGGCACGGTGTCCTGTGGCTGCTGAGGTGGGTGCCTCTCACCATGCGGGCAGGATAGAGCCCCCACTCACCCAGTGGCCTGGAGTTCAATTGCAAGCCTGAGGGCTAGAGAGTGCCCAGCATGGGATGCCCCCTGGGGAGTGTGGGGTGGCCTGGCTTCCTCGTAAGAGTTAAATCACTGTCCCACCACTTCTCAAAGCCACCGAACATCGTTCACTGTTCAGAAAACATTTCTCCAAGACAGAAATCTAAGATGAGCTGTCCTGGCGTCAGGAAAGAGAGTATCAGGCTGGGAAGCAGGTCCCACCTGCTTGGACCCCAGAATTCACCTGGCTCAGGCCTCTGCTGCAAGAAGGATCCTCTTGCCTCCCACATAACTCTTTTCTCTGCCGCCTTCTCCCTGGGCTTGTGCAAGTCACTGGGTTGCGAGCCCTGGCTTCAGATAGGTTCGGGTGGACAGGTGGGGTGTGTGCCATCAGATTGTCTTAGATGTCTTACCCCTTACAAAGAAGCGGGAAAGAGACAGTGCCTGTTGATGAAACAGCTGCCTGCAGCCCTCAGACCAGCCCTGTCCCCCACCTGGGGTACAGTCCTGCTACTTAGAGCAGTACTGCCTTTGGTTCCGTTCACAACTTTCCCCCTTTCTTCCTTTGCCCTTCTTCCCTCTGGTTTTCTCTTCCCCTTCTTCTCTTCTTCCCCTTCTCCCTCTCTCATCATTAAAAAAAAAATTATTTTAGGTATTTAGTTCATTGTTTCATGATGCCTCATTTCAAAAAATGATTTGCAACAACTTCCTAAATACATGTGGTCCGAAAAGATGTCTAATTTCTGTGTTGCAGTTTCCCATATGGAAGACCAGCCACACCGTCAAGTGGGAAGGCGTGTGGCGAGAACTAGGCTGCCTCTCCAGGACGGCGTCATTTGCAGTTCGAAAAGAAAGCGGACATTCACTGAAATCATCTCTTTCGGTAACAGTGTCTCTTAGTTGGAGTAAATAGTTTTGTTGATGGAACCATGCTATGCATTGGAAAAACAGTCTTTGCCAATATCAGGGCTGATTGAGAAGCGTCGCCCAGATGGGGTGTCCACAGTGGCGGCCCCTGCTCCCTGAGGGCTTGTGGCATCCTGCCTTGTGTTGTCCTTTCCAAATAATGTCAGTGGTAACAGGAAGAGGTGTGCTTCAGAGCTGACTGTGGAATTTCAGCTTTCAAAAAGGAGGAACCTGGTTGAGCTGACTGAGGCCAGGGCGTCGAGCTCCTTGAGAGAATGAACCCAGTGGCGGGTGTTCAATGAACCCAGTGGCGGGTGTTCAATGAACCCAGTGGCGGGTGTTCAACGAAACCAGTGGCGGGTGTTCATCTCCACGTAGTGAGCAGGAGTCGTTTATTCAGTTGAAGCCCAAGTCTCAGCGTGGACGTCTCGGTGTCCTCCTATGTAAGATAGGGATGGTCACCCTCACTTCCTCCAAGGGCTCTGTGAACACGGAATGACGTGATAGTTGTAGAGTGCTAGCGTGGTGGCCCGCGTGCTGTGAGTGCTAACGGTTATCTGATAGAACTGCTGGAAGTGAAAATACCCCACTTCAAATTTCTTTCAGCACGCCATGGTCATCGATTCTCGGAATTCTTCCATCTTACCAAGAAGAGGTGCTTTGCTGAAAGTTAACCAGGTAGTGTTGTTTCCCCTGTGACCCCGCAGGGGGAGGGGAGCCAGCTTTGGACAGTAAAGTCCCGGTGGGCTGGGTGGCCCTGAGGGTGGGCGGTCCCACAGAGTAATCGCACGTGCAGTATCACTTGTGAGGGTCGCCAGCCCCACTCTCAGGGCTTCGAGCCCGGGAATTGTTCCCTATGCCCTACAGTTCAGTCTTGTGCCTTCACAGAACCCAAGGTGGGGGTAAGGCTGTGGCATTCTTGATGAGGGTCTGTAATAGGCCAGGAGGAGGGCTGTGGCTTGGTGTTACCCGGGAGAGAGTGCCCGAAGGCAGGGATCATCCCTCAGCGGCTACAGAGCAGGTGCATCGTGGCAGCAGGAGGTGCTGGAGGAATGGTCTTCACCACCTTAGAGGAGTTTGCTTCTCTGCTGGTGTTGGAGGCAGGCTGTTAGTCCATCTTTGGGTTGCCCTCTTGTTGGAGGCGGGGGCATAGTTCTTTACCATAAGGTACCTACAAGGTGCAGGCACAGTGAAGAGCCCACCTTGGTGGCTTGAGAGTGAGGGCAGCGGGGGCTGCACTGAACCTTGAGGCTTCCCCGAGCAGCTACCCTCGCTCTGGCCAGTGGTAGTTAGGTGTTGTCAAGCAGGGCAAAAGCCCAGGGGTGCTGACCTTCAGTTTCAGAGGAGCAACTAGAAATCAGGTTTTTATACAAAATAGCTCACATTGTGAAAGGTCAGCTGAGTTTTTCCCCAAACGCTGATGAAGCCAACGAGCCAAGCCGCCCGTGCTGAGCTCTGTGTTCAGACACTTGGGTTGCCAGTGCTCCCCGCACACAGCCAGGGGCGGCCTCGGCACCGCTTGGATCTGCGGATCCTCCATCCCAGTCTGTCCGCTGTTGCTGTCTGCAACAATTAGGATGTGGCTTCTGGGGGACAGAACTTTCTGTTGCCTTTTAAAAAAATACAAAACAGCAAAATTAAATCCTGATGCAAAAACATGGTTCTGTAGCTCCTGTAATAAGTCCGTTCGCTGCCTTCGACCTGAGCGCTCTTTCCCTGCAGGAACTGGCAGGCTACACTGGCGGGGATGTGAGCTTCATCAAAGAAGATTTTGAACTTCAGTTGAACAAGCAACTCATATTTGATTCGGTGAGTATCTAATGGATGCTGGCACCTGCACTGTCAGCCCTTACTTTGGGGATCTTACCACAGAATCTTAGCTCCTGAATATCTAAAGCACAGAGTGGAAGCCTGAGCGGTGATGCCTAACCTTTGATGTTTCCAGTTTAGCCAGATTTGCAGGCAGTCTGGGGAGAAGCGATAATTGTTTTCTTTTAAAAGTAACCTCTGATGGATGGCTAGGTGCGGTGGCTCATGCCTGTAATCCGAGCACTTTGGGAGGCTGAGGCGGGCAGATCATGAGGTCAGGAGATTGAGACCATCCTGGCTAACATGGTGAAACCCCGTCTCTACTAAAAATAAAATTAACTGGGCATAGTCCCAGCTACTTGGGAGGCTGAGGCAGAATGGTGTGAACCCCGGAGGCAGAGCTTGCAGTGAGCCGAGATCGCGCCACTGCACTCTAGCCTGGGTGACAGAGCGAGACTCCTCAAAAAAAAAAATAAATAAAAAGTAACCTCTGCTAATCATTACACATAGGACCGTGAGAGAGCCCTTCACCATTTATCATCTCAGGGCCTCGGAGGAGGGGTGACTGGAGGACAAAGGGGTGTCTCTTGCCCTTGAAATGCTGTTCCATGGACCTTTTGAGTCTTCACTTTGCTGGGTCTACAGGGCTCTGGGTGCTTTCAGAAATTTTTTTATTATTATTATTTTTTAATCTTTAGTCCTATTGGGTCACTTTCTTCTGATTCACTCAGGAGTGAGGAGTAAGTGACTGGATTCTGGTCTTGCCAGAGGAGCCCCAGGCTGGGAGGACACCTGGCATGTTTCTCACGTCTTCCCAGTACCCAGTGGCTGGGGGCAGCTCTGCCCTGCCGTTGCTGCCTGGGTCCTTATCTTCCTTAAAACTTGGGGACAAGGATTGAGTTTTAATGAAATGGTGCCTGCGACTGTTTCTAGAGAGCTCATTATAAAATAATTTGTTACTGCCCCGGTTCAGCCCTTGACTGTGCACTTTGAGCTTGGCTCCTTCTTCCTCTGCCCCTGCCACTTCAGAGGCCACCACAGGCCTCCTTGCTGTCCGGCGCGGTGAGCCCATGTCGATCCCTTCTGCGGCACTGGATGCTGTCGCCTGCTCGCCTGTTCTCACTTTCTCTCTCTTGTTTTCTTGACTCATCATTGCTGTGCTCTCCCACTCCCCACTTTTCTCTTCTCAGGACCCTTTCTGCCTCATAGGCATGGCTTGCCCCTAGATCCCTGTAGCCAGCTCCCCACCCTGCTCCTCTCCAGGACGGTCTCCTCCAGCTCTGTGGCTGCAGCTGCCGCCTGTGCGCAGCAACTCTGGTTCTCCTGCTCTCCTTCCTGGGCCCAGACTCAAGTGCTCCTGGCTGTCTCAACCCCTGCCTTACAGACACCTCACATCAACAGAGCTCATTGCCTTCCCCCCAGATCTGTACCCACGCCTGGGCTCTCCATCCACTGACGCGCACAGTGCACCCGGCTGCCCTTGAACTTAACTCCCTATCTGCTCTCAGTCCTCCCCTGAGCCACCTGCCACCCACTGGGCCCTGCCTCTCCTCCCCTCAGCACTGCCCATCCGCACTGAACCGAGGTCACGTTCTGAGTCGTCTCTGCTCCTGTCCCACTCCCTGCCTTCCCCTTCCCCTTCTCTACACTGCAGACATGTTAGTGTTTCTGAAACACAATCCTTACCGTACCGCTTTCCTACACAAACGGCTTGTGCTGTTAGGGTGCCTGTAGCCCTTGATCCTTCATCACTGTGCGTGTCTTATGCTTCCACTCTGTCGAAATACTTTTTGTTTCCCAGAAGGCCTTGGCTTGCTCTGACTCCCAGGCACTTGTATTTACTCTGTCTGCCGCTGGCCGTAACTCTCTTTTATTCAGATGTTCCCTTGGCCTCCCACTCCCTGCCTTTAAGACTTTGGTATAGCTGTGTCTCTTGCAAGCCTTCTTTAACCTCCCAGATGGAAGTGGGGGCTCCTCCACTATGCCCGTAGCTCTTGTGCTTATCCTGTGGTAGTGCCCATCCATCCACCCACCCATTTACCCATCCGTCCATCCATCCATCCATCCATCCATCCACTCACCCACCCACCTATCCATCCATCCATCCAACCATCTATCCACCCACCCATTTATCCATCCATCCACCCACCCACCCACCCACACACCTATCCATCCATCCATCCATCCATCCACCCACCCATTTATCCATGCATCCATCCATCCATCCACCCATCCACCCACCCACCCATCCACTCATCCATCCATCTATCCATCCATTCATCCATCCATCCATCCATCCATCCATCCATCCACTCACCCATCCATCCATCCATCCATCCATCCATCCATCCATCCATCCATCCACCCACCCACCCACCCACCTGTCCACCTATCCATCCATCCATCCATCCATCCATCCATCCATCCATCCATCCACTCACCCACCCACCTATCCATCCATCCATCCATCCATCCATCCATCCATCCATCCATCCACTCATCTGTCCATCTATCCATCCATTCATCCATCCATCCATTCACCCACCCACCCATCCACCCATCCAACACATGTATGCTGGCTGCCAGGCACTGCCCAGACACTAAGAATATATCAGTGAACAAAACCCAATTCCTGCTCTCAAGGAACTTCCATTCTTGAGCAGGGAAACCTATAAGCTAATATCTTTGTATATAATTGAGGACGTGGTGACAAGTGTTGTGAAGAAAAATAAGGCAGAATTAAGCGGTAGAAAGTGACCAGAAGGGGATGCCGTCTAGTTAGGATGGTCAGGGAGGGTGGCTAGTAAGGCAACCCCTGAGCACAGCCCAGAGCACGGTGAGGGAGCAAGTGTGGGACAGTGGGACACCTGGGGCGGGAGCACGAATTCCAAGAGCAGTAGTAGCAGGAGGGCTTTGGAGGCCAGGTGTGGGCTCTTGCTTCCACTCTACATGAGAGGGAAGCCCTGGAGCCTTCTGAGCAGAGTCCGGACACCGGGCTGAGAAGAAAATGCCAGCTGCTGTGGGGAAGAAGCTTGTCCTTCCTACAGAAACTTCTGAGAAAGCCATTTCTGAGCAGCTTAGAGGGACGTAGGCATTTGCAATGCAGACAGCACATGAGGCTTGGCCAGCCACCTGAAAACATAGGGTGCAGGGGAGCAGGAGAGCCTCCACCTGGTTGAGGACATTGTTGAGAAGGTTTTGTGGCGTGAAGATGAGACTGGCTACTGCCTCCTGCCCTGTGAGAGACAGGGCTCTGTCCCTGAGAGTGGGGCTGGGAGCACGTCTCTGCATTGGGGGAGCCTTGCTGCCGGTACCTTCTTTCAGCCTAAAATGCTGTGTGCCTTGAATCCTGTCACATTTTGAGGCCACAGCAAAGAGGCCTGAGCAGGTGCAGGGGGCCTGGCTCCGTCCTCTGTGAGGCCTTGGCTCATGCTTCTGGGCGTCACTTCCCATCACAGAGCAGGGGCCTGCCCTGTGTCTGAATGGAAGCCAGGCCCTGCTCGCCTTTGGTGTGTCTTGATTTGGACTTTGGAATTACATGTTTTGATAGAATCCACATGGCCCTTCGAAGTGTAGCTCTGCAACAGAACAAGCCAGGTGTTCTCCTGCGGCCCTTGCACCCTGGCACGGAGCTCTGCACGCCACGGGCGTTCCGTGTGTGGCCAGTTTGCTAGCTGCTGATGTTCACTGGAGTGAAAGGAATGCTGGGAGAAAACAGCCGTTTGTCTCTATTTGAACAGGTTTTTTCGGCGTCTCTCTGGGGTGGGATGTTGGTGCCCATTGGTGATAAGCCATCAAGTATTGCTGATAGGTGAGTACTCATCAATGAATGGATAATTTGCACATATTTTCCTTTGGATCTTTTCGGTTGTTTTTTATAAGATATTTTAGAGAAGTTAGGAGAGCATAGTATTTCAAATTTTACTTTAGTATTTATATTTAAGCTAATTTCAAAGTATCAACTATACCTCATACTTAATATTTTTTGCTTTTGTTGGGGAAGTTACTTTATTATATTAAAAAATGTATTGTTCCCTTTTGATTGTGAAGGAACACAGTTCATACTCATTGCAGAAATGCAAAAATGGGGAAACACTTAAAGAAATTAGAGAAATCACTCACCAAGTGATGAGAAATTCTTTAGAAGCAGCATTGTAGTGGCCTATGTTTCATTATTTGCATATACCATAACTTTTTAGCCTACTGTGTATTTTTTGATATTTCATTTGTTTCTAATTTGTGATTTTTATAAATAACACTGAATAATAGCTTTTAAGATAATTTGTTGTTTATTTTATTTTCTGTGGAATTACTCTCTCAAAGTAGAACTCGTAGTATTGCTGGGTGCTGCTTTATAGGAAGCTTACAGCAATTTATGCCCCTGCCAGCAGGGTGTGAACTTGTACTTGTTGCTTCGAAATACTAATCATTGTCCTCTAGGGCGAAAACCTTTTTTTTCAACCCTGCATTAGTTAAAATGTACTGGTACAGCCTTTTTGGATGGTGGTTTGGAGGTAGAACAATTTTAGATTTATAAACTCCGGATCCTAACAGTTTCACAAAACTCCATGAATCTAATTGACAAAAGTACTTTTCTAGGTGTGTAAAGATTTATGTGTAGAAGGATGTCCACTGTAGCGTGGCTGATAAGTAGCAAAGAATTTGAAACTGCCTTATGTAAGTTCCCCAGTAGGGAAATGATGACATTCTAGCACAACCATTCCAGATCTATGTAGTTATTAAAAATAAGGAGATATGTGTTCATAAGTTGAAATTTTGCACATGAATATGTTTAGTGGATCCCTTTGCAGGGTGCATGCAGGTGTAGCACCAAGGGCCTGGGAAGCCAGCCACCAAAACAGTGACGGTGGGCACCCCGGAGCCTGGGGCACCCTGGAGCCCGGGATGCAGCAGGCAGAACCGTTTCACTCATTATGTTATGTGCATCGTGGATCATTTGAATTCAATGTGTGGTTTATCATTTCTTTTTTATTTTATTTATGTATTTTTTTTGAGACAGAGTCTTGCTCTGTCGCCCAGGCGGGAGTGCAGTGGCACGATCTCAACTTACTACAACCGCCGCCTCCCGGGTTCAAGCTATTCTCCTGCCCCAGCCTCCCAAGTAGCTGGAACTGTAGGCACCCGGCGCCACGCCCAGCTAATTTTTGTATTTTTAGTAGAGACGAGGTTTTACCATATTGGCTAGGCTGGTCTCTAACCCCTGACCTCAGGTGATCTGCCCACCTCAGCCTCCCAAAATGCTGGGATTACAGGTGCGAGCCACCACGCCTGGCCTGATTTATCATTTCTTTAAAAATGAAGCTTGCTGTTTGTTTTTGCAATTCATATTGATGGGGTATTCAGAAAAGCCTTGCTTATAAATCCCAAGTAGTAAAAACACATTTATAGGTTTTAAAACTCAAATTAAGATGAAAAAATTCATAAAGGGTTTTATGTGGTAGGAAAACCAGAAAAGGCCCTGCCCTGTTCCCTTTGTGCTGTTTCAGACCTGCGGGGTGTTCTTAGCCTCCTGCGGCCTCAAGGGTCAGAGGGCTCTGAGGGCATCTGCTGGCGTTGTGTCCTTGGCTGCCTCTTGGCTGGAAAGATTACACAGAATTTCTATTGTCATTTAAATTCGTTTTTTAGTAATTATCATGATCTAAAATCGGGTTCTAATATGCTGTTCAATTTTTCAGAAAGTGGATGGGTTTTTGTGTAATTAATTTTTAATTCATGCTTTTCATATTATTCAGATATGGTTGGTGAGAGTGTGATAATCCAGTTCGTTAGGGAACAAGAGGAGCTCATATTTAAAAATTATAAACCTAACAAGAATTCTTTTTTGGTCTGTTTCTAGTATTATAGCCCCCCTTTTTGTAATATTGGGATTATACTATTAAATAATTTGTATCCTGCTCTTCTTCGCTTAATATCACACTGAGAGCCAGTAGGAGGCCCGCCGTGAAAAGGAACTGCACCATGAATCCTCACAGACAGTGATGGTTCCTTTGTGACGGACTGTTTGCCCTGCCCCTCTCTCCTAGTGTCTTTCTTTGCGTCTTGTGTCTCACCTGCATCTCCAAAGTTTGCAGGGTCTCCTTAGGGGTTGAGATTTTTATGAAATTCTCCTGTAGTGTACACCCTCCTGGACTTTCTCAAAGGGTTTGCCTGTGAAAATGCTGTCAATAATCCAGTACCACATGTGAGTCAGACGCGTGCTTCCTGCACTGCACGTTCCGTGTGTCACGTCGTTTCTCACCTCATGACTTTCCTCTGACCCGTGCTGTTTTGTCCTAGGTTTTACCTCGGGGGACCAACCAGCGTCCGCGGATTCAGCATGCACAGCATCGGGCCACAGAGTGAAGGTCTGTCCTTGCCCGTCGTGGTGCCAAGGCTAGAAGGGCTCACATCTCACCTCGGAAGCCATGTACCTGTTATTAGCTTCCGGCAATAATAGACGTTCCTCTTTCACGGTGGTGGAATTAGCACCTACCACAGAACTTGTCATGTAGCAGGTGTAGAACATTTATTGAGATAATTGTAGGAAAATGAGAAAATATATCGAAGCAAAAACTCTATGAAGATGACCTGCAATCCTGCCCAGAGAGAACATGGATAAACATGTTGTTGTCTGTTCCCTGCAGGTTTGACATGTGCTTCCTACTCTTCCTTTTGTTTTGTTTACATATTATTATTATTTTATTTTTGAGACGGAGTCTCACCCTGTTGCCCAGGCTGGAGTGCAATGGCATGATCTTGGCTTACTGCAAGCTCCACCTCCTGGGTTCAAACGATTCTCTGGCCTCAGCCTCCCAAGTAACTGGGATTACAGGTGCCCACCACCATGTCCAGCTAATTTTTGTATTTTTAGTAGAGATGGGGTTTTACCATATTGGCCAGGCTGGTCTCAAACTCCTGACCTCGTGATCCACCTGCCTCTGCCTCCCAAAGTACTGGGATTATAGGAATGAGCCACCGTGCCCGGCCCCTACATATTATTATTATTATTATTTTGAGATGGAGTCTCGCTGTGTCACCCAGGCTGGAGTGCAGTGGCATGATCTCGGCTTACTGCAACCTCTGCCTCCCAGGTTCATGCGATTCTCCTGCCTCAGCCCCCTAAATAGCAGGGATTACAGGTGCCCGCCACCACACCCAGCTAACTTTTTGTGTATTTTTAGTACAGACTGGGTTTCACTATGTTGGCCAGACTGGTCTTAAACTCCTGACCTCGTGATCTGCCTGCCTTGGCCTCCCAAAGTGCTGGGATTACAGGCGTGAGCCACTGCACCCGGCCCCTACGTATTATTTTTAAACCCATTTCTCTCACCACCTCTCATAATGATATAGCAGTATATTTTTATGAGAGTAAATGCCATTTTTAACAGCTACATATTTTATATTATTGACATATTACAATTACATTTTAGTTAATAGGGTTAATTTCTTAGAGCAGTTTTAGGTTTACAGAAAAGTTGGGCAAAAAGTACAGTGTTCCTGTATAACCCACATAGCTTCCTTTCTGATTAGCACCTTGTGTTAGGATGCTTCATTGGTTAGGATTGGTGAGGCAGTGTGATACCTCATTGGTTAGGATTGGTGAGGCAGTGTGATACCTCATTGGTTAGGATTGGTGAGGCAGTGTGATACCTTATTGGTTAGGATTGGCGAAGCAATACGATACCTTAGTAACTCAAGGCCGCAGTTTACGTGAGGGTTCACTCTTAGTGTTATACCTTCTGTGGGCTTTGACAAATGCATGATGTCCTGCGTTCACCATTCCGGGATCACACAAAGTGGCTTCACCGCCCTAAAAATCCTGGGCTCCCTTCATCCCTCCCACCAGACCACTGGAACCAACAAGTCTTGGAACCGTCCATGGAGTTTTGCCCTTTGCAGACAGTTTGGGAGTTGGGATCATACAGTTTGTAGCCTTTGCAAGTTGTCTTCTTTTCCGTAGTAATATGCACTTAAGGTCCCTCCATGTCTTTCTGGGACCCGATAGCTTGTTTCTTCTTATTGCTGAATAATATTCCTTTGTCTGGAGGTATCACAATTTGTTTATCCATTCAGCTGCCGAAGGACAGCTTGGTTGCTTCTAGTGCTTGGCAGTGATGAGTAAAGCTTCTAGAAACATGTGTGTGCAGGTTGTTGTGGGCAGCTTCTCCGGACAAAGGTTGTCACATCAGCTGGGTAAACGCCGGGGAGTGCAGTTGTTCAGTCACACGTTAAGAGCATGCCTCCCCTTCGTAAGGAGCTGCCAGGCAAGCTTCCAGAGTGGCCAAGCCCTTTTGCATTTCCCCCGTGAGGAATGAGAGAGAGAAAGTTTATCATCTTAATGGCTGCGTGTTTTGTCTTATGACACACTATTATCTTTTTAAAGACCAAACCCCAAGCTTTGGACATTGAGTTTGTATGTTTTTTTCTTTCTTTTTTTTTTTTGAGATGGAGTCTCACTTTGTCGCCCAGGCTAGAGTTCAGTGGCGGGATCTCGGCTCACTGCAAGCTCTGCCTCCCAGGTTCAAGCAATTCTCCTGCTTCAGCCTCCTGAGTAGCTGGGACTACAGGTGCCCGCCACCATGCCCGGCTAATTTTTTTGTATTTTTTTAGTAGAGACGGGGTTTCACCATGTTGGCGAGGCTGGTCTCAAACTCCTGACCTCGTGATTTGCCCACCTTGGCCTGCCAAAGTGCTGGGATTACAGGCGTGAGCCACCATACCTGGCCAAGTTTTACATTAATATGAAATTCTAGATGTGAAGTTGCCAGATCCAAGGATTTTTAGTGTTTTTAGGGCTTTATTGTGCTTTCTGGGAAGGCTGTCTCATTTACACCCCTGGAACTGTCTCTGACATGCAATATCCGTCGAGGTATCTCCACATGCTATGGAAACTTTAAAACACCATTCCACTTTTAAACATTCTCCCCTGATTTTCTTAAATTTTTTTTTTTTTTTTTGAGAGGAAGTCTCGCCCTGTCGCCTAGGCTGGAATGCAGTGGTGCAATCTCGGCTCACTGCAACCTCTACCTCCCAGGTTCAAGCGATTCCTCCTGCCTCAACCTTCCAAGTAGCTAAATTAACCAGCCACCACGCCTGGCTAATTTTTGTATTTTTGAATAGAGACGGGGTTTCACCATGTTGGCCAGGCTGGTCTTGAACTCCTGACTTCAGGTGATCCGCCCGCCTCGGCCTCCCGAAATGCTGGGATTAGAGACCTGAACCACTGCGCCTGGGATTTGTTAAAATTTTCAACACCTTTGTTGCTTCCATTTTTATGTCATTATATGCAACGACTGCACTCAGCATGCATTTTTGTCCAAAGTATAGATTATTTCTTTTCACTTGTATTTAGAGTGTTTCATTAGAGTGTAATTTTTAAGAAAAGGAACCTAAGTTTTTGATGGTTTTATTTCATTTGTTTTATTATAAGCAAGTGTGATATGCCGAGTCTGTGAGAGCTGAGCCTTTACCTACCTGAGAAGTAAAGCACGCTGGTGTTCCACTCACCACCTCCATGCAGTTGGCCACACTCTGTGGGCAAGGATGTAAATTGCTATAATTTTTTTCTGAAAGCAGTTTGATGTATCAAGAGCCCTAAAATATGTATGTGCAAGAATTGTTAATAATACTATTCATGGTAGCCCCAGCTGGAAACTGGAAGCCCAAATGCCCATCCACAGTGGGAAAAAGTCAGATAATTAGTGGTATCTTCCACTGTAATGAGGAAGAGCAAGTTACAGCCACCGACTGAATGATGGAATGAGTAAATCTCAGAAACATGTTGGGGGGAAAAGCTGGACCCAGAGGAATGTCTCCTGGAAGATCCCGTGTATGAAGCTTGGAGGCAAGTGAGGCGGCCTTTGCTGTGAGAGGATGGGGCAGTGGCTGCATGTGGCGCAGGTGGCAGGTGGTGGTTAGCAGGGAGGGCAAGGCCTGCATGTGGGGTGTGCTTGGTTTCTTGGTCCTGGTGCTCGCTGGGCAGGTGTGTCTCACATACAGAAATTCATTGAGCTGTACACTTAGGATGTGTATACTTTGCTATATGTATACACAATAAAAGCTTAACAAAATACATGTGTGCGCCAGGAAACTCATCATAGGTTAACGTCCATGATAAAGGAGTTAGCAACCAGTATGACAATAGAAGAGAAATAGATCATTAAATATTGGTCCACCTATGTTGTTATTCAGGCATAAAGATCCTATTTTCAAGGAAGAGAAAGCATTAGGAGAAAGTGTTTACAATATATTAAAACTGAAAAAAAAGTAGGACTGGAAACTGTGTGTGTATATATATGTATAAAATGAGCCACATTTTATTGGCTGGCTTATTTGATTTTACATTTACATTATAATCCACTGGAAGAAAGGACATTAGGATGTTAGCTGTTTATCTCTGAATGGTAGAAATTAAAATACTTTCATTTTTTTCTCTTTATGTTGATCAGATGTTCTACAATGAGTATATTTAACTTTTATGATTGGAATAAAATCAGTTATTTGAGAAAAGAGAGGAGGAGCGGTTTCTGGGAAACAATAAAACAAGGTTGTTCTCCTGTAATTTGTTCATTCTCTGTTCCCTTCAGAGCTCTAGTCTTGAAAGGGATTAAGGAGATGTTGGCATCTTTTTTTTCCTTCTTCCTCTGGATTGTGAGGAACTGAAGTCTTTAAATGAATCAACAGTTCATTCCTTGAAGTTAATCTTGAAGACCTCAGTATTTTCCCATTTCATGGTCTGTCATTTTGTATTAGAGGAGACTAAGACACTCTTATAAATGGTATTTTGCAACAAAGTAGAAACCTTCGTGTTGGAGGTTTTCTGTTGCTTTATAGTTTAAAATGGAATGGACAGGAGCATGTTTAGAAATATGCAAATACATGCTCTCAGTGGATAGGCTTAAATTTTGGCCAAAGTAACGTAAATCCCAGTGGTCATGAACCGTTGAGAATCATCTCTTCTCTAGAGACACTGAGCTGGAGCGGGTCTCGCTGTGCAGTGGGCGGCAGGCGGTCTCTGCCTTTTGATTAATTGTCTGCAGCCGTCTCCACACACTGCAGAGACACTTTCTGCATTTTGTGTCTATATTGCGGTCTCGAAAAATTGGCAAAATAATGCATTCCATTTGCAGGCGGAAGCGATTTGGTCATCTACATTTGTGGATAAAGTCATTGTCATGAAACTCACTTCTTCAAAGCATTTCACAGATCCGATGAATGACAGAGCGCATTCCTTTCTCAACATTGGCTTTGTTTGCCTCCTCAGTTAAATCAAGGTCCGAAACAAACCAGGAGAAAAAGAAAGATTATTTAAAATGAGGCCATCAGTATCAGGAATGAGAAGAACAGCTGCTTGCAAACTCAAGCACTGTGTGGCGTCGTGTACAGGACAGAAATCTTGCTTCTGTAAACTGTGGAAAGTTAACGCAATTTTAACCTTGCCGGACCTTGTTTTTGTTCTGCACCCCTCCCTTGCTTAGGAGACTACCTAGGTGGAGAAGCGTACTGGGCTGGCGGCCTGCACCTCTACACCCCATTACCTTTCCGGCCAGGCCAGGGTGGTTTTGGAGAACTTTTCCGAACACACTTCTTTCTCAACGCAGGAAACCTCTGCAACCTCAACTATGGTAAAACTTGGGCTATTCAAGAACCATTGTAGTACAGTTGTTTTCATGTTTAAATGCACAGTGCACAAAAAGGTGTCTTTTTTTTTTTTTTTTGAGGCGGAGTCTCGCTCCATCGCCAGGCTGCAGTGCAATGGCGCAATCTCGGCTCACTGCAACCTCCACTTTCTGGGTTCAAGTGATTCTCTTGGCTCAGCCTCCCGAGTAGCTGGGACTACAGGCACATGCCACCATGCCCGGCTAATTTTTTATATTTTTAGTAGAGACGAGGTTTCACCATGTTGGCCAGGATGGTCTCGATCTCTTGACCTCGTGATCCACCCCACCTTGGATTCCCAAAGTGTTGGGATTACAGGAGTGAGCCACTGTGCCAGGCCATGTCTGTCTTTTTAGATTACATAGTCATTAAGGCTAGAGACTGTGCCATACCTGAAACAAATTCTTACAACACCTAATATAGTGCCCAGCATTAAGTGGTTGGTTGAGCGAATGAAGCATACAAGAAAAATAATCATCTAATGCCCTTATGAAAAAAATCTGTTTATTTAATACACAAGTCATGATGGCCACAGAGCTGAGTAGGATTGGGTGCCTTCCTCTGGCAGCTCAGGTCCAGAAGAGACTCCCAGCAGATGCCTGGGTGCTAGGGGTGCCTGGAAAGCTTCCTAAAAGGCATGGAAGTCTCCAAGCTGAGACTCAGCGTGGGGCTTCCCAGGTGGTCAGGAGATGGGGAAGAGTCATTCTAAGCAGAGGCAGCAGAATATGCCAGGCCCAAAGAATTGAGAGGGTGTGGCTTGTTCTGGCTGTGAGTAAGTATGGTTCCAAGTCCTCTCTTGCCTTCGGTCCTAATCTCACTTCATGCATCCTCCTTAATCTGTAGGCCTGGCTTTAAAAACAACGGCAGGGCCCAGCAGTGGGGAGCCAGGGCTTGTCTGGGAGAGCTGGGAGAGCTTGGAAGGACGGGCATGCACTGTTGCTCACATGTCTTTCTCTTGTCAGGGGAGGGCCCCAAAGCTCACATTCGTAAGCTGGCTGAGTGCATCCGCTGGTCGTACGGGGCTGGGATCGTCCTCAGGCTTGGCAACATCGCTCGGCTGGAACTTAATTACTGCATCCCCATGGGAGTACAGACGGGCGACAGGTACGTGTTGGGAATTATTTTCCACAGTCACATCCCACTCTCCAGTAATTTTATTTTGTTTTGGACATGGTTAATTTCATCAGTGACTTTTAAGCTTCAAGATTTTAAGAGAAATGAAATAGCAAAATAATGAAAACACATGTGTTTTCCCCCATTGGGTTTTTCTTCATCCAGTTTGGAGGAGCAAGTGTGAAGCGCTCCCTCCCGCCCCCTCAGGCGCTTTGAGCTTGTTGTTCCCCGGGGAAGGGGAGCCCCTGCGAGGGTCCGGCTGGAGGGATTGGCACGTGACACGGTTCCTGTGTGCTGAAAACAGAAGGCAGTGTTCTGAATGGTTGACTTTGCAGGCCAGGGACTCTAGGAAAGTTAGGGTGAGTGAAGCTTTGTTCCTGACCACAGAGGAGTCAATCTTGAGAACCCCTGTCTCTGCAGCGGAGGAACCCACCTTCTTGGCTTTTCTCCACCCCGTATTTTATTGAGGAAAGATTCACTAAATGTTCCATGCGTGAATATGGTATAGGGCTATTTAAACAGTTATAGAAACACATTCTATTTCTTACATGCATTGTGTAAAAAGTTTTTTTTTTTGAGACAGACTCTCGTTCTGTCACCCAGGCTGGAGTGCAATGGCACGATCTTGGCTCACTGCAACCTCTGCCTCCCAGGTTCAAGTGATTCTCCTGCCTCAGCCTCCTGAGTAGTTGAGATTACAGGCATGCACCACCACGCCCGGCTAATTTTTTGTATTTTTAGTAGAGACGGGGTTTCACCATGTTGGTCAGCGTGGTGTGAAACTTCTGACCTTGTGATCTGCCCGCCTTGGCCTCCCAAAGTGCTGGGATTACGGCGTGAGGCACCATGCCCGGCATGTTTTTTTTTTTTTTTTTTTTTTTTTTTTTTTTTTTTTTTTTGTTGAGACTGGGTCTTTCTCTGTCACCCAGGCTGGAGTGCAGTGGCCTGATCATGGCTCACTGCAGCCTTGACCTCCTGGGCTCAAGTGATCCTCTTGCCTAAGCCTCCCAAGTAGCTGGGACTACACGCCAGGCTAATTTTTGTATTTTTTGTAGAGACAGGGTTTTACCACATTGCCCACCCAGGCTGGTCTCGAATTCCTGGGCTCAAGCCATCTGTCCGCATTGGCCTCCCAAAGTCCTGGGATTACAGGTATGAGCCACCGCACCCAGCTGCCTTGTGTACATTTTTGGAGATCCAGATGTGTTTTCATTATAGTGCATGGCAGTGAGCTCAGGCTGCCATCGCAAAATACCACGGAGTATTTACGGGTGACTTAAACAACAGATGTTCATATTCTGCCCGTTCTGGAGGTTGGGAAGTCCACGATCAGGGTGCTGGCAGATTGGTTGCTGGTGGGCTTTCTTCCCGGCTCGCAGATGGCAGCCCTGCCACTGTGTCCGCACTCGGAGGAGGAAGAGTGCAGGCCAGTGCCCCGATGCCTCTTCTTATGCTGCCGCTAATTCCAGCACGAGGGCCTCATCTTCATGACCTCGTCTGCACCTCAGCACCTCCCACAGGCCTGCCTCCGGGTATCAACACCATCCTGTTGGCGTTAGGACTTCAGCATCTGAATCTTGGGGGGACGTGAATGTTCAGTCCACAACAGTGTTCATACTGCCTCTTATTTTTGTTTATGCATTCACAGCACCCCAGCCTCTGTTTTTTCTCTTCATTTTCGTATCTACCTTTATGTTGCCACCAAATGGTGGTGCTGTTGGAGCCTTAACCCAGTTTTAAACAGGTTGTAGTTTGTGCTAGTTGAAGGAAATGCTGTATCATTTTTACTCGCCCTGTCTTCCGCACCAGCACCTAGGGGGTGGTGCTTTGTAAAGGGGAGCTGCATTCGCAAGTGTTTCTGAGCATCGCCTCTCAGGTGCAGTCTGCATCTGTCATTCAGGTCCTTTACGGTTATTGCTTTAGTGGAATCTGCTCTTTACGCTCTTGCCAGAAGGCTGTTCAGCATCTGCTCTGCATCTGGGGACACGGCAGGGGCTGCCAGGCTGCTGCGGCTCCCTAGTGATGAGAGGGCCTTCCAGTGCCTTCAGAGATGGCAGTGGCTGCCCCCACGACCACCAGCTCCCACTCCCCTCCACGCCTCACCTGTTCTCCACACAGAGCCTGAGCTGGAAAGGGTGTAGTCACACAGGCTGCGTGCGTGTGTGCCTGGGAGCCCAGGTACCCCGGCTTGGGGCCCAGCTTGGCCACTCTGTGTGGCTGTGCGGTCCGGGGTGAGTCACGAAACCTCTCTGGGTATCCATTTTCTTGCCCAGAGGATAGTCAATAATGATGGTGACTGTTGCAGTTTGGAGAACTCGGTGAGTTACTGTGGGCGCACCGCCTGGGCCTGTGGTCGGGACGTGGTGATTTTTCCTGGGCTGCTCTGCTGCTGATACACCCGGCGTGGCCAGCCCCTCACATAAGTGTTCCTGTGGGAGGTGTTGCCCCTCCCCCTCCACATCATCTCGGTGCAGCCACCACCTGACAGGCAGTTTGTGACAAGCTGTAGATGGGATGATGTGCCCTGATTCTGGAGATTATAATAAAGTGAAAAAATGAGCACCTTTTTCTAGAGCAAGACTGTGTTATTAGATAACTCCAGGCCGTTACCGTCTTCAGCAGACCAGGCTGGTTTTGCAGGTTTCTTTCTATGAAGCCCTTATTCCCTGTGCCCACGGAGTGTTGGGCTTGCTCATTTGCATCCTTGCAGGTAGCCCCAGAGGCGCCGTGACGCTGCTGCGCCAACACCTGGCTTAAGTGGGTGGTTTTGAGTGGTTGACTTTGCAGGCCTGGGGCTCGAGGGGCGTCGGGGCCAGGGAAGCTTTCAATACCGCTCTCTGACACACGCCCTCCTGCTCTGGGACCCGCCACTGTGCACGTCTCCGGCAGGGAGGGTCTGAGCAGCGCGCGCTGCCGTCACCACCATTGCAGTGCTCTTTATAGCCACTGGGGGTCAGTGTGCCCTGAGAAGTCAACGCGGCTTTTAGGCGCTCTGCTGAATTGACCCTTTCTGGAATAATTTTCATATAAAGTGGTTACATTTACCTTTCAGCTTTACTTCTGTCTCTTCAGGTTAAATCTAAAAAGTACGTTTCAGAGATTAATTTCAAAGTACAGTTTCTTCTGGGAGGAAGTAGCATACTAAGCACGTGACATGTAAAGACCAGGCTGTAAGGAAGCGCCTCTGCCCCCAGGCCAGGTGGCAGCTGTTCAGCAGATGTTTATTAAGGACAGTGAGCTCCGAACGGGTCAGCGCGGCACCCCGAGTGTGGAAGACATTTTCGCTCGGTGTGAGGCCCCGTTTGAAGTCGGTCATCAATATTGGAATCTCGTAAAGTTGGAGTGAGATTGCCAGGTTTAATCTTCATTTCTAAAATTAGGTAGCTGGCAGGATGGGGCATCGTGTGTGTAGAAATCATCCACAGGTTTCTCCCATAACTGAGGTGAGCACACTGTAAATAGGACTTCAGACATTCATAAAGAAGGAAACAGTTTTGAGATGTTTGCTAAATGTTATGCCACAAGTGATTTGTGGCACCACTGTGTCTGGGATCTAACAGCGTTTGTCAGTTCGTGTCTTAGGCGTTCAGTCTCTGGAGATGCAGGGCTGAATCAGGCAGGCTCGCTTGGGAGAGCAGCTCACAGTTAGCAGCGCGAAGACAAGAAAGTGGATCATCTCGGTTGTTGGGGAGGGCGCCAAGAGGGCCCCCTGGAGAAGGTACCTGAGCTGAATCTTCTTGGAGGACAGACAGCCAGGTGCTTGCAGAAGACACGCAGGGACAGTGCTCCCGGCTAACAAAGGCAGGAGCAAAGCTGTGCAGGTGTGCAGTGTCAGCGGGCGCCGGGCAGAACGGCGTCCTATGGGAACAGAAAGGGGTGTGGGGAGGCCCAGGCCCTGAGCTCTCACGCCTCTGCCTTCCAGCCCCACTGGCCTTTACCCCCTTGGCTACGTGCCAGGGTCTTTGAGCTCAGGACTTCCTCTGCCTTGTTCACTGCCGAGGTCCCCATGACTAGAGCAGCACCTAGTGTTGGAAGTGAGAGCCCGGTGGAGAGGCTCCTGGCATGTGGTGGGAGATGGGGTGCAAGGCGCTGAGGGTGCTGTTGGCATGACCTTCCTAAAGACCCCGTGCTGGGTGCTTCCTGGCCTCCAGCCTCAGATTCCAAGTTCTTCAGAAACCTTTGAACATCAGACTCCAAGACCCCGTGCTGGCACCAGCAGTTCTGGGTGAGAAGAAGGTGGGAGATGACCGCGAGCCCTGCACCAAGACAGCGGCCATAGGGGAGGGAAAGGGTGCCCAGCAGAAGGTGGATGTTTGGGGCTGTCTCTGGAGGATGGCACGACTGGCTTGCCCTGGTCTCGTGGAACTTCGCAGCGCTGCTTTGTATGTTCGCAGTGGGTGTTTTGTTCTGTGACATGTTTATGTGGTCTCTGAGCATAAACCGATGCTTGTGAAGTTGTTGAATCTGTTTGTATTTAGAGTGAACGGGCCTTTATTGGAATGCTTGCTTGTTTTCTGAATTGCATATGCCAAGAGCTTGACTTCCTTTTTAGCTCATAGCTTATGTTCAGACATTTTTGTCAGTAGCAAATGTAGGTATAGACAAGTTTGAAGGAGCCAAGAGTGTACAATATAAAAACAGATCTGAACACAACTAAATGGTACAAATGCAGCCCAGGCTTTGATGTGTATTGTGGTGGTTTAAGGCCATGGGTGTGGCTTACTGTGATCACAAAGGGGCCGCAGGCCTGGCTTCTGGTGAGAGGACTGCACTGCTGGGGTTGGTTATTAAGCACCCTTCATCCTGCAGGAGGCCGGCGCAGCATTCATGAGTATCTGTGTTGAATCTCTTCACGGATCGGATATTGTGTCTTCTTGCTCAGAGTCAGGTTGAAAAAGGAAGACTCGCTGCCAGTGCTCACGTGCTCCAAATCCTCAGCTTGGGCGAGGGCACGGGAACGTGAATAAAGGAGCCGTTATTGTTGGCCAGTCTTTTCTAGAAATCGCCCACAGCTTGCAAAAAGGCTGTGTTCCCTGGCCCTGGCTGCAGCTGTGTGGGATTCTGAATATCATTTTCCCTGGAAGTTGAGGTCCCTAGGTTAGGCCCACCTTGTCCCAAATGGGCAACATTGGCCTTGCCCCGTGCACAGGCTCCAGGCGGACGGAGCTGCTGCAGGCGTGCTGTCAGAGTGACAGGCTGTCCCCAGCTGTGTGTCCTCAGCCAGGCTGAGGCAGGCCGTGTGTTGGAAAGAGCGAGGCCTGTGGGTGCCCTGAGCTGGGTCCGGAGTCCTGCCCTGCCACTTCTCAGCTGTGTGACGAGCCTATTTGCTCCTCTCTGAAAATGGGCCTGGTGGTTTGTCAGCAGGTTCTTACCACCGTGTGGAGTCACACCTGCAGAGGGTCAGCTCATAACAGATATGGCAACCAATGTGACCTTCGCGTCCTTCTTTCCTGGGGTCAGGAGCGGGTCTAAGAGGTGGTCAGGCTAAACCCCTGTAGGGCTGTGGGTACTGCTGGCTTCCTAAGCCCCAGGACCTTCTGGGGGCTGGGCAGACCTTAAGTTCTGTCTACCTGCCTCTCCCCCATTCTCAGTCTACCCACTTTGTCCTTCCTGCTCCTTCCCTCCCTGCTCCGCCTCTCATTGGCCCTCTGTCCTCCCGTCAGGAGAGGGGAACGTGAAGGAGGTGAGGAGGGAGCAGTGCAGGAGGATTTGGGTCTCTCCTTCTTTTCCTTTTCCATTCTCCAAGGGCTTAACCAGCTAGTGAAGGTTCTTAACCAGCAAAGGAGGAAGCAGCTGGGGCCGGTGAGGGTGAGGTCGGCAGCCAGGCAGGAAGGCGGCAGGAGGAGGAGGAAGCGGAGGTGGCGCCTTCTGAGGGGACGCATGCTCACTGAGTCGTGAAGATGGCAGGGCTGGCGGAGCGGCCACCGCATCTGATCTCTCCCCTCTTTTTTTTTTTTAGGATATGTGATGGCGTCCAGTTTGGAGCTGGGATAAGGTTCCTGTAGCTGACACCCCTACAGGAGAAGCTCTGGGACCGGGGCAGCAGCAAGGCGCCCATGCCACGCACTGTCTCTCGAGGAAACACGGCTCAGCGATTCTTTGACGGCAGACCCTGTGGGAAACCCTGTCAATAAATGTTAAAGACACACTTCGAGGCAGCATGGATGTGGTTTGCTTTCCCCGGGACCACCCGTGTTCTCACACACACCTGCCTAGTGTCTGCGAGTCTCTGTGTTTGGTTCCCATGTACCAGATGTGATGTGTTCAGAGCCAGGCAGCAGGAGGGAGCTTGGCCCCAGAGGAAACTCAGCCCTGCTGTTACGGGGAGGGCGCACTCCCCTCAGTGCACCAGCTGGTGTCAGAAGAGGCCCACGGCAGCAGGTGCTTGGAGCCACAGTGCTCGAGCCATTTGAATGTGTGAGTGGCAAGGGAGAACTATCTGAACAGTGTAACATTAGGGACACTGAGGCAAAGAGGGAACCTGGTGTCTGCAGACGAATGGCAGCATGAATGAGTGTGCGTGCATTTTCTGGGGCTGCTCTAAGTTACCTCAAACCTGGGGGCTTAAAACAACACACATTAATCCTCTTGTAGTCTGGAGATCAGAGCCCAGAATGGGTCTTGCTGGGCTGCATCCTCCTGGAGGCGCTAAGGGGGAATCCCCCTCCTTCGCCAGCAGTTAGAGGCACCGCATTCCTTGGCCGACGTCACCTCCATCTTTAAAGCCAGCCACGTGGCATCCCCCATCTCTCCCTCTTACCTCCTCTGCGTCTCTGCTGTCTTTGAAGGACCCTTGTGGTGACCTTGGACCCGCCCAGGGAATCCAGGGGTCTTATTTCTAGGTCAGCAGATGAGCATCTTTAATTCCATCTGCAGCCTTAGCTCTCCCTTCTCACATTACCGTCACGTTCACACGATCCAGGGATGAGGAAGTGTGCATCTCGGGCTGGGTGGGGATGCGGGACGTTCTTCTGCCTTACACAACTAGTATCTCTCTAATATTTGGGGGATAGTCTTAAATTGGTCACACATAGCCGGGCACCGTGGCTCACGCCTGTAATCCCAGCACTTTGGGAGGCCGAGGTGGGCGGATCTCGAGGTCAGGAGATCAAGACCATCCTGGCCAACATGGTGAAACCCCATCTCTACTAAAAAATACAGAAATTGGCTGGGCGTGGTGTAATCCCAGCTACTCAGGAGGCTGAGGCAGGAGAATCGCTTGAACCAGGGAGCCAGAGGTTGCAATGAGCCGAGATGGCGCCACTGCACTCCAGCCTGGCCACAGAGTGAGACGCCATCTCAAAAATAAATAAAAATAAATAAATAAATAAATAGGTCACACATAAAGTTTTTGAAGAAAGTTAAACGTTTGAACTGAAACGGTGCCATGTGGAAACGTCTAGCGTTGCAGGTGATGCCCTGCAGGCCTTTGCACGTGCTTTGCTTTCTGATTTTTTCTCTCTCTGAGCTGGGGCTGAGTCCCTGTCACTTTCAGTCCTCCCTGTAATTTGTTGTTTATGTGTTTGCCAAGTGACCCGAAGATTTGGGCCTCAGTCCGAGGACCCATGTTATCCTGGGCCACACTCTCGGATGCCCCAGGACTGTCTCGCCCTCATTGCCTGCAGAAGCTGCAGGGATTTTGCAGAAAATATATAAAAAGAAACAGTTTTGGCTGGGCACAGTGGCTTGCGCCTGTAATCACTGCACTTTGGGAGGCCGAGGTGGGTGGATCATTTGAGGCCAGTAGTTCAAGACCAGCTTGGCCAACATGGTAAAACCCCACTTCTACCAAAAATAGAAAAATTAGCTGGGCGTGGTGGCAGGTGCCTGTGGTCCCAGCTCCTCGGGAGGCTGAGGCAGGAGAATCACTTGAACCCAAGAGGCGGAGGTTGCAGTGAACTGAGATCGCACCACTGCACTCCAACCTGGGCGACAGAGCGAGACTCTGTCTCAAAAAAAAGGAAAAGAAACGTAATAGGAACATGGGAAAATCTACTTTTTTTCCCCTTAAATGATTTATTCTTTACAGTTTCACGTTTATGCCTTTGACAAAATCAGAAACCCATGTTTCAAGACTGTCATGTTCAGACCATCAACTTAGACCAGTGAAATCTGAATAATACAGACTCAGCACTATGATCTTCGAGAAATCATCTACTACGTCGGTGGAGAACCCAGTGAAAGGGTCGCCGGTGAAAAGGTACCTGTTTAATCAAGCGAGTCCGGGGTACCCCAGGTCGCTGCAGCCAGCTCCTTAATTAAAGCTCACCAGGGCCAGCTGTCTCCCATGCAGCTGCAGCGTGTTTAATTGGCAGGTGGACTCCGTCCGTGGGCTGCTTCTCCACAGGTGAAGTGAAAACGGGAGGTCCTGGGTGAAAATGCAGGTTCTGTTCATCCTCAGAGGGTGGTAAGTGGGCAGACTAGAGCGTGAAGCCAAAGGCACTTCGTAAAGTGCTTTCCACGAAAGACCAAAAATAAGGTACGTTCATTGTGGGAAGAAATTTCATAGCTGCTATTTTAGAGAGCTCAGAGAGCAAAGAGAGACGGAAAGCCTCACAAAATCCCCATGAAATCCTCCCTTGGCTCGGTGATTCTTTGCATCTTAATGTTACTGTTTCTTCTCTAAATACCTCAATGCTCTGGACTGGAAGAGAGCTGGGCATTTGTTAACCTCTTGCTTTGCTCGGCAAGGGACGGGCCATGAAACCAGCTGGCTGCTTCCGCTGGAGGACACCGCTGGGTCCGTGCTGGAAGCCTCCTGGCTCGGTCGTCTTCCATTTGTAACAAGGAGATCGATTTTAGTGAACTTAATCTTCACGATGCTTCTGGAAGAACAGCTGTGATGGATCACTCCTCTGTTATCATGAATTTGTGGTGCTCTCGGTACACACACTATGACCTTTTACAAACGGTTTAATTAGTGGTGTGGCCTGTCACACTGTGCCACAAGGCTCTTGTGTACCTGGCTGCTGTTTACAAGTCTTATGACCCAGTGAGGGAGCAGACTATTCTGCCAAATGCCATCGTTACTAGGACAAAGGACAGTCACCTGGTGAGGAGCTGCCATCAGGACACATTTTCACGGAGGGTGACTCCCGCAAAGGCCCTACACTTTGATGTCCTCCCCGTCTCCTGCAGCTCCTTAGGCTAAGAACTCACTTTAATTTCTGAATTCTCCCTTTTTAAAGACCACATAAATTTACCTCTGGGACAGTTAGACGTGCACAAATGCACCATATGTTTAAAGATCACCAAAGAGGAGAGAAAAGGGGATTCCTTAGTCCGGAGAACAAAAACTGGTGAGCTGTGATTTAAATAAAACGAGCATTGTTAAAATCAGGTTGTACTCAGAAGTCCAAATTGAGACTTCTTGAGAAACTGGATCCGACAAACAAAAAATGTTCATTCGTACCTGCAGCAGGAGGCTGGAGCTGAGACGTGGGCATCCCTGCAGCTGGGGCCTGTGCTCCCAGGCACTCATGGCATCTCTGACTGGTTCACTTCTCCCTGGTTCAGACAGATCAGGAGTGGAAACATCTGAATGTGTTCAAGGAGGAGGTAAGTTTTGGGGGGAAAACTGTCAGAAAGTGGATGAGGGCTGGGTGCAGTGGTTCATGCCTGTAATCCTAGCACTTTGGGAGGCTGAGGAGGGAGGACTGTTGCTTGAACCCAGGTATTTGAGACTACTCTGCACAACGTAGTGAAACCCTATCTCTACAGAAAAAAAAAAAAAAGAACAACTGGGCATGGTGGCATGCACCTGTGGTCCCAGCTACCCGGGAGACTTAGGTGGGAGGATCACTTGAGCTCAGGAGGTTAAGGCTGCAGTGAGCCGTCATTGCACCACTGCACTCCAGCCGGGGCGGCAGAGCAAGACCCTGTCTCAAAAAAAAAAAAAAAAGAAAGAAGGTAGGGACTAGCAGTGAGCCCCGGGTCAGGGGCCCTGGCTCTTGCCCTGTTGGGGCTATTTACCAAATCCAGTCACTACTTTCCTCAGGTTTTTCTTCTATCAAAGGAGAAGATTTTGTGTATTCAGCAATAGATTCCACGCTTAGTGGATGGCACTCATGAGCTTTCTAGGGCTTTCTACCCCCAAAATAAAGGCTAGATGATTTCTAACACCAGAGATTGGTTGTTTTGCCTGTCTGGGGACATGTACAAGGAGTTGAACAGTGGTTCCTTGGTGGTGATTCAGACTGGAGGTGAATCCCAGCTCTGTGGTTGGCCAGCTGTATGACCTTGAGCAAATTCTCATGTGGGTTCAAATCCTGGGCCACTGTGAATATGAGGCACAATCCCCTGTGGTCCCAGTGAAGAAAAGAGGAGAGTGGCCAACCTGAGTATATAACCTTTAGAAATATAAATGGAATAGACTAATGTCTTATTTATTAAGCATCACATGTTTAATAGCAGCTGTATAAAATAATATGATTTTGGAAAGATTGGTTTATGCCATTTTTATTGCATCCTAATTGTTCACTTGGATTTTCAGGTTGTCATCATTAGCACTACTTTTTTATTTTTGAGACAGAGTCTCACTCTGTCGCCCAGGCTGGAGTGCAGTGGCTCGATCTTGTCTCACTGCAACCTCCACCTCCTGGATTTAAGTGATTCTCCTGCCTCAGCCTCCCAGTAGCTGGGACTACAGGCATGCACCACCATGCCAGGCTAATTTTTGTATTTTTAGTAGAGACGGGGTTTCACCATGTTGGCCAGGCTCATCTTGAACTCCTGACCTCAAGTGATCCACTTGCCTCAGCCTCCCAAAGTGCTGGGATTACAGGCATGTGCCACTGTGCCCAGTCTAGAGCCACTTTTAATTAAGAGTCCTCAGCAGTTACTCAGAGAACAGGCATCTTCTCTTCTGCCTGAGTGGTTTGAGATGTGGCATGTTTTGAAACCAGTTATGATGCTGTCTCTGAAATTTTCTCTTGAGCCATCAGTGCCCATTTATAAATATGAAGATAGCCGATGACCTTCACAATGATGACTTTTTTTTTTTTTTGAGACGGAGATTCACTCTTATTGCCTAGGCTGGAGTGTAATAGCACAATCTCAGTTCACCGCAACCTCCGCCTCCCAGGTTTAAGCGATTCTCCTGCTTCAGCGTCCCAAGTAGCTGCGATTACAGGCGTGCATCACCACGTCCAGCTAATGTTGTATTCTTTTAGTAGAGACTGGGTTTTTCCATGTTGGTCAGGCTGTCTCAAACTCCTGACCTCAGGTGATCCCCCTACCTTGGTCTCCCAAAGTGCTGGGATAGGGATGGCTTTTTAAAGCTTGTCTTCAGCACCCAACATTCAAAACTCAGTAATAAAAACTACATATAAATAATTCCTGGCTGGGTGCGGTGGCTCACACCTGTAATACCAGCACTTTGGGAGGCTGAGGTGGGCAGATCACGAGGTCAGGAGATCGAGACCATCCTGGCTAACACGATGAAACCCCATTTCTACTAAAAATACAAAAAATTAGCTGGGCATGGTGGTAGGCACCTGTAGTCCCAGCTACCGGGAGGCAGAGGCAGGAGAATGGCTTGAACTCAGGAGGCGGAGCTTGCAGAGCCAAGATCACACCACTGCACTCCAGCCTGCAACAGAGCCAGGACACCCAACTCAAAACCACAAAAAAATATATAATATATAATATATAGTATTATTAATAGATATAATATCTATATTATATACTATATAATATGTATTATATATTATATTATAATATGTATTATATATCATATGATATAATACGTATTATATATTATAATACGTATTATATTATATAATATGTATTATATATTATATAATATAGTATATAGTATATTATATATCCTATGTATATATATTATATATTATATATACTATGTATATTATATACTATATAACATGTATTATATAATATATACTATATTATATACTATACTACATATAGTATATAATATATACTATATTATATATCAGGGATTATATAGTATATAATATATACTATATTATATATTGTATTTTTATATATATATATATATTATATACTATATATAATATGGCCATATATATTTATATATAATATATAACTATATACTATATATACTATATATAACTATATTTATATTTATATATAATACTATACTATATACTATATATACTATTATATAATACTATAACTATACTATATATACTAATAGTCTATATATAGTATAGTATATTAATATACAAATATATAGTATAGTATAGTATTAGTATATTAATATACTAATAATATACTATATAGTATGTAATATATACTATATAGTCTATTATATATCATATATCATATATATCGTTATATCATATATGATATATAATAGATATAATTCCTTTGCCTCCTTTTTAATGTTTTTACTGACTCATCAGATGTGTATGTATAACAGCAGTTCTCAAACTAGCTGGTCCCAGAACTCCTTAGCACTGTCAAAAATATTGAGGGACCCCCAAGGAGCTTTGTTTATAAAGGTGATATGAATCCTCACCATATTAGAAATTAAAGCTGAGAAATTTAAACTTATTTAAAAATAAACAGGCTCGGCTTGGCACTGTGGCTCATGCCTATAATCCTATCACTTTGGGAAGCCAAGGAGGGTGGATCACCTGAGGTCAGGAGTTCGAGACCAGCCTGGCCAACATGATGAAACCCCATCTCTACTAAAAATGCAAAAAATTAGCTGGGCCTGGTGGTGTACGGCTGTAATCCCAGCTACTCAGGAGGCTGAGGCAAGAGAATCGCTTGAATGTGGGAGGCGGAAGTTGCAGTGAGCTGAGATCGTGCCATTGCACTCCAGCCTGGGCAACAAGAGCAAAACTGTCTCAAAAAAGAAAGAAACAAAAACCAGACTCATCGCATGCTAACTTAAATAACATCTTACAAAAAACGTATTTCCCCAATAAAAAATTGAGCGAGAAAAATGGGATTGGTTTGCAATTTTGCAGGTCTTTTAATATCTGTCTTCAAAACCAGAGGGGTTCTTGCATGTGCTTCTGCGTTCAGTTTATTGCATTTGAAGTTGTTTGATTGATGCATATAGAGAAAATCTGTCTTCACATAGATACGTGTTTAGAAAAGAGAGTATTTTAGTAGCCTTTTCAGATAACTGTGAACATTCTTTGATATTTCACCAAAACTCAACTAATGAACGGTTTTGAAAGGTTAGTTGCAGTGTGGAATCTGAAACCTCGCCTATGGCTTTTTCACACTCTGTTCCATTAAGATCCCCTGGTCTACCCAGCACTGTGATTGGATCGTTTACCCAGGCATGCTTTTGTAACATCATACTCTAGTCATTTGCAAAATACTGGTTCCCTGAATTATGCAAATCTTCCAAATGTCAACATGTCTTCATTATGCAAAATAAAAGATCACATTCATTAATATCAGCACCCATTGGATCAGGAAAATCTAAGTACAAATGCTCCTTGACTTACATTTGATAAACCCATTGTAATTCAAAAATATGTAAACTGAAAATGCATTAAGTACACCTACCTACTGGACATCATGGCTTAGCCCAGCCTCCCTGGAACATGCTCAGAACACTTACATTAGCCTACAGTTGGGAAAAATCATCTAAAAGAAAGCTTATTTTATAAGCAAGTGTTGAAGATCTTGTGCAGTTTGTTGAATACTGTACATGATGTAGAAATTGCCACCATTTCACACTGTTGTAAAGTCAATACGTCGGAAGTGAGACCATTAGAAGTTAGGAACTCTGGCCAGGCGCGGTGGCTCACGTCTGTAATTCCAGCACTTTGGGAGGCTGAGGCTGGCGAATCACGATGTCAGGAGACCAAGACCATCCTGACTAACACGGTGAAACCCCGTCTCTACTAAAAATACAAAAAATTATCCGGGCGTGGTGGCGGACGCCTGTAGTCCCATCTACTCGGGAGACTGAGGCAGGAGAATGGCGGGAACCCAGGAGGCGGAGCTTGCATTGAGCCCAGATCGCGCCACTGCACTCCAGCCTGGTTGACAGGGCAAGACTGCATCTCAAAAAAAAAAGAAATTAGGGACTCTGTATTGGGAAGCTGCCAAGCTAATGATGGTAGATCCAAGTTTCCAAAAATTTCAGTTTTCCCTTGAAGCCTGCATTTTACCATTGGCAGCAAACACTCAGTTGTCTTCTCTGAAGCTCACTTCGTCCATTTCCAAGGAAGTGGCTGCCAGATACCCATGTCTGAATCACCATAGTTTGTTAGTCACTCTTCCAGGCAAAAACAATGTTCCATGAACACAGCGGCAATTCAGGCCTGGACCCAACCACCCAGGGCTTTCCTTGAGACATACGAGCCCCTGTGAGCAGCAGAAGCGCTCTCTGCTTAGGACGTTTGAACACAGGGTAAAAGGGCTGAGATGTAATGACATGGAGCATTTTGCTGCTTCATTCATGAGTGAAACTGGCGTTTGTGTTTCCCTCCCCAAGCGCAGTGGTGAAGGATACAATGACCATAGGGGTTTGTTGCCTCTGCCATTTTCTGCTGGGGTGCAGGCACTTTCACCCACAGCTGCTTTTACATCGTTAGTGCAAATGTCAACCCAGTGAACCAAGTAACTAAGTAACGTCTTTGCATTATTACAAATATAGTTTTAGCCTGACGGACTCCCTGGAGGAGTCTCAGGATCTCCAGGGGGCTGCGGACCACACTTTGGGAACCACTGATCTATCATTGTCCAAAGCTAATTTTTTCAGCTCTCGGGGTCCTCCCCAGGTAGTATTCTGTGATTTGCAATAGAGTAATTGTGAGAATATCCATAAGGGCTAAGCTGGGACTTAAGCACCCTCCTTCACCTTCCTGCCACAGATCCTTTGTGAAATGGGGTCGTCGAGCCTATCAGTGTCGAGAGAAACAAAAGTAAAGTGCCTGGCATATGGTAGGAACTCAGAAGTGGCAGGAGGGGGCAGTGGGTGTTGGTGGAGGGGCAGAGGCGGGTGCGTGGTCTCTGCACTCTGTGGGTTGGGTAAGAACCTGCCTATCCTGGGGGGTTCTAGTAGGAGGGAGAAATGCATATCTTTCCTGTGTGGCCGTACACAGGAGAACGCTGTAAAGAGCAAGGACTGGCATTAAATTCTGCATTAAACGTGAGGCCCGTTTTTACATTGACACATACAGATTTCAGTTTGAGTAGTGAACCGTGGGAGGCTGTCTCAGTCGTGCCTTCCTGGGGTCAAACCAGCTGGCCTGTTTTCAAGAAGGAACAATGCTTTGCCCGAAAGTGGGGCAAATGGTAATCACGGACACACTTGTCTCAGTGCCAGAGTCATAGCTTTATACGTGGCGTCTTCCTGACAAGTAAATTACTGGATTCCTTTGCCAAATCATTAGATAACTTTTAAGAGCAACGGAGATTCAGCATTATCTTGTTAGAAAAATAGTCATCATTTTTGAAAAGCAAGGACATGCTATGAAGTTTGACCAACTGTGAAAATTACAGCCTTTCTTCCCTGTACTTCCCCCGTGCTTTTCAATCAATCAGTTTCTAATGGATGAAGCATTCCCTACATTTGTCACTAGATAGATGTGCCGGTCAATTAAAATATTCTGACTTCGCAGGGTTGAGATAATAGCCAGCCTGGATCCATCCGTCACTGTGAAATAGAAGGTGACCTTCCCGTATTGAGTCAGAGACTCAAATACAATTGCTTTGATCTTATTATCATAGGCAGAAATTACTGCTCATCTAAACGTAATTTCCCTGAAATACTGAGCGGGCAGAGCTACTGCTGGAAATACATCATAAAGAGACTGTGGTGCGGCCTTGGGGATGAAAGGTGACATGCTACTCTCATTGGGAGGAACTGCAGAAATCAAGTGCGACGGAATTTCCTGGGCTGTTCTGTATCTGGTAAAGGCTAAGTAGGATTCATCACCAAACCTTAACCCAGAGAGGTTAAGCCCTGTTACAACGAGCTGCGGCAGCCACGCCAGGACTGGACTCCCTGGAATCTGACCCTTTCTTTCCATTCCCACACTCCCAGCCAGGGGTCCTAGCCTTTCCTGTCTGTCTGAAAACCACTCTTCCGGGGGTGGGGAGCAGGAAACCCTGTCTTGGGGTGGAAAGGAGTCGGAGCCGGCTTTGGATTCTCACTTCCTTTGTTTGCTTATTCGTTCCTCCAGCATGGACGTTGGGCCAGGTGCAGGGTGTGGTACGGGTGGCTCTTCTGGTAACTGCAGTCAGGTTTACCCTCCTCTTTAGCCCCAGAGGCCCCGCAGCCTCCTGTGTCTGCCCATCCCTTGCCCCCGATGTCCCCTTCCCTGCAGTCATTCCAAATGACCTGTAGTCGCCACTGCTGGGCCTGGCTTCTGCAGGGCTGGCCACTCCCCTTTTCCAGGGAGCCCCTGGTCTGTTTGGAGAACTTTGCCAGGTGCTGGCCCTTCCCCACTCTTGGGGTGGAAGCCTCTAGAACAGGATGGAGAGGGGTGTATCCGTCTGCATGTCATTCTCTGGTCAGAGAAAATAAGTTCCACCTTTTCTGAGCTTGAGTAAGAAAAAAACAATCAAACTAGATGTTTGCCAAAGACATCACAGCAGACACGAAGTAGCAGAAAGGGGTACAGAAAAGGGAGCCTGGGTACCCCCCGCCAGCAGAGGTGCTGGGGCGGGAGCAGGCGCTCCAGGTGGCGCACAGAGTCAGTGAGGACCCTTTTGGGCTCCCTGCAACTGAAGAAGGAATTAATAAAATCAACTATAACCTAACAGTAGTAGTAATAGAAATTTTAAAATCCTCTTAAAGTTACTGCAAAGTGTGACCCCCGCCGCTTACACTCAAGTTAAAAGAGAATATTAACAGCCTGTCTTCTCTCTGTGGACAGTGGACCTTATCTATACTCCCCAACTCCACATTCCTCAAGGTTTATTACAGGCCCAGCGAGTTCCTGCTTACCTCCCTAGCATGGCTGCAGGGTCACAAGACCGATAAGTCTAGGTTGCAAGACATGTGTCTCTCGAGATACTAGAAATGTTGTGATGCTGTCTTTGTTTCCTGCTTCTGTAACTCGCTTCCCGCCTCACGTAGTTCCTCACGTAGTTCACGCAGGATGTTTAAAAGTAGAAAAAGCCCTTTGTTCGGGGCTCAAACTTTCTGGATGTATGTCCGGCTGAGCTGGTGATCACCTTCATTTAATCAACTCTCCTGAACCTTTTCGGTCTCTCCAGTCTTTGATTGTCCCGCAACACAACGTCCCCTTTTTGAGCATGCACCGCTTTTGTGTTCTGGGCTAAGCCAGAACAGGTAATAGGGTTAATGTACCTGAAGTACATTTTAAGGAGAATCAGGAGCCATTGTTCCAAAAAGATTCTAAAAATGGATGACTGACTTAAAAGGTTCTCAGGGACGGTGCGGTGTACTCAGCAGACTCCTGACCAACCTTCTTATGAGCTTTGAAAACAGAAAATCTTTATTTTGCAATAAAGGTGGGAAAAATACAACAGCTCTTTAAAAATCAATGATTAAAAAAAAACTTTTTATTTTCTAGTTTTATTTATTTATTTTTGAGACAGGGTTTCACTCTGTCACCCAGGCTGGAGTGCAGTGGTGCAATCACAGCTCACTGCAGCTTCAACCTCTTGGACTTAAGCAATCCTCCTGCCTCAGCCTCCCAAGTAACTGGGACTATAGGTGTGTGCCACCATGGCCAGCTAATTTTTTCTTTCTTTCTTTCTTTCTTTTTTTTGTAGAGACAGGGTGTTGCTATATTGCCTAGGCTGTTCTCAAACTCCTGGGCTCAAGCAATCCTACTGTCTTGAACTCCCAAAGTGCTGAGATTACACGTGTGAGGTACCGTGCCCAGCTATTTTCTTTTTTTTCTTTTTACACAAATGATAGCATACTGTAGTTCCTGTTACATGCTTTTCTCTTTCTTTTCTTTAATTTTTTTCAGAGACAAGGTCTTGCTCTGTCACCCAGGCTGGAGTGCAGTGGTGCTGAGGCAGGAGAATGGGTTCTGGAGGCAGGGTACCTAAGGCTGATTTGCACTGATTTCCTTGAGCTGAATCAAAAGGAAAACCCCACCTCTCCACACCCAAGTAATGAAAATTTCTATCCCTTTTATGTCAGATTGAGCTTTTAACTGATGATAGTGCCTGTCTGAGTATTCATTTTCTCAATCAAAATGTGTTCTAATCAGTTTTGAAATCAGTTCTGTTTGCTCTAAATAACATCAACTGGTTATTTTTTTGTACTGACAGATACAAAGACAGAGTTCAAATCAGCAATTCCCTATTGACAAAGTATTAAGGTAAAGTGGCAGCTGTAAAGCTTCATATATGTATATGTAAAAACCTATATATACACACATATGTATGTAATATATAATATACATGATATATGTAATGTATATTACATATATAAAATGGGTTTTAAAACCTATTATATAAACTCTCTTGTTAATATATAAACCATTATTTAACCCTTTAAAAACCCTCTTACATGTATATAATAAACATTACATATGTAAAAACCTATATATACACATATATATGCTCATATATGCATACATATGTGTGCATGTGAATCTTTTTTTTTTTTTTTTTGAGATGGAGTCTTGCTCTGTCGCCCAGGCTGGAGTGCAGCGGTATGATCTCAGCTCACTGCAACCTCCGCCTCCTGGGTTCAAGCAGTTCTCTGCCTCAGCCTCCCGAGTAGCTGGGATTATAGGCGCCCACCTCCACGACAGGCTAATTTTTTGTATTTTTAGTAGAGACAAGGTTTCACCATCTTGGCCAGGCTGATCTTGAACTTCTAACCTCGTGATCCACCCGCCTCGGCCTCCCAACGTGCTGGGATTACAGGCATGAGCCACCGCACCCATCCCCATATGAATCTTTAAAATTGCAAATGTCATGCCCTCTACATTAGAATGTAAGCGCCACAGAGGAGGTCTTGTTCATCTTGTTCATGAGTGCACCCCATGGCCTGGAATCACACCTAATGCATAAACTGGCATTCAGTAAGTATTTGTGGAATGAATGAATCCCTGAGTGTGCAAAGGAGAAAGCACAAGTTGCTTTTCTGCTTAACACCATGGGATGAATGGCACCACATCCCACTAAGATCACTCTGCCCTTTCCCTTGCCAGGGTGTCTCATAATGTTCCATGGTGGGGCTGCACTCTCCTGTAATTTGTCTAATCAAACAGGCACATTTCGGTGGTCCCCATTCCCCCGTACGACAAGCAGTCCTGCAGTGTGCTCATACCTTTGTATAACTGTGCTGAAACTTTCATGGAATAAATGATAAGAAGTGGAGTTGCTACCGACCCACTTTTGGAAGTACTGTGCTGATGTCTTTCCCTTTTTTTTTTTTTTGAGACAGAGTCTCGCTCTGTCGCCCAGGCTGGAGTGCAGGGGTGCGATCTCGGCCCCTCCACCTGCCTCAGCCTCCCGAGTAGCTGGGACTACAGGCGCCCGCTACCACGCCCGGCTAATTTTTTGTATTTTTAGTAGAGACGAGGTTTCACCGTGTTAGCCAGGATGGTCTCTATCTCCTGACCTTGTGATCTACCCGCCTCGGCCTCCCAAAGTGCTGGGATTACAAGCGTGAGCCACCGCGCCCGGCGGGCTGATGTATTTCTAATGAAGCTCCCTTCGAGTTCAGAGCAACAGATTCTGAATCACTGTTGTTTTCAAACATTAGTTTTTAATGGTACCATCAGCATCACCACTCTTAGGACTTTCAGGTAAAAACGTGCAGTAAATGAAATTGAATTTTGGCTGCTCTCTGCTCCCAAATCTGCCTAGCGTCTGATTTTGTCTGGCCTGCGAGTGAAGGATGAGTTTACATTTTAAATGTTTGGGACCAAAAAAATCAAGAAGTTTTACGACATGAAAATTATGTCACATTTCTGTGTTCTAAAAAAAAAAAAAAAAAGTTGTATTGGAATTAGACACCATGCCTGCGGCTAATTTTTTAAAAATATTTTTCATAGAGATGGAGTCTTGCTGTGTTGCCCAGTTTGTTCTCGAACTCCAGGGCTTGAGTGATCCTCCTGCTTCAGCCTCCCTAAGCACTGGGATGAAGGTGGGTGCCACACGCACCTGACCTGCTTACACATCATCCGTGGCTGCTTTCAAGCTACAATAGCAAAATTGAGTCCTTGTAGCCGGGCGCGGCGGCTCACGCCTGTAATCCCAGCACTTTGGGAGGCTGAGGCAGGTGGATCACTTGAGGTCAGGAGTTTGAGACCAGCCTGGCCAACATGGTGAAACCCTGTTTCTACTAAAAATACAAAAGCTAGCCAGGCATGGTGGTGCATGCCTGTGATCCCAGGTACTCGGGAGGCTGAGGCAAGAAAACTGCAACCCTGCTGGTGCTTGAACCTGGGAGGCAGAGGTTGTAGTGAGCCAAGATCGCACCACGGCACTCCAGCCTGGGCAACAGAGTGAGATGCTGTCTCAAAAAAAAAAAAAAATCCTTGTGATAGAGTCTGTCTAGCCCTTTACACACCCCACCCTACCCCAGACCACTGTGTCCTCCCTGGCCACAGCGATGTTCTCATGATGTTCTGTGGCCACCATATCCTTAGCTCCAGCATCCTGGGGCAAGCTCCCTCCCACAAAGCCCTACACTTCAGTTCCCCCCTACCCCCATCGTCATTGTCTCCTTCACCCAAAACTGCTCTCATCCCCTCACTGCTCTCAGATTGGGTGGGAGGAGAAAATAGAAACCTTTCATTTTGCAAGCAGGTGATACCTGGATGGCAAATAAATGGCAAAATAAATTCTGACTAAGGTGTGAATGTCTAATAGGCCTGGCCTTTGTTCTCCCACCCACCTAAGAGGTCCTGGCATGTTTCAAGGAGCTTCCTCATCCCCCATTTTCTCATAGCTGGTCAGAGGGGAGTCTTTTTTAAAGGGGGCATAATCTTTGGGGGACTTTCCCAATTTTCCCCCATGGAAGACTAGAACCAATAACTTGGTACCATGTTATTTATTCCTTCCTCATCTATAAAATGTTTAGGGGAACAAAGCGCATATGTGGTTTACTTTGCCTGGTATGCAAAAAGAGAACTCGGAGGAGCTGCTAATAAATGAAAATCCAACTTCCCTTGTCTCAGAGTTTGCTGATGCTTCCAAAATCATTTGAGTGAAAGACCGTTGATCAGTGCAGTCGATGATTCATGTTCTGCTCACATGTGGGATGGGCAGAAGTGTTTCCATCACAGTTTTAAAATTCCAGGCAAGTTTGGTCATCCCCTCATGCTCTTAGCATTGACTGTGAACATCGCAGGTTACTCTCTTGCCAGATCACTAAATTAGCAGACTGATTAAATAACACCATTTCAAAACGCTAGTTCAGATATTATGGTTACAGCGTGCTTGAAAATCCTACCCCAAAGTGCAGTAAGATTGCCTCAAAAGTATAACCTGGGGGAAATAAGGCATTTTCTCCATCGTGCATCAATTAAATGTTTCCATCACTTCCCTACACACTTCTAATTCGCCTAAAATTGCTTGGAGGTTTGAAAATGAGCAACACAAGAAGACATTTCACAGTGTTAGTATTCCCTGGAATGGGCTCCCATTTCTCTCCCAACGAGCTACAGGCGGTTTTTATTTATTTATTTATTTTGAGAAATATCAACTTCTTTTTAGTTCTATTAAAGAGAAGTGAAAGAAAGCTTGCAGCTTTATTTATTTAAATTTTTTTTTTTTTAATTTTTTTGAGATGGAGTCTTGCTCTGTCACCCAGGCTGGAGTGCGGTTGCGTGATGTCAGCTCACTGCAACCTCCACCTCCCGGGTTCAGGCGATTCTCGTGCCTCAGCCTCCCAAGTAGCTGAGACTACAGGCACGTGCCACATGTCTGGTTAATTTTTTAGTAGTTTTAGTAGATACAGCTTTTCACCATGTTGGCCAGGCTGATCTCAAATTCCTGACTTCAGGTGATCCGCCTGCCTCGGCCTCCCAAAGCGCTGGGATGACACGTGTGAGCCACCGTGCCTGGCCGCTTGCAGCTTTTAAGACCTTCTTTAAGCACTTAGAGTGTTGTCATGTTATCCAGAAGGAAACTCACACACATAAAGCATCCAAATTATCCCATCCAGGGGTATCACATATTGACTTTCTTTTCCCCAAGACTTTATTGAGGTCTAATTTAAATAGAGGGAAATGCACACGTTTCAGTGTACAGTCTGATGACTTTTCACGTTTGTGCACACTGTGTGACTACCACCAGATCAGGCTGCACATCACCCAGCCAGCCTGCTGGTACCCATATGCAGGGGAGATTCTCTGTGCCCCTCACCACCCTGGCAAAACCACTGTCAACACAGAAGAGAGGTTGCCTGCGCTTCAACTTCAAATAAGTGGATTCACACAGTCTGTGCTCTTTTGCATCTGTCTGGCCTCTTTCATTCAACATAATGTTTTGGAGATACATTATATTGTTCTTTTTTTTTTTTGGATGGAGTCTCACTCTATTGTCCAGGCTGGAGTGCAGTGGCATGATCTTGGCTCACTGCAACCTCCGCCTCCCAGGTTCAAGCGATTCTCCTGCCTCAGCCTCCCGAGTAGCTGGGATTACAGGCGTCCACCACCACGCCCAGCTAATTTTTGTATTTTTGGTAGAGATGGGGTTTCGCCATGTTGGCCAGGCTGGTCTTGAACTCCTGACCTCAAGTGATCTGCCCGCTTTGGCCTCCCGAAGTGCTGGGATTACAGGCGTGAGCTACCGCGCCAGGTCCAGTTCTATTCTACTGTGTGCATCTTCCACTTGGTCTATCCATTTTCCTGCCTCCTTGCTTTTAAGCCTGTTTGGTTTGCCTGTGCTGAAGTTGTTATGACATTACCAACATGCAAGAGTCAAGTAAAAGTTCCTCATGCTTTTCAGGCTACCATACTGAATTTTCTATTTTAATAGAGTTGCTATAGATCGGACCCTTGAGCCACGCAGGGGTTAGGGGTGCCAACCCCTCGCATAGTCAAAAATTCACATATAACTTCTTTTTCTTTTCTTTTCTTTTTTTTTTTGAGATGGAGTCTCCCTCTGTCGCCCAAGCTGGAGTGTGCAGTGGCACGATCTTGGCTAACTGCAAGCTCTGCCTCCCGCGTTCATGCCATTCTCCTGCCTCAGCCTCCCGAGTAGCTGGGACTACAGGCGCCCGCCACCATTCCCGGCTAGTTTTTTGTATTTTTAGTAGAGACAGGGTTTCACCGTGTTAGCCAAGATGGTCTCAATCTCCTGACCTCGTGATCTGCCCGCCTTGGCCTCCCAAACTGCTGGGATTACAGGCGTGAGCCACCGCGCCCGGCCTCTTTTTCTTTTTTTTTTAGAGACAAGGTTTTGCTCATCATCTAGGCTGGAGAGCAGTGGTGCGATCACAGCTCACTGTAGCCTTGAACTCCTGGGCTCAATTGATCTTCCTGCCTCAGCCTCCTGAGTAACTGGGACTGTACAGGTGTGCACCAGCATCACTGGCTAATTTTTCTTATTGTTTTGTAGAGATGAGGTCTTACCATGTTGCCTAGGCTGGCCTCGAACTCCTGGCCTCAAACAATCTTCCTGCCTCGGCCTCCCAGAGCACTGGGATTACAGGTGTGAGCCACCGCATCTGGCCATGTATAACTTTTGATTCCTCTAGAACTTAACTACTAATAGCCTACTGTTGGCTGGAAGCCTTACCAATGACAAATGGTCGATGAACACATATTCTTATGATACACAGCCAGCTAGAGGAAAGAAAATGTTCCAAGAAAATCATCAGGAAGAGAATATGTATTTTACTCTTCATTAAGGGAAGGTGGATCATCATCAAGGTTTTCATCCTAATCTTCATATTGAGTAGGCTGAGGAGGAGGAGGAAGAGGAGGGGTTGGTCTCAGGGGCAGCAGAGGTGGAAGAGATAGAGGAGGTGGAAGGGGAGGTAGGAGAGGCAGATGCTAGGTGTAACTTTTTTTGTGTTTTGTTTTGTTTTGAGACAGAGTCTCACTCTGTCACCCAGGCTGGAGTGCAGTGGTGTGATTTTGGCTTGCTGCAACCTCTGCCTCCTGGGCTCAAGCAATTCTCCTGCCTCAGCCTCCTGAGTAACTGGGATTACAGGTGTGCACCACCATGCCTGGCTACTTTTTTTTTTTTTTTTTTTAGTAGGGATGGGGTTTTGCCATGTTGGCCAGGCTGGTCTCGAACTCCTGATCTCATGTGATCTGTCCACCTCGGCCTCCCAACGTGCTGGGATTACAGGTGTAAGCCACCATGCCTAGCTGGGTGTAACTTCTATTGAAAAAGATTTTCCCAGCACTCTGGGAGGCCGATGTGGGTGGATAGCTTGAGGCCAGCAGCTTAAGACCAACCTGGGCAACATAGCAAGACCTCCATCTCTATTTGAAAAAGAAAAGAAAAGAAAAAGATCCACATGTAAGTGCACTTGCACAATTCCAACCTGTGTTGTTCAAGGGTTGTGTGTTTGGATACTATACACAGAGAAACGATATTTCTGTTTGTTCAAACACACTGGACTCCGGTCCCTCTTTCTGCAGACCCAGACTCTCCATGGCAAGAGTGTGGGTAACGGAGGTTGATGGAGACCACACAGTGCGGGCCCCAGCACGGAGCACAGAGTGCGAACCGTATGAGCTCAGGAAATGTTTGCTCCTTGTCCTTAATTAAGATTATACGGAACCAGCCTCTTCAGAAGCCACAGTTCAAAGCAAACCAAATGGTTTTCTTTAATAGGGGCAGCTGTGTGTAATCTGATTTTCATAATTATTCTCCAAATGTACAATGTATGCAGAGCCCTGGCACGAGGCGTATGTGGGGAGCATATTAAGAAGCAAAGACGGCATTGATGGAGAAGGAGCTACGTTCATATTTCTGCATCTCGTTAAATTCTCTCTTTTTATTAAAAAGCAGCACTTTCCAACCTTGAAGTTAATATTTATGTTTGCTGCTCTGCAAAGCAATTTGGAAAGTAGTTTTAGTGAGATTACCCCAGAGAGAAAGCTAGTTATGTAAATTCCACAGGAGCCAGGTCAGGAAGGAGGAAAGTTTTGGGGGTTTGATCATTGTCCTTCCTTCCTCTCACCTTGAAAAGAAATACAGCTTAGTCCACAGCCATCGAGCCAGTCCTTGATTGTCATCTGTAGCATGCACAAGACAAAAAACCCATTACGACAGACACAACAATTTTTTTTTTTTTTTGAGACGGAGTCTCACTCTGTTGCCCAGGCTGGAGTGAAGTGGTGCAATCTCGGCTCACTGCAACCTCCACCCTCTGGGTTCAAGCAACTCTCCTCCCTCAGCATTCTGAGTAGCTGGGCTTATAGGCACCCACCACTATGCCCGGCTAATTTTTGTATTTTCAGTAGAGACGGGGTTTTGCCATGTTGGCCAGGCTGGTCTCAAATTCCTGGCCTCAAATGATCGGCCCGCCTTGGCCTCCCAAACTGCTGGGATTACAGGCGCGAGCCACTGCGTCTGGCCTAGACACAATAATTAAAAAAAAAAAAAAAAGTTCTAACCTGCATTTAATAATGATACAGGAGATAGAAAGAAATTATTTAGACAGATAGTGAGGGTAAAAGAGTCCTTGACAAGGTCTCTCTTCTAACAAAAAGCAGTCCTCAAAATTATTTTTTTCTAACAAAGAGCAGCCTGAAAAGCATTTCATTAGGGATATTCGACCTGTGGCTGTTTTTACTTCCCCATTTAATTTCTTTCTTTTTTTTTTTTTTGAGATGGAGTTTCACTCTTATTGCCCAGGCTGGAGGGCAATAGCATGATCTTAGCTCACTGCAACCTCTGCCTCCTGGGTTCAAGTGATTCTCCTGCCTCAGCCTCCCAAGTTGCTGGGATTACAGGTGTGCACTGCCATGTCCAGCTAATTTTGTATTTTTAGTAGAGATGGGGTTTCTCCATGTTGGCCAGGCTGGTCTCAAACTCCTGACCTCTGGTGATCCGCCCACCTCAGCCTCCCAAAGTGCTGGGATTACAGGCGTGAGCCACCGTGCCCGGTCAACTTCCCCGTTTGAGATGTGAGGGTAATCCACCCTAACTATAAATTAGTTTTTCATAGTGTTCAATAAAAAATAAATCATCTTAGTCTCTAGACAAAGAGGTGCAAGGAAAATTGAGTTAATGAATGCAGTGCTTTTGGTCTGAGAATGCAAAAGGCATCACTCATCCCGGGGAAGGGAACAATGATAAACTTTACCAAGAAGGCACTATTTACATGGGATTTCTTAGTAGTGAGTACCCCGCTTGCATTTAACATAGGATTCCATTTGTATACAAATTAGGTCTATAAAATGCTAGGAACCCTCCGGCAGTGCAAAGCCCAGGCCAGTTCCTCTTACAACTAAGCACCACTTGGTGGTCACTAGTTCAGCTTGAAATATGGGGCCACTGTTCTTGCACGCTGTAATGGCACATTCAAACTGTCTCTGCCAAGTTCAAATTAGCAATAACCAAATGAAAATTGTAAATTCTTTGTGTTCACTGGCAAGCTGGAACCACTGATGAAAGCTTCAAAAATCCTTTATTTCCTGGGCACTCACCAGACCCCCCATAGATGTATCTCTGTGTCTTCAGCCTCTGGACCTCAGCTTTTGCCCATTCACATCCCCCATGAGGATGGCTCTTGTCCATTTTCTCTCCCAGTTGGTGTTTCTTCTCCCCTCGCTCTCTCCTGGTTAGAGGCTCTTCACTGGGGGTTCGTGGGGTGCCAAGGGCAGTGGGGGTGTCAGGGGGCCTTCCGAAGCAGGCTATTGTTTCAGAATGATGTTGCATGTCACGTGTCACACGTGACATTGTTTGTGCTTCTCCAGACTAGAGGGTCTGTCCCATGCACCAGATTCTCAAAGAGGCCAGAGACCCCTGCCCTAGATGACAGTCTCACCCCAGGTTCCAGAGAGCACCCGGATCTCTGCTCAGCCCTGCTGTGTCACAATCCCACTGAACTGTCAACAACCACATTCTCGGCCGGGCGCAGTGGCTCACACCTATAATCCCAGCACTTTGGGAGGCTGAGGCAGGTGGATCACCTGAGGTCAGGAGCTTGAGACCAGTCTGGCCAACATGGTGAAACCCTGTCTCCACTAAAAATACAAAAATTAGCTGGGTGTGGTGGCGGGCACCTGTAATCCCAGCTACTCAGGAGGCTGAGGCAGGAGAATCGCTGAACCCAAGAGGCAGAGGTTGCAGTGAGCTGAGATCCTGCCATTGCACTCCAGCCTGAGCGACAGAGCGAGACTCCATCTCAAACAAACAAACAAACAAAAAACTAACCATATGCTCGATGTTTCTGTGTCTTCCCTGCTGGTTAGTGACATCCAAGGCAGCCACATGAATAAGAACCCTGTGAGATCTTCCACCTTTCACTTCCCTAACACGGAATCCAGTCGTTCTCCAGGTCTTGGGGCTCCCAACTCCAAATGTTCATTCCTCTCTGTGCCGCTGCCTGGGTGTAGCCTCAGCACCCCTTTTGTCAAACTGGTCTCTGGCTCTGGGGTTTCCTCGCTCCATCCTCCACACTGGGTCAACTCTCTCAATGGCCACCTCCTTCCTTGCACAAGACCAAGTGCTGACTCCTGATCTGGGTGCTGGAGGGCCGTCCTTTCCATCACCCCCATTCTCCCCATTCTCCTCACTGAGGTTCTCAGGCCACATAGGCAGGCTTGCCACGGTTATGGGTTGACGTGTGCGCTGCCCCATCTTAGTCCGTTTGCGTTGCTATAAGGGAACGCCTGGAGCTGGTAATTTTTTATTTTTATCATTTATTTATTTAGAGACAAAGTCTCACTCTTGTCCCCCAGGCTGGAGTGCAATGGCAAGATCTCGGCTCACTGCAACCTCCGCCTCCCAGGTTCAAGCGATTCTCCTGCCTCAGCCTCTTATAGGCACCTGCCACCACGCCTGGCTAATTTTTGTATTTTTAGTAGAAACAGGGTTTCACCATGTTGGCCAGGCTGGTCTCGAACTCCAGACCTCAGATGATCTGCCCTCCTCGGCCTCCCAAAGTGCTGGGATTACAGGCATGAGCCACCGTGACTGGCCTATTTTTGTTTTTTTGAGATGGAGTCTCGCTCTGTTGCCCAGGCTGGAATGCAATGGCGTGATCTCGGCTCACTGCAACCTCCGCCTGCTGGGTTCAGGGAATTCTCCTGCCTCAGCCTCCCGAGTAGCTGGGATTACAGGCATGCATCATGACACCCAGCTAATTTTTGTAGTTTTAGTAGAGACAGGGTTTCACCATGTTGGCCAGTCTAGCCTCAAACTCCTGACCTCAGGTGAACCGCCGGCCTCGGCCTCTCGAAGTGCTGGGATTACAGGCATGAGCCACCGCGCCCGGCCGAAGCTGGTAATTAATAAAGAAAGGAGGTTTCCTCGCCCACAGCTCTGCAGGCGGCACAAGCAGCATGGCACAGCATCTGCACTGGAGAGGGCCACAGGCTGCTTCTCCTGGCAGAAGGAGTGGTGGAGCCACATGCAGAGATTACAGGGCAAGAGAGGAAGCAAGAAAGGAGGGGGATGACCAGCTCTCAAGGGAGCTAACAGAGCGAAAACTCACTCATTACTATGAGGATGGCACAAAACCATCCACGAGGGATCCTCCCCAGGACCCACACAGCCCCAACTAGGCCCTCCCTCCAACACAGGATTGAATTTCAGTATGGGGTTTGGGGGAGTCAAATATCCAATGCACAGCATGCCCAAAAGATGCTGAAATCCTAATCCCCAGTACTGTGACCAGGACATTATTTGGAGACAGGGTTGTATGGAAAAATCAAACTGCCTTTCCTCTTCTCTCACACCACAAGAGTCAACACAGAGGACTCCTGTGATGAACAGGCTGAGGATTTCTCCCCGCCAGCAAGTTGGAGCTCAGTTCTGCAGCAGCGCCAGCTGGGTGTCCCCCAGTCCAGTTCAATTCCAGCACTGTCCATCTGCAGACAGCACAAGATCCCACAGGGTAAGGGCTCAGTCCCACAAGACTGTCACCCTTTTTTTTTTTTGAGACGGAGTCTCGCGGCACGGTCTGGTTCTGTTGCCCGGGCTGAAGTACAGTGGCATGATCACGGCTCACTGCAACCTCGACCTCCTGGGCTCAAGTGATCCTCCTACCTCAGCCTCCTGAGTAGCTGGGACCACAGGCACGTGCCATCACACCCAGCTAATGTTTTATTTTGTGCAGAGGGGGTCTTGCCATATTGCTCAGGCTGGTCTCAAATTCTTAGCCTCAGGTGATTCTCCGGCCTCAGCCTCCCAAAGTGTTGGGCTCTCAGGCCCGAGCCATTGTATCCAGCCACCTGCCCCCACTTCTGATGCCAGTTAAAAGCCCCAGGTTGTTCTACCTGTGCTTCTGACTGGGGTTCTCATGCGCCTCAGGTTTGATTAGTGGCTCACAGAACTCATGGCAACATTGATGTTTCCTGGATGATTACAAAGAGTGTTACAAAGTCTGCTGATGAACACCAGAGGAAAAGACTTGCAGGGCAAGGATGGAGGAGGGGCATCGAGCTTCCGTGCCCTCCCTTGGTGCACCACCCTCAGGAACCTCCATGTGTTTAGCTATTTGGAAGCTTCTCCAACTCTGTCCATTTTTTTTTTCTTTTTGAGACCGAGTCTCACTCTGTCGACCAGGCTAGAGTGCAGTGGCGTGATCTCGGCTCACTGCAACCTCCACCTCCTGGGTTCAAGTGATTCTCCTGCCTCAGCCTCCCCAAGTAGCTGGGGTTACAGACGTGCACCACCACACCTGGCTAATTTTTGTATTTTTAGTAGTGATGGGTTTCACCACGTGGGCCAGGCTAACTCCTTGAACTCCTGACTTCAAGCGATCCAACCACCTTGGCCTCCCAAACTGCTGGGATTATAGATGTGAGCCACCGTGCCCAGCCACTGTTTTTGGTTTTTATGGAGCCTTCATTGGCTAAGCACGATAGAAGCTGGACAACCATGTTGAAGTGTGATTGGACAAAAACAGTATGATTCAACACCATCAGTCAGAATGGTGAAGCCCCGCAAGGCCTGTCTGTACAGCATTCCTTCCTCCTGGGCAGGGGGCAGGACTCCTTCTGAAATGGGGATCTCGTGACCCTCAGTCAGACAAAGCAGTTCAGAGAATTTCTCCGTGGCCAGCTCCAAGATGGAAAGGTGGCGGAAGATTTGAGTATTTCTCGGCTCACTATAAGCTCTGCCTCCTGGGTTCACACCATTCTCCTGCCTCAGCCTTTTGAGTAGCTGGGACTACAGGTGCCCACCACCATGCCCGGCTAGTTTTTTGTATTTTTTAGTAGAGACGGGGTTTCACCGTGTTAGCCAGGATGGTCTTGATCTCCTGACCTCGTGATCCGCCCATCTCGGCCTCCCAAAGTGCTGGGATTACAGGCTTGAGCCACCGCGCCTGGCTGGATTTGAGTATATTTTCATTTTCTTTTTTAAATTTTATTTATTTATTTATTTTTTGAGACAGAGTCTCGCTCTGTTGCCCAGGCTGGAGTGCAGTGGCGTGAACTCGGCTCACTGCAAGCTCCTCCTCCCAGGTTCATGCCATTCTCCTGCCTCGGCCTCCTGAGTAGCTGGGACGACAGGCGCCCACCATCACGCCCGGCTAATTTTTTCCTTGTATTTTTTAGTAGAGACGGGGTTTCACCGTGTTAAGCCAGGATGGTCTCTATCTCCTGACCTCTTGATCCACCTGCCTCGGCCTCCCAAAGTGCTGGGATTACAGGCATGAGCCACCGTGCCCGGCCTGTATTTTCATTTTCTATGGCCTGCCTTGGGAAGAAAAAGGAGCAGGTGAAAGGAGGGAAGGAGAAAGAAGGTCAGAAAGGAGAGAGAGAAGCTGCACCTGAAGCCTGCTTCCAAGGCCCCAGCATGGTAACACAGGACTGTCTTTCCCCTTTATTGCTCTGAAGCTGTTTCCACACTGCTTCAGGAACCAAGGAAGAAAGGCCAAATACTGTAACAAAAGATATGCTCATTGTTTTAGTCACTGAGGAAATCACCAGGGTGATGGGAATTATGAGCCAGGCATGGTGGAGGAAAAACCAACATATAAATATCATCATCTCACAAGGGTCTCTGCAGATGATCAAGTGAAGATGAATCACCAGGATGGGCTCTAATCCAACCTGACTGTGTCCTTGTGAAGTCTGGACTCACACACACACACACACGCAGCCGAGTAGAGATGGAGGCAGAGACGGGGCAATGCTTCTACAGGCCGATTTGCTGGCATCGGAAGATTTGCTGGCAAACCCCAGGAGCCCGGAGAAGCGCAGGGAACAGATTTGCCCGTGCAGACTCCAAACAGAAATGAACGCGGCCTATACCTTGATTTGGATTTCTGGCCTCCTGATGAAATCCTAATCCCCAGTACACAGGGGTATTACAAGGACACGGTCATCTTGGATTACAGCCCACTCTGGTGATTCATCTACACTTGATCATCTATCTGCAAAGACCCTTGTGAGATGACGATATTTATCAGTTGGTTTTCCTCCACCGTGCCCGGCTCATAATTCGCAATAACCTTGTTATTTCTCTCCAAACTGTGAGAGAAGACGTTTCTGTTGTTCCTAGCCCTCCAGCTTGTGGAACTTTGTGCTGGCAGCCCCAGGACACCGCAGTGTCCTCTCCCTGTCTCTTCTGCCTGGTGGGTCTTCTCTTCCTTTATTGAAAGGAAAAGGGCATTTGATCCTTGTTCCAGGTCCAATGTCCCTTCCCTGCAAGCCTCCTCTGCCCACCCACAGCACTTCTCCCCCCACCCCATCCACACGGTCCCTGTCCCTCCCCCATGCTGGCCACACTACATGGCCACTGTGTCCTGTGACCATGTTCTCCTTGACCACAAACTCCTGGAGGACAAAGCTCTGTGCCCTTGGTCTTCACGCCCCTGACTGAGGACTGGGCCTGGCATCAACTCGGCCAACAGAAGCATTTACTGCACTGGGGGGACTGGGGGCCAGCCAGCACAAAGGGAGACAGAAAAACCGTCTCAACCCACACACCCAGAGCTGAACCCTCTTCTCCCCAGGCGCCGCCCTCTGCTAGCACCTGTCTCTGCTGAGTGACCCACCACGGCCTGGCAGGACACCCGACCTTCACTTCTCCTACTTCTTTTTTTATTTTGTTTGAGACAGAGTCTCGCTCAATCACCCAGGCTGGAGTGCAGTGGCATGATCTCTGCCCACTGCAAACTCTGCCTCCTGGGTTCAAGCGATCCTCGTGTCTCAGCCTCCCAAGTAGCAGGGATTAGAGGTGCCCACCACCATGCCCCGCTCATTTTTGTATTTTTAGTAGAGATGGGTTTCACCATGTTGGCCAGGCTGGTCTTGAACTCCTGACCTCAGGTGATCTGCCTGCTTTGGCCTCCCAAAATGTTGGGATTACAGGTGTGAGCCACTGCACCTGGCCTACTCCTCCTACTTCTTCAAGACTGGGGCTTCTGGCTGTGAGCATCTCAGAAATCTGTTTGCTTCTCTCCTAAGTCACCGTCCCCCTGCCTGTGCCTTCTCCATCTCCAGCACCTGCTGAGCAGCCATCAGCCAGAGGCAATGCCTGTGACATCACAGCTCAAAGCCCTGCCTGGATATCTAGGCTGGGCATGGTGGCTCACACCTGTAATCTACTAAATTGGGATTACACCTGTAATCCCAGCTACTCAGGAGGCTGAGACAGGAGAATCGCTTGAACCCAAGAGGTGGAGGTTGCAGCAAGCCGAGATTGTGCCACTGCACTCCAGCCTGGGCAACAGAGCAAGACTCCGTCTTAAAAAAAAAAAAAAAAACAGCCTTGCTTGGCCTCCCTCGGGATGAAGCCTTTTCCTCTGCTTCCAACACCTGCGAGGCCTGCCTCTCCTCCTCTCCCCGTCCCTGGCACCCCACATTGTCCCCAGGGCCTGCTTTTCTGCTGACCTCATGGTACCGGCCTGCAAGCCATTTCCTGGGGCCTCCCCGTCGCCTCTTCCAGAAACAACTCCTGGAGCTCCCCTTGGAGGTCAGCAATGACCTGTCCCCCGCATCGCCCTCCATCCTCTAAGCTCCCCGTGGGTAGGGACAATTCCCAGTTCAGAAGGGCTTCCCCTGCCCTGGGCCTGGCTCTTGGCAGAAGCTCTACAACAGACCGGCCACGTTCGTGTGACTTGATTCTCTCCGCCTTTCAGGACGTCCTGAGGCCGCACCCACGTGGCAATGGTGTCTGTCGCGCTGCCCCCTGGATCCGACACCATTAGCGGAGCCGAGCAGAGCCCAGGGCTCCAAAGCGTGGGGAAAAGGCTGCGCCGCTCCCGGGGTGGCCCCACACCCCTTGTCTGAGCGTGAGCGGCGGCGCGGGACGGGGACGGCTCCGCCTGGGACCAGCAGGCCTGGGGCATCCGGGCCGCCGGGGCCGCGCTCCAGGCCGGGGGCGGGGGCGGGGGCGGGGGCGGGAGCGGGGCGGGGGCCGGCAGCGGGGCCGCGCCCTCGGCCACTCCCCAGGGCGACCGGGCTGCTCCACACGCGCTGCGCCAGCCGCCGGCCCCACGCGCGGCCCATGTCCTCCGTGCCGCGCTCGCCCACCCCGCGGCCCCGCAGGATGAAGAAGGACGAGTCGTTCCTGGGCAAGCTGGGCGGCACCCTGGCCAGGAAGCGGAGGGCGCGCGAGGGTGAGTGCGCGCCCGCGCCCGCCGACCCCCTGGGGACCTGCCGGGCCGCGCCCGCCCCGGGCCCCCAGCGCTCCACGAGGCCCCCCCCCGCCCGCCCCCGCGGCTGCGCGACCTTCGGGATAGGCCAGGCCCTTGACCCAGGACCCGTAAGCACCGGCCGTGACCTGGCGCGTGGGGCCGCGGTGGCCTCAGGAGTCTGCCAAACGCGCGTGCGGGCGCCTGCGCGGCGGGGACCTCGGGCCACCGTGCGGGGCCCGCGCCTGCTCCGGCCGCCTGGTGTTTAGCTCTTCCCCGGGCAAGCGGCATCGCCAGCCCGCGAGGTGACCGTTCATTCCATGAGCAGTGACACTCACGTGTGCAGGGCACGCTAGGCAGGCACGGCCTGGGGGACCCGCTACTGGTTGTTGCGCGGGCGCCCTGCAGGGTGCAGGATTCGGGGCTTGCAGGTCTGAGGCCTGGGAGGCCTGCGAGCAAGGGTTGCAGAGATCGCATTTAAAAAAAAAATTTTTTTTTGAAGTTTTTATGGCGTGTGCTCACGAAACACTAGCAACCTCGTACGTTTTAAAGAATTAGAGTTGCAGGGGATAGTCTGATGTCTTTAAGTGTACCGCTTGCCCAGGGCCTCTTGGGAGATACATTCTTGAATTTTCTGCTTGGGTGGGGAGGTTCTGCCCCTGGGACCGTGCCGCATAGTGAGATTTCAGATTGGTGAGAGGTGCGGGGAGCTTACAAAGAATGGAGGTGAAGAGCTGCTGTGGAAGGGCAGATGGAGAAAGGCCGGCCTCAGGTGGGTACCCGGGAAGGAGCCCTCCCTTAGTGGGTATGCAGTACGGTTTTGTTAAACCACCTGGGCCTGACATATCCCTGGGAACTCTTCCTGTGCCTCCAGGGATTAGTGTACCCCGGGATGCAGGTCCCCCATTCATTTCTTCCCTGGGACTCTTGTATTCCTAGGGGTGTGTGTGCTCTGGGAACACATGTGACAGATTTGCCTCTAGGCCTGTGTGTGCCCCCATGCACCTGCTCCCCAGGTTTTGTGTACGGTGCAGGGAACGCTTGGTTCCCCAGCCATTTTCTCCCAGGGATGCCTGTGCCCCCAGGGGATGCGTGTCTTCCCACCCGTGATCCTGTTCCAGGAGGGCAGGGTCTTGTCCCCTTCAGTGGGTCTCCTGGTGGAGAGGCCACTCTTCTCTCAAGCCTTACACTGGACGACCCACTGTGGCTTGTATTAGTCGGTGTTTGTCACCCCTTCTAAATGACATGATTAGTGGCTGTCACCCTTCTCTCTGTCATCCCTGCTGTTCTTCCATGCAGTCATCAGCACCCTCACCAGAAATCATTTCGGTTCCTCTTTATGGCTTGCAACAATTATAGACGCAAGTGACACTCCCTTCACAATTCAGCCTGCAGCCTGTGGTGCGCCTGCCATGGGCCAGGTGCTGCTCCGACCCTAGGAAGAAAAGAGTGGGGGCGGGGTGCTTGCTTTCGTGGAACAAGGAATGAATAAGACAAGTGGCGCTGTGATGACATGCCCCAGAGCACATAGAACAGGGCGATCAGAGCCAGGGGAGGCCTCTGAGGAGGGGACACTTGAGTGGAGGCCAGAAGGAACCAGAGGAAAGTCTTTCATAGAACGGCAAGGAACCGGAATGTTCTGGGCTATTACAGCTTTTTTTAGGTGCCGTTTACGCTCTCGGAATAGGAAGAACACACACCCAAAGTAGTGGACGGAGCCCAAATTCCAGAGTACACAGTGCTTCTCCTCCTTGCCTGTATGAATTGATGTGTGCCTAGAAAATTCAGACCCAGCCTGGTTTAATTCAAATGCACCAAGAATTCCAGTAGTGGGAAGCATCCTGTGCTGAATAGAACGGGCGTGGAGGCAGGAGGAGGAGCAGGACGCCGGGCACTGCTGATGCTGCTTTTGCTGGGGGTGAGCTGGGTGCCCTGCCTGGGTTCTCAGGGTTGGAGTGCCTGGCAAACAGAGGGCCACAAACCCTCCTTGGATTCAGGCACAGGAATTGAGGGACAGGCTGGATTGGGAAGGGGTTAGCGGCTTCTGTGTGGTCTCCTGGGAAGTGGAGGAGCCAGGAAGACTGAATAATGAGGTCTTGAATAATTGAGAGTTGCTGGTAATTCTGCAAGCCCGTTTGCCTTGGCAACATGTGCTTCTGGCCACTCCAGGGTGAGAGAAGCCCCTGACCCTGACTTTGGGCCATCAGAGCTATGCTTGGTTGCCTACCAGAGAGTGACTGGGTGCTTGGGAGGTTTCCACGACCCTGCCTGCTGCACCATCGGCTTCATTTCCTCCTTTGTTAGAAAGTTGAGGGTGGATTCAGGAGAGCGGATGTGGCTCCGTTGTGTTCCTGAGTTGAGGACTGTAAGGGAGGAGGGGGAAGCTGGGGGAGGGGGCGGGTTCATCGGTGAGGTTCCAGCTTCAGGCAGGGGTGTGACAAGGCACAGAGGGACTTTTGAGAGGGATGGTTGGGATGAGTGACCTGGCCTGTTCCAGAGGAAAGGGGGTTAGGAAATGTGGGGCCCTGGGGTTTGGAGGAAGCGGTGCAGGAAGTGTCTGAGAATGAGCTTCACAGCGGGCGTGATTAAGGCTGATGCGCCACGGGAGGTGTGTCACGTGCTGGCCCGGGTCAGAAAAGGGAACTGTGATTAACTGTAGGCATTTGCAAAATGGAAAGGAACGCCGGAAACCCCCAGGGCTCCCCACAGAAGCTCTGGGGACGTGAAAGGACAGCGTGTTTCAAATCTGGGTTCAGCTTTACTGGGGCTTAGAGGAGCCCGTGTGTAGGGAAGACACCCCAACAGCACACAGGGTTCCCCACTGTGCCCATGGGATGGGAGGCTCCACAGGTCCCATGGGCCAGGACAGGGGTCAGGGACAGCCCAGCTGCTGCTGGAAATCCTCAGAGGCAGATGGCCCGCCCTGGCCAGCGAGGCCCTGCATGGAAGAGGTCGGGTGGAGTGCTCCACACATTTGCCACAAGAGGCCTGTTCTGTGCTGTGCTAGGCCCTGGACCTCAAGTGCCACTGCCCAGTGGCCAGGGTCAGGTTTCTCAGAGAGAGCTGAAGCCAGTGGGGCCAGAGCAGCCAGTCTGGAGGTTCTGTCCCTCTTTTATGAGCAACACATTCGGGAAGTTTCTATCCCCTGATTACCTTATGTGTGGGCCAGGCGAGGTGGCTCATGCCTGTAATCCCAGCACTCTGGGAGGCCGAGGTGGGTGGATCACCTGAGGTCGGGAGTTTGAGACCAGCCTGGTCAACATGGTGAAGCCCCATATCTACTAAAAATTCCAAAGGTCAGCCATGGTGGCATGCACCTGTAATCCAGCTACGGGGATGAGGCAGGAGAATCCCAATCTGGGAGGCGGAGGTTGCAGTGAACCGAGATTGCATCACTGCACTACAGCCTGGGCAACAGAGCAAGACTCTGTATCAGATATATGTGTGTGTGTGTGTGTGTGTGTATTCACAAATATATTTATGTATATTTTAAAAGCAGTTTCAGGTTTACAGTGAAATCCAGCAAAGAATACAAAGTGTCCCCACCTATCCCTTCTCACCTCCGCCGGTGCCCCCAGGCTGTATGGTAGAATCATGAGCCAACATTGAGACATCATTGTCTCCGCAAGCTCATAGTTTACCTTCGGGATCGCTCTTGCCGTTGGACATTCTGTGGTTCTGGATGGATGTAGAATGCCATGGACCCACCATTACAGTCGCCTCTGGAGGAGTGTCACCGACCCCAGAATCCTGTCTCTGTTGCCTGTGTATCCCTCCACTTCCCCAAACCCCTGGCAACCACGGATCATTTTTTTGGTTTGTCTGTTTGTTTTTTTACTATATCCATGTTTTTGCCTTTTCTAGACTATCATATAGTTGTGATCATACAGCATACAGTAGCGCTTCCAGATTGGCTTCTTCCACTCAGTCATATACATTGAAGGCCCTTCCATGTCTTCTCATGGCTTGGTGGCTTATTCCTTTTTAGACTGAATAATATTCTGTTGTCTGAAGGTGCCAGTTTGTTGATCCGTTCACCTGCTGAAGGACATCTTGGTTGCTTCCAAGTTTTGGCAGTTATGAATAAAGCTGCTGTGTACATCCGCGTGTGGGTTTTTGTGTGTAGATAAGGTTTTACTTCATTTGAGCTCGATGGCTGGATCGTATGGTAAGAGCACGTCTCGTTTTGGAAGAAACCACCAGACTCTCTTCCAAGGTGGCTGTGCCACTTTTATTCGCCGGCGGCGAACAAGAGTTCCTGCCGCTCCACACCCTCGCCAGCATTTGGCGGTATCAGTGTTCTGGATTTTGGAGCTCTGATAGGTGTATCGTGGCGTCTCGTTGCTGTTTCAATTTGCATTTCCCTGATGATGTATGAAGTGGAGCATCTCTTCAGATGTTTATTTGCCATCTGTGTATCTTCTTCGGTGAAGTGTCTGTTAAGGTCATTGGCTCATTTGTATTTTATTTATTTTTATTTTTATTTTTTTGAGACAGTGTCTCACTGTAGCCCAAGCTGGAGTGCAGTGGCACAATCCTGGCTCACTGCAGTCTCAACCTCCTGGGGCTCAAGTGATCCTCATGCCTCAGCCTCTGGAGTAGTTGGGACTACAGGCACATACCACCATGCCCAGCTAATTTTTGTATTTTTTTGTAGAGATGGGGTCTCGCTATGTTGCCCAGGCTGGTCTCAAACTCCTGGGCTCAGGAAATCCACCTGCCTCGGCCTCCCAGAGTGCTGGGATTACATGCGTGAGCCACAGTGCCCGGCCTTGGCCTATTTTTAAATCTGCTTGTTTGTTTCCTTACTGTTGAGTTGGAAGAGTTCTTCGTATATTTTGGATACAAGTCATGTGTTTTGCAAATATTTTCTCCCCCAGCCAGCGGCTTGTCTTTCCCTTCTCTTGATCCTGATATCTTCTAAGCATTTGATGTAGAAATAGTGATTAATGAGCAAGATATTGAGACCTCATCAACTAGGTCTAAAGAAATCACTAGGCCAGACACATAATCCCAGCACTTTGGGAGGCTGAGGCAGGTGGATCACCTGAGGCCAGGAGTTTGAGACTGGCCTGGCCAACATGGGGAAACCCTGTCTCTACTAAAAATACAAAAATTAGCCGGGCGCTGTGTCTCATGCCTGTAATCCCAGCACTTTGGGATGCTGAAGTGGGCAGATCACCTGAGGTCAGGAGTTTGAGACCAGCCTGGCCAACATGGTGAAACCCCATCTCTACTAAAAATACAAAAATTAGCCGGGCATGGTGGTGCATGCCTGTAATCCCAGCTATTCAGGAGGCTGAGGCAGGAGAATCACTTGAACCCGGGAGGAGTGAGCTGAGATCATGCCGTTGCACTCCAGCCTGGGCGACAGAGTGAGACTCCGTCTCAAAAAGAGAGAGAGAGAAAAAAAAAAAGATAGAAATCACTAGGTAGCTGCGACATTGAACTGAAGGTTGAAAGTATTAAGTTTCTTTGTGGACTTTAAATAACCTTCAGGAGAGAAAGCTCAAGGCCCTAAACCAGCAACTGATAATTTCCTTCAGGGTGTCCATCTTTTACACAGAGCCATCAGTTATGTAGACGTTGGGTTGACCCCAAACACTAAGACGGACCAGTGAAGGGAGATGAGCTGTGGCTCAGGCCCCACTCAGGATGGTTTGAGGGGCAGGCAGATGCGGGGACTGATCCGTGGGAGTCTTACCACCCAGACTTGGGGTTTTGGGCCTCCCTGGAGGAAGTGGTCCTGGCTGAGTGTCTAGGATGGCTGGAAAGCAGCCCAGCAACGGGGAAGGGGCCCCTGAGGAGACCCCCAGGAAGGCTCCCAGTGGCTGAGCCACATTGTAGCCTGTGGGCTGTGGCCAAGCCTGATTGGGGACCTGAGAGGTGAGCAGCCCTGGTGTCCTGCAAGCGCAGGAGCTTGGAACCTGTGCTGGGGTTTGGCAGGGGTGGCCGATTTCAGTGGGGCTTTAGGGAGTGGGGATGGAAGAATGGGGGAACGGCGGGGAGGCAGGCAGACAGGCAGGAATGTGGTGTGGGGCAGAGGCCGTGCCCCGAGGAGGCGGCGTGGGTGGATGCAGGCGTGTCTGTGATTTCCACGCTGTTTTCTAGCTGACTCCAGCCCCTCTGATGCTGACCTTCACAAATGAAAGAGGACCCAGATCCTTGTTTGTGGGAGGGGTGGGAAAGGATTTGCAGGGAGTTTGGTTTCTTTTGGACGATTTTTCAGACTCCTCATTTCTAGGCCCTCTGTGCTCACGTGACCCCTCTGGTGGTGTCAGGGCTGATAGAACGGTGGCTGTGACGTGTTGGGAAGGCCAGCGGGCCTCCTAGCCAACGCAAAGAGGGAGTGGCTGGTCCGAAGTTGGGGGATGTAGGCAGGTGAGGGACCAGGGCCATGGTCACTGTGGTTTCTATGGGGAAGAGGGGATGGCGGAGGTCCTATTTGGAGCTGTTGTGTCGTGAGGCTCTTTACAGACCCTGCCAACGAAGAGAAAGACAGTTCCACACCCCTTTCTCTAAATCCAGACCTCCTTCGAGCAGAGGCTGCCTCCGTTGGGGGATGGACAGCTGTTGGTCTGAGAAGGAAAGGCACAGTGAGGTCACCGTGACGCTGCCCAGCGCCTGCACGGGAGACACTCCTCGGGGAGGTGGGTGGAACTCCCTGGAGACCATTTTCCAGTGAGGGCCTCTTTTCTCTTGAGCTGAGAGGAAGTGGGTGGCTCAGCTACATTTCCTTTGATTATTATTCTGACTCTAATCTTCAAACCCTACATTTCTCATTGTATGTTCTGCCCATGCGTTCTGTTGTCTGGGGCAGCAAAGTCGACCTGCACCATGTGGGTTTTTTTTTTTTCTTGAAGGCCTATTAAGAGCTCTCGGAAACTCTGCTTCTGTAGAAAAGGTAAAGGCACTGCTTGGCCACAAGTGATGACTCTTCCCTGCCTTTCAGGGCTTGGGGAGGAAGGGCAGGTTCTCAGTGATTCTCCCAGCATGTTGGTTACAAACCTCCCAGCAGAGTCAGATCACCTTGGCAACCCCACACTCATCAAAGGGGCTCTGCCTTGATTCCTGCCCCCCCGCTGTGGAATTACTATTGATTGCACATCCTGAAGTTGCTTACCCTCGCGTTCCCTGTGCAGTCGTCAGAGTAATTAAGGGGTGTTTATTGGATGTAAGTGGGTTCATCCCTGCTGCGAATGTGGATTTTAAGTGCTCCGTTGGACTGATTCCTCCCTGCTGTGGACTGATTCCCTAGGTGAAGGGGAGGCACCTTCACCTAGTCATTTTCTTCTTTTCAAATACGTGGTTCCATCACGTGAAAGATACACCCTACCAAAGTGTCTCTGCCTTAGCTGTACATGTTACACTTTAGGTTTCAGGTGACAAATTGGTTTATCTCCTAATGTATTTGCTATTTATTACATCACATAGAGGCTGCAAAGCCGGTTAATAAGCTTTGGAGGACATTATAAGCATATGTTGGCTCAGTGGTGGTAATCTGCTTCTCCATACTAATTGCTGTCTTGATAAAAGAATGCAGACACAGTGCAATCAATCCTAGAAGTGTTCTGTGGCTTTGCATCATTGTGATACCTCAGGCTGACATATTCAAATGAGAGCCTTCCCCCTGGTTACAAGAAAAGATGGAATGAGTGGCAGTTTTGGTCTTGTCCGGTCTTGAGGGCTCCCGGCACCTGGGGAGTCACTTGATCAGCCCTGGGAAACGAGCGGAGTCTTTTACCTCCTCTGACGTTCTGACTAAGAGTGTCTGGGCTGTGGGGACTGAACACACCCTTTGAGGCTATGTGTGTTAACGCTTGGGGGCCCATGTCACCATTTCTGATATGGGACAGTGTGGGCAGATCCCAGCTCTGCGTTTCTGAGCTGCTGAGTTTGCCCTGGTTCAGAGAATGCCCAGTGGGGTGGCGCAGCCCGCCTCCTTGTGCCGGATCTGTTGCTGCTTCTCTCTAAGCCTCTCTTCCTTGTGGTCCCTTGTGGAGCAAAGCAGCACTTGTCGTGTGAGGAAGTGAAGCCTTATCAGCAATTGAGTGAGCGCTCAATCAGAATTTGTTATGGATGAATGTGGATGACTGGAGGCACTGACACAGACTCCAGACTCCAGAGCTGGGATGTGGTAGAGCAGAAGTGGCAGGTCAGCTCAGTTTAGGACGACTGCCTAACCCTGTGTTGAGAAGGATTCTTCGGCTGAGTCTGGGCTTAGGGAAAAAGAATGCTGGGACCAGCCAGCCAGACTAGCAGTGTGTTTGGAGGGTTAGTAGCTGTGTGGCTGTCATCCCTCATCCCCAGAAATGAAGCCTTTTCCAGCTCTAGTGCTGGCTCATTTCAGCATCACTGGCTGCTTTGTTCCCATTGAGTGTCACGCAACAGCTAGTTGGCTGTTGGTAACAAAAGTTGTGCAAATCCTTTAAGATATTGCAATGAGAATGTTGGTATCTTAACTCTTCCCCTTGCCATCTATGACTAGGAAGCATCCCCAATACTAGATTTTTTTTTTTTTTTGAGACAGAGTCCTGCTCTGTTGCCTAGGCTGGACTGCAGTGGCATGATCTCGGCTCACTGCAACCTCTACCTTCTGGGTTCAAGCGAGCACATCCAGCCAATTTTTTATATTTTTAGTAAAGACAGGATTTCATCATGTTGGACAGGCTGGTCTCAAACTCCTGACCTCAACTGATCCGCCCGCCTCGGCCTCCCAAAGTGCCGAGATTACAGGCATGAGCCATCACTCCCAGCCCCCAATACTCTTTTGAGGTATACTTGGCTGAGTAACCTGCTTTGCGTGTGCGGAGAAGCAGGTGTTTCCGAGCTGGAATTCCTTGTACCCAGAATGTGAGGGCAACTCAGATGGGCACCAGGAGGCATTCTTGCCTTCCTCACCAGCCTATGGCATCAGAGAACATTTGGCAGTCTCTGAGTGGGAGTTCTTTACGCTTGCCTGTTAGTAGTTGGAGGCATGCTCCTTTAAGCTTTGCCATTTGAAATGATGAGCTTGGTTTTGGCCTTTGAACCTTTACCTGCCAGCTACCTACAGTCAGTCGGTAATGCTGATTTCCCCAAGCAACGCCATCTTAGGAATTTCTTTGCTCGTTCTCTTACAAAGTCATGCATTATTATACTTGTTTTCATTTGAAAAATTACAATTTCACAGAATCTAGCCTTGAATGTTAAGCTATTAAAAAGTTAAAGAGGGGGTGAAAATTTTAGCACTCCTAGGGCCTGCGTGCGTTGCTTGCTCAAATCTAGACACTCCCGGAAGCAGCTGTCTCAGCAGAGCCCTGTCTGCCCTTGTTTTCTGCTTCTCAAGTTACTCCAGACTCCAGGGAACTAGAAGTGACCAGGCCCCACTTTAAACATGTGGATAGAGTGCCCCTGACAAGGCTGGAGAAAGGGGGAGGTCCGGGGCATGGCCTCATGCACATATGGTGTTCAGAATTTATTTTTGCTATAAATGGAATATATATATATATAAATATATAAATAAAAATATATAAAGAATATATCTATAAAGAATATAAAGAATACTTCTAAAATTGATTGCATTGTGTCTGCATTCTTTTACTGCAACAGCAATTATAATTATAATTATATTATAAAGAATATATATATTCTTTATACATATATTCTTTATGAATATATATATTCTTTATACATATATTCTTTATGAATATATATTTGAGATGGGGTCTTTATACATACATATGTTTGAGATGGGGGTCTTTATGCATGTATATATATTTGAGATGGGGGTCTTTATACATATATAGATGTTTGAGATGGGGGTCTTTGTACATATATATATTTGAGATGGGGGTCTTTATACATATATATATATATATGTTTGAGATGTAGGGTCTTTGTACATATATATATTTGAGATGGGGGTCTTTATACATATATATATATATATGTTTGAGATGGGGGTCTTGCTGTGTTGCCCAGGCTGGAGTGCAGTGGCTGTTCACAGGCCAGATCATCAGACACTGTAGCCTTGAACTCCTGGCCTCAAGGGATCCTTCTGCCTTAGCCTCCCGAGTAGCTGAGACAACAGGTGCACACCACCATGGCCAGCTCTTAAGAAACATCTGGCCCAAAGCTTAATTTGAAGTGTCTTCATCCCTGTCTTTTTTCTTTTTGTTTCAAAATTAATAGAATTGACCCTTGAGCAGCACAGGGGTTAAGAGGCACTGACCCCCCATGCAGTCGGAAATCCACGTGTAACGTTTTTTTGTGTTTTGAGACGGAGTTTCGCTCTTGTCGCCCAGGCTGGAGTGCAGTGGTGCGATCTCGGCTCGCTGCAACCGCTGCCTCCCAGGTTCAAGTGATTCTCCTGCCTCAGCTTCCTGAATATCTGGGATTACAGGCGTGCACCACCACGCCTAGCTAATTTTTGTATTATTAGTAGAGACAGGGTTTCACCATGTTGGCCAGGCTGGTCTCAAACTCCTGACCTCAGGTGATCCTCTCGCCTCGGCCTCCCAAAGTGCTGGGGTTACAGGCCTGAGCCACTGCGTCCGGCCACCATGTGTAACTTTGGACTCCCACAAAACTTAACTGCTGATAGCCTGCTGTTGACTGGAAGCCTCACTGATAACGTAAACAATTAACAACATTTTGTATGTTCTATGCATTATGTACTGTATTCTTACTATAAAGTGAGCCTGAGGAAAGAAAATGTTATTAGGAAAATCATAAGGAAGAGAAAATGCATTTGTAGTCCTGTGCTGTGTTTATCGACGCCGCGTGTTTACAACGTGTGTTTACAAGATGAATGCTCTGAAATGGCCAGCAACTGCAGCTGCAGACCTCACCCTATCATACAACATCTCAAGCTATTCAGCTTCTTGGAATGTCAGGCTTTTCTTTTTTCTTTTCTTTTTTTATTTGAGATGGAGTCTCGCTCTGTTGCCCAGGCTGGAGTACAGTGGTGCGATCTTGGCTCGCTGCAGCCTCCGCCTCCCGGGTTCAAGCGATTCTCCTGCCTCAGCCTCCCAAGTAGCTGGGATTACAGGCATGTGCCACCATGCCCGACTAATTTTTTTGTATTTTTAGTAGAAATGGGGTTTCACTGTATTAGCCAGGATGGTCTCGATCTCCTGACCTTGTGATCTACCTGCCTCGGCCTCCCAAAGTGCTGGGATTACAAGTGTGAGTCACTATGCCTGGCCGTCAAGGCTTTTTTCTGCTTCTTGGGAGCACTTCCAGCATCACAAGTGGCTCTCTGTGTGGGTCCCATGGTGTTATTCAAGGTTTACGGTATTGCACTAAACATGATGAAAAATATGTGAGAACCCAAAGAGATCCCTTTTTTTTTTTTTTTTACTATGATATGCAATTTACTGGAGCATGAACTGCTCAAGTGGAGATAATTAACATCAAGTAATGTTCTAAGCAATGCAATGTTTTAAGCAATGCAGTAGCAACAGGAGGTGGCTACTATTACAGTGGTGTGGTATGGACTGCAGTTAACTGTATGCAGTTATTATTAAATACTGCATCTTGGCCGGGCGCAGTGCCTCACGCCTGTAATCCCAGCACTTTGGGAGGCCGAGGCGGGTGGATCACTTAAGGTCAGGAGTTCGACACCAGCGCGGCCCACGTGGTGAAACCTTGCCTCTACTAAAAAGATAAAAATTAGCCAGATATGGTGATGGGCACCTGTAGTTGCAGCTACTCGGAAGGCTGAGGCAGGAGAATCACTTGAACCCAGGAGGCAGAGGTTGCAATGAGCCAAAATCACGCCACTGCACTCCAGCCTGGGTGACAGAATGAGACTCTGTCTCAAAAAAACAAAGAAAAAAAGAAAAAGAAATACAATAAAATAAATACATAGGTACTGCATCTTTACATTTGTTTACCTTTCTCTCAACTGTGAACACAGTCTGTTGTTTGTGTGTAAGTTTTGATACATTTTAACTTTTTATAGTAGATTTATATGTATTTTATGGTGGCAAATAAAATAGACTAGTATCTACATATATTTTATGCATTTGTCATGTATCTAACTTTTTCTTAATTTTTAAAAATATTTCTGGGCTACGTGGTTTGCGGTTTTTTCAAATTGTCACAAATCTCCAAAAAATTTTCCAGTCTGTTTATTGGAAAAAATCTGTATATAAGCGGACTCATATAATTCAAACCTGTGTTTTTCAAGAGTCAACTGTAATGTCTTTCAAAGTAAAATCTAAATGAGTTTATTCTTGATATATATAAGTTTAATAGAAGGAGTGTGGTGGCTCATGCCCATAATCCCAGTACTCTGGGAGGCTGAGATGGGAGGATCACTTGAGCTCAGGAGTTCAAGACCAGCCTGGGCAACATAGAGATAACCCATTTTTATTAAAAATTTTTTAAAAAATCGGGCATGGTGGCGCACATTTGTGGTCCCAGCTACTTGGGAGGCTGAGGTGGAAGGCTCGCTTTAGCCCAGGAGATCAAGGCTGCAGTGAACCATGATTGCACCATTGCACTCCAGCTGTGTGACAGAGTGAGTCCCTGTATCAAAATAATAATAATAAAGATAATCTGAGAAGTGAGGGTAAAAGTTAAAAGAAGATTAAAAACAAAAACAAATGCTTATAATCCCAGTACTTTGGGAGGCCAAGGCAGGAGGATCGCTTGAACCCAGGAGTTTGAGACTAGTCTGGGCAATATAGTGAGACCTTGTCTCTACAAAACAAAACAAAACGACAACAAAAAAAGAAAAAACAGCTGAGCATGGTGGCACCTGCCTGTAGTCCCAGCCTGGCCAACATGGTGAAACCTTGTCTCTACCAAAAATACAAAAATTAGCCAGACATGGTGGCTTGTGCCTATAGTCCCAGCTACTCGGGAGGCTGAGGTGGGAGGATCGCTTGAGCCTGGGAGGTGGAGGTTGTGGTGAGCTGAGGTGGCACCACTTCACTCCAGCCTGGGTGATGGACTGAGACCCTGTGTCAAAAAAACGAAAACAGATCAGAATGGAGTCTATAATAATCACACTGTAGCTAAGACTCGGGTCCTGCTGATGTCCCAGGCGCTGTGCTAGACGCTTCCTGCATTATTCCCTTGTTTACTCCTCACACCAAGCTGGGAAGTCGGTATTATGTGGTTATTCCCATTTTGCAGATGGGCAAACACAGGCTCAGAGAGGCTCGAGGTCATCCTGCCAGCAGGTGAGATTTAACTCCAGGTGATGTGGCTCTTCATTGCCACTGACCCTGCTGAACTGGAAGAATGATTCAGATGGGAGTCATCTTCCCAGCTGGCTCCTAGTAAGCTGATATCATTCCTGGCATTTAAGCTGCACTCAGCCGCAGTGTTAGGAAGATGCGCTAGAGGAGACAAATTAGATCCTTTTTGTGCTGAATGAACTTGTTGGTGTTTATAGAAAGAAGACAGAACTCCAGTGGCTTCATGCTGCTCCAGGACCAAGTCCAGATATTCGCCAGCCACCCAGCGCCTCTCCAGTCCAGCCCAGCCCGGCGCAGCTCCAGCTCCCAGCTCTTCTCCCTTGGCCTGGCCACGGGGTCTTCGTTCACTTTCTGTAGGTCCCATGATCTTCCCTGGCTCAGAGCCCTCACGCCCGCTGTTCTCTCTGCTCTGGCAACTCTCTGCCCTGTTGACTTAAATGTCGCGCCTCCAGCAGGGTGGGGGCTCCTCTTTGCCCATTGGCACCATCATGTCCCTGCATTCCGTTTCAGATTGTTGGCGTGGTTCCTGTCGTCCTGGGGTGTGGTGTATTCCCATTTCGCTGGGAGATAGTGATGACCATTTACAGTGATCTTTGTGTATTTGCCCAGCAAGCAAGAGGCAGTCTGGTGTAGTGGTTAGGGTGACTGCTCTTGAGGCCAAACTGCATGGGCTTGAACTGATCTTTCTGGGCCCTGGAGCTGTGACCCTGGGGAAGGTACTTCCCCACCCCGTGCCTCAGTTTCTTCTTCTGTAAAGCATACTTAACTCATAGGGTCATTAGAGAATTGAGTGAGTTATTAAAGAAAATGTACTTAAAACTGGACCCGGGGCTGGGCACGGTGGCTCACACCTGTAATCCCAGCACTTTGGAAGGCCGAGGCCGGTAGATCACTTGAAGCCAGGAGTTCGAGACCAGTTTGGCCAACATGGCAAAACCCCGCCTCTACTAAAAAATACAAAAATTAGCTGGTCGTGATGGAGCGCTCCTGTAATCCCAGCTACTCAGGAGGCTGAGGCAGGAGAATCTCTTGAACCTGGGAGGCGGAGGTTGCAGTGAGCTGAGATCGCACCACTGCACTCTAGCCTGGGTGACACAGTGAGATTCCGTCTCAAAAACCAAAAAATAAAAAACAAAAAGGCTGGACCTGGTCAAGCCATTGAGTGGGAGGAAATGTTTGCAAAACACATGTTTGATAAAAGACTGGGGTCCAGGAGACGGAAAGAACTCCTGCAACTCAAGAATAAAAACACAGCCGGCCAGATGCGGTGGCTCGCGCCTGTAATCCCAGCACTTTGGGAGGCCGACGCGGGCGGATCACGAGGTCAGGAGATTGAGACCATCTTGGCTAACACGGTGAAACCCCATCTCTACTAAATATACAAAAAAATTAGCCGGGCGTGGTGGCAGGCACCCGTACCGTAGTTCCAGCTACTTGGAGGCTGAGGCAGGAGAATGGCGTGAACCCGGGAGGCAGAGCTTGCAGTGAGCCAAGATCACGCCACTGCACTGCAGCCTGGGCGACAGAGCGAGACTCTGTCTCAAACAAACAAAGAAAGAAAAACCCACAGCCAACGCAGTAAAAGAGTAGATAGATAAAAGGTTTGAACAGACATGTCACCAAAGAAGATTGACAAATAGCCAATGTGCATCTGGAAAAGTGTTCTCCGTCACCAGCCACCTGGGAAATGCACATGAGAAGCACGGGGAAGGCCCTGCAGACCCATGGGAAAGCTGGAAGACGTGGTGAGAACAGGACAGTTGCTACTCACACAAGCTGGAGGGATGTGCAGTGGTGTGGCCACTGAGGAAATCAGCTTGGTAGTTTCTTTTACAACCAAATAACCATCCTTCCTATGACCCAGCAATTCCAGTAAATCTTAGATAGATTTGCTCAACAGAAGTAGGAATCTATGGCCGGACACAGTGGCTCACTCCTGTAATCCCAGCACTCTGGGAGGCCGAGGCAGGCGGATCACCTGAGGTCAGGAGTTCCAGACCAGTCTGGCCAACATGGTGAAACCTAAAAATATAAAAATTAGCTGGGCATGGTGGTGCATGCCTGTAATCCCAGCCACTCAGGAGGCTGAGGCAGGAGAATCGCTTGAACCCGGAAAGTGGAGGTTGCAGTGGGAGCCGAGATCATGCCACTGCACTCCAGCCTAAGCAACAGAGCGAGACTCTGTCAAAAAAAACAAAAAAACAAAAAAAAAACCAAGGAATTTATAAGAAGACTGTACAAGAATGTTAAAAAAATAAAGTAGGAATCTATAAGAAGATGGCTTGTACAGGAATGTTCATAGCAGCTTCATTCATAACAGCTGGTACTTGGAAACAGCTTGGGGACCATCAGTAGGTGAATGGATACACAGACAGCAATAATTGACAGGATGGAATGCTCCTGGGCAGTGTCAAGGAACAAGGTGCCGGTACAGGAAACCACCTGAGACTCTCAAAACCACTATGCTGAGCAAACCAAGACAGACCAAAAGAGTACACACTGTGATTTCATTTCATTTTTTTTCAAAGGTGAGATCTCACTCTGATGTCCAGGCTGAAGTGCAGTGGTGCAATCATAGCTCACTGCAGCCTTGAACTCCTGGCCTCGAGTGATCTTTCTGCCTCAGCCTCCTGAGTAGCTAGGACCACAGGTGTGTACCACTACACCCAGCTGATTTCATTTTTATGATGTTCTACAACAGACAAAGCTAATCTATGGTGGTTGCCCCTGGGGCTGTGGGCAGGAGTTGCTTGGGGAGGAGCAGGAGGGAATTTTCTGTTGTTATGAAAATATTCTTTACGGTGAGAGTGGTTTGAGATACACAGGTGCAGCATTTGTCAAACTCTTTGAGTGTGCACTTTAAATTTGTGCGTTTCATGGCATGTACATTTTAACTCCAAAGAAATAAAAGAACTATAGATAAATACTGAACTCTAGTTAGTGATGTGTGTGCTTGGAGGGAAAAGTACTGATGTCTGCAACTTACTTTAAAATGTGTTAAAAAAAGATGGTATGGTAGACGGAGTAATAGTCCCAAAAATGTCTATATTCCAATACCTGGAACCTGAGAATATGTTCTCTTATGTGATCAAAGGGAATTTGCTGGTGTGACTGAGTTAAGAACCTTGAGATGGGATTAGCTTGGATTATTTGGGTGGGCCCAGTGTGATTGCCAGGGTCCTTATGAGAGGGAGGCAGGAGGGTCAGAGTCAGAGATAAGTGATGATGGAGGTGGAAGTTGCAGTGATGTGGGGCCAGCAGCCAAGGAATGTGGGCAGCCTCTAAAAGCCAGAAAAGCCAGGAAATTGATTTTCTCCTGGAGCTTCTAGAAGGAAGGCAGCCCTGCTGACACCTTGATTTTAGCCAGTGAGACCCATTTTGGACTCCTGACATCTGGAACCACAAGATAGAAATTTGTGTCATTTGAAGTCCCAAAGTTTGTGGGAATTATTTCCAGCAGCAACTGGAAATGAATGCTGATGGATTTCAGGATAGAGAGAGGGATGGATGGATGTGGAATCAAACAAGTATAGAAAAAGGTGAGTGGTGGACTGTAGGCTGTGGGTATACAAGTGTTCACTTTAAACTTTACTTGGCTGGGAGTGGGGGCCCCACTTGTAATCCCAGCACTTTGGGAGGCCGAAGCGGGTGCATCACTTGAGGTCAGGAGTTCGAGACCAATCTGGCCAACATGGTGAAACTCCGTCTCTACAAAAATACAAAAAATTAGCTGAGCACAGTGACATGTGCCTGTAATCTCAGCTACTCGGGAGGCTGAGGCAGGAGAATCACTTGAACTCGGGAGGCGGAGGTTGCAGTGAGCCAGGATCACGCCACTGCACTCCAGCTTGGGTGACAGAGCAAGACTCCTTCTCAAAAAATAAAATAAAATAAAGTTCTTTACATGTTTCTATGTGTTTGAAACGTTTAATAATGAAGTACTGGAGGAAATGACTGGCCCTGATACATAGTGAAAGCCCTACAGGCCAGGCACAGTGGTTCATGCCTGTAATCTCAGCACTTTGGGAGGCTAAGGCAGGAGGATTGCTTGAGCCCAGGAGTTTGAGACCAGCTTAGGCTACATAGTGAGACCCCATCTCTACCAAAAAATAGAAAAAAATAGCCAGGCATGGTGGCCCATGCCTGTGGTCCCAGCCTCCCTGAGCCCATGCCTGTGGTCTCAGGGAGGCTGAGGGGGAGGATGGCTTGAGCATGGAAGGTTAATGCTGCAGTGAGTTGAGACTGCACCACTGCATTCCAGTCTGGGTGACAGAGCGAGACCCTGCCTGAAAAAAAAAATAAAATAAATAAATAAATCCCCTGCATAGGTGTCATCCTTTGTTCTCATTGGCATCTCATCTCCATTCTTATTGCCACCACGGCCACTCCCCCACTTTATCCATCAGGTGGAGAAGAGGTCTGGGAAGAGAAGAGACCAGGGACTGGGTTGGTGGTGAGCAGACAAAATAAACATACAATGAGGCCATATGACATATTGGGAGAATTGCTTTCACTTAAGAAAATCTAGGCCGGGCATGGTGGCTCATACCTGTAATCCCAGCACTTTGGGAGGCCGAGGTGGGTGGATTGCCTGAGGTCAGGAGTCCAAGACCAGCCTGGCCAACAGAGTGAAACCCTGTCTGTACTGAAAATACAAAAATTAGCCGGGCGTCATAGTGGGTACCTGTAATCCCAGCTGCTCAGGAGACTGAGGCAGGAGAATGGCTTGAACCGGGGGCGGGGCGGAGGTTGCGGTGAGCGGAGATTGAGCCACTTCACTCCAGCCTGGACAATAGAGCGAGACTCCAAAGTGAGGGGTCTGGGGCTTCGGAACTGTAGAGGCTCATCTCCCCAGTAAGCTGTCACTTGTGATGCGGTCCTGGCCGTAGTCATTTGCAGAGATGGGACGAGAAGACAGGCTACCCTGGGAACTGGCCCACGTCTTCACACGTCCTGCACTGCTGCTGCTGAGAATGTCTGCACTTTGTTAGGGGAAGGGAGTGTTTTAGTTAAATTTATCTGGAAAACATATTATTAGTATAATGAGATTTTAATGAGTTGAAATTTTGTTGGAGCAGCGCACGGAGAATTTCAATCTTACTGGGTGCCGCTGGGCATTGTTTCTATTTTATTTTGTTTCTTTGCTTGGGCCTCATTGCAAGAACATGTTTCTACAATTATTTATTTAATTTTTCTTTCCTAGAGCCCTGCTTTGTTGTAGCTCTTAATTTTCTCATGTAGAAGATCTGCTGGGAAAAAAAAAAGTATCCTTTGTGTAAATACTTAGCTGGCTTGATCAGAACCAGAGAACGAGTGTTGTTACCGAAGGAGACTTGTATCTGTTTAAGGTTTACCGGAGCACTCTGTGGTTGCCATGGAGTGGACCCAACCCAGATGTCCATTAACTGATGAGTGGATAAGCGAAATATGCTCCATGCATACAATAGAATACTATTCAGCAACGAAAAGGAATGACAGATGGATCCATCCTACAACTTGGGTGAGCCTGGAAAACATGCTCAGTGACAGAAGCCATTTGCAAAAGGCTAAATACTGTGTGAATCCATTTATTTGAATATCTAGAATAGGCAAATTGATAGAGACAGAGAGTAAGATTAGTGGTTCCCAAAGCCTGGGGAAGGTACTGTGACCCCCTCATGGGTACAGGGGTTCTTTTGGGGGTGATGAAAATGTTCTTACATTGACAATGGTGATGGTTACACAACTCTGTGACTATACTAACAGTCATTGAATTATACACTTTATTTTTATTTTTGAGACAGAGTCTCGCTCTGTCGCCCAGGCTGGAGTGCAGTGGCGCCATCTCAGCTCACTGCAAGCTCCGCCTCCCGGGTTCACACCATTCTCCTGCTCAGCCTCCTGAGTAGCTGGGACCACAGGTGCATGCCACCACGCCCGGCTAATTTTTTGTATTTTTAGTAGAGACGGGGTTTCACCATGTTGGCCAGGATGGTCTCGATCTCCTGACCCCGTGATCTGCCCGCCTCGGCCTCCCAAAGTGCTGGGATTACAGGCGTGAGCCACGGCGCCCGGCCGAATTGCACACTTTAAAAGGGCAAATTGTATGGAATGTGAATTCTGTCTCAATAAAACTGGTAAAAAAAAAAAAATAGCGGGGTACTGAAAGGCAGTGCTCAGAGCTGGTGAGATGTTTTTCTCCAGTCAGGATTCCTTGAGTGTTTCCAAGGTGGATCTTTCAACTTGGGGTGAGGGTGGGTGGATCCAGGACAGACATGGAATTTTCAGTCTTCTTCCTCCTCTTCATCTCCCCGTTCATTGCCCCTGCAGTGGTGGCAGCTGTCACATATCAAGATCTCACACTGGCCAGGGGCTGGGCTTGGTGCTGTACGCAGATTGTCTTATCAAGGCTATGACGCTTTTGAGGTAGGTATGATAATATGTCCTCATTGGGCAAGTGAGAATAGGGAACCCCCAAGCCGGGCGCGGTGGCTCAAGCCTGTAATCCCAGCACTTTGGGAGGCTGAGATGGGCGGATCATGAGGTCAGGAGATCGAGACCATCATGGTGAACACGAAACCCTCGCCTCTACTAAAAATACAAAAACTAGCTAGGCGAGGTGGCTGGCTTCGTAGTCCCACCTACTAGGGAGGCTGAGGCAGGAGAATGGCGTGAACCTCGGGAGGGCGCAGCTTGCAGTGAGCTGAGATCCGGCCACTGCACTCCAGCCTGGGCGACAGAGCGAGACTCTGCACCTCAAAAAAAAAAAAAAAAAAAAGAGAATAGGGAACCCCAGAAATTGCGTGCACTGTTTTGCCTGATCTTACATACTTTGGTAGGAGACTTTGATCAGATTCTTAGGGGGCCAACAAATGGTCAAAAACCTCTGAACTGAGACAGCAGCAATTTTTGTGTTGTTTTGCATTTTTGAGATGGAGCCTCGCTCTGTCGCCCAGGCTGGAGTGCAATGGAGCGATCTTGGCTCACTGCAACCTCTGCCTCCTGGGTTCAAGTGATTTTCATGCCTCAGCCTCCAGAGTAGCTTGGACTACAGTCATATGCCACCACACCCAGCTAAGTTTTGTATTTTTAGTAGAGACAGAGTTTCACCATATTGGCCAGGTGGGTCTCAAACTCCTGACCTCAAGTGATCCACCTGCCTTGGCCTCCCAAAGTGCTGGGATTCCAGGCATGAGCCACTGTGCCCGGCCTGAGACAGCAGCTTTTAAACTCTCTTTTTATTTTGGATCCATGCTAAGAAATATATTTTCATAAAAACCCCGGTTCAAGCATGCATTTACCTATATCCGTAAATAAAAGTTTCATGAAATGGTATCTTCCTACAAGCATGCTGATGTTTGCTACTCTACTGTTCTTTCATTTCATTAAAGAAACGTGCTGTCCAGGCAATCTCAGTACTTTGGGAGGCCGAGGCAGGGAGATTGCTTGAGCCCAGTGGATTGAGATCAGCCTGGTCAACATAGCAAGACCCCATCTCTACGAAAAATAAAATTAGCCTGGCGTTGTGGTGCGTACCTGTGGTCCCAGCCACTTGGGGCGGGAGCAGGGGTGTTTGAGGTGGGAGGATCGCTTGAGCCCAGGAGTTTGAGGCTGCAGTGAGCTATGATTGCACCACTGCACTCCAGCCTGGGTGACAAAGAGAGAGTCTCTGTCTAACAAAAAAAAAAAAAGAAAAGAAAAGAAAGAAAGAAATGTGGTAGTCACAGCTTCCTAAATGGATTTTATGACCCATTGAGTCAAGATGATAGTTTTAAAATGTTGCTAAGAGAGATGTAAGGGGGAAATGCGTTGGTGAGTGTTGAGGAGCCCAACTTCTTTTGAGGAATCATGTTCGATCTGGTGTCTCATGTGTTACCCTGGGGCTTCAACTCCTGTTTACTCATTCAGTTATTCATTGATCGCCCAGTCTTCCAGGCATGTAGTCATTCATTCAAGGTGATTATTGAGCTCCGCTTGAGAGTATGTATGGGGCTGGGGGTTGGGGATCCAGGGAGTGGTCCTGCTTGAGAGACTGGCCCTGCCCACCTGGCACTAGTGGGCTGGGACCCTCCCATCACTCTTGTCTCCATCTTGTTGTGCACTGTTGATGCTCCACTGAACGATCTTAGCACCTTTGCTGAAAATCAGTTGATCATCAATGTGTGGATTTATGTCTGGGCTTTCAATTCTATTCTGTTGATCAACAGGTCTGTCTTTATGCTAGTACCACACTGTCTCTATCACTGTAGCTTTGCAGTACGTTTTACAATTAGCAAACATGTGACACTTCCTACTTTGTTCTTCAACCTTCTGTTGGCTATTTGGGATCCCTTGAGATTCCCTGTGAGTTTTAGGGTGTGCTTTTCTGTTTCTGCAACAAGCCACCATTGGAATTTTCGGAGGAATTGTACTGAATTTGAGAATTGCTTTGGGTAGCATCTTTAACAACACGAAGTCTTCCAGTCCATGAACATAGGATGTCTTTCCACTTCCTTATGTTTTCTTTAATTTCCTTTAGCAATGTTTTGTGATTTTCAGGGTACAAGTCTCTTACCTCTCCAGGCAGATTTACCCCTGGATGGTTTATGCTTTTGGATGCTGTTGCCAGTGGGATTGTTGTCCTTGCCAGTGGTCGCTGAGCCCAGCTGCAGCCTTGTCTTGCACTGTAGGGTGTCTGTGTCACCCACTTCCCTACTTCTGGCCACTTTTCTTGCAGGAGGTCAGGAGTGTGCTAATCTGGAGTAGGGCCCTTAGCACAACAGAGCTGCTCCTTGGTGGTCAGCACCAGTCCCTGACAGAGAGATGCACCTCTGCTGGGCTTGGCCTACAAGGTAGGAGCTGACTGCAGGAGCAGGAAAGAGCCCATGTTCCCTGAGGGGGCCTACAGTTGGCTCTCCTGTGGTTACTTGGCATGTTTGATAGAGGCCTGGGTCTGGCACAGAGGACACTGCCCGTTGACAATCATTAAGCCTTGGCAGACCGGCCTGGATGACGCGTTATCTCCCCACGCAGGCCCTGGACATACTTGATTAAAGGGGCTTATTACTTTCATAGTGTTGGCTGGAGTGATGTGGTAACTCCAGAAAAGGTTCTGGCAGAATCCCAGACCTTGGGGTGTTCTCACCAGTGTCTTTGTGTTCAAGGTTCCGCACAGCGTGGGGTGGCAGGAGATGGGAACTTGGAGGCTGAGGCCAGAGTCTGCTGACTGGAGCCTCTGCTGAGGTCCTTATCAGTGCGGGAGAGCAGCAGCCTAATCTCAAGATGGTTTAGAGGATTAAGCAGGGGCGTGCATGAAGAGTTGAGAACTGGCTGGGTGGGTGTGCAGGGGGTGGGGATGACCCGGGGGCTGGAGCTGCAGAAAGGGATTCTCTCGCAGTTATGGAGGCCAGGAGCTTCTAGGGGTTAGAACTCCAACGTATCTTTTTTTTGGGGGAAAGAGGGGCATCATTCCCCATAGAAGACCCCGTAATCTCAGGGAGCCCTGACCCAGGGCTACTTGTGTGTGTGTATTGGTGGACGAGGGGGACTGGCCTCACATCCCTTCAGCATCTTGCGGGTCGAGGGTGCCTCCCCTCCCACTCCCCTGAGTCAGCCCCAGGGAAGACCGATTGTGGGGCTGGATGGTGTGGGAACCTCCAGCCCCATCCTGTCTCCAGCCATCAGTGAGGTGTGCTTGGCCACTCCCCAGAGGACCAGTGGGTGAGATGGGACAGCTTTGCGGTTGGAGAGGATGGGGGGTTCAGGCAGGCAGAACAGATGTGCGGACACAGAGGAGTGTGCAGAATGTGGAGCTGAGCTTCCCGGAAGGCCCGTGGGAGAGGTGAGACTGACATCTTCTCAATACTTTTTCACTGGGGCCTGAAAGCCTGGTACAGAATGAGACTGAAAGCACTTGTCTCGATGAGCAAATCATTCAGCTTTGTTATTTCTCTAATTGAAATAATTCCTGGCATTAATTATTTGGAGAGCACTCATGACTACGTGGACACATCTTTTTGGGGACTATGAACCATTTGAGGGTAACAATTTCACTCTAATTTTTGTTTCTTTTGAGATGGAGTCTCGCTCTGTCGCCCAGGCTGGAGTGCAGTGGCGCAATCTCGGCTCACTGCAGCCTCCACCTCTCAGGTTCCAGTGATTCTTCTGCCTCAACCTCCTGAATAGCTGGGATTACAGGCGCCTGCCACCATGCCTGGCTAATTTTTATATTTTTAGTACAGGTGGGATTTCACCATGTTGGCCAGGCTGGTCTCAAATTACTGATCTCAGATGATTTGTCTGCCTTGGCCTCCTAAAGTTCTGGGATTACAGGTGTGAGCCACCATGCCTGGCCAATTTCACTCCATTTTGCAGAGGAAGGGACAGAAGCATGGAGTCCTTCAAGCCACATGGCCTTGGATCCAGGCTGCAGGTCCAGGCTTTCCAGCTCCAGGGCTGGTGCCTGTGCCACTTCCCCTGTAAAATGAGATGGAAATGAGTCTCATTTTACAGATGAGGAAACTGAGGCCCTGAGAGGGGGTGAGAAACCGGGTCTCTGGCTGAGTGCACCTCTCACTGAAGACACCTCTGGGCACAAGCCTTCTTCGAGCTGCTGTGTGTGCTGGTGTCAGAATGAACAATATCCGTTGTGCACGGGACAGACAATCAGCAAAGCTAGGGACCCATTTTCTCCTCCCCGCCCGCTTTCTCACTTCAGACCCTAGACAAGAATCGGAGGTCCGTTTCTCAAGTTTAGCTCCTGTCTGATTAAATTTGGATTTGCTCCACTCTTTTTCACGGGCATAAAAATATCTGCGGAGTGAAAATGTGTGCGGAGGATGCAGTGCGTGCAGGCTGCGGCTCGAGGTCGATCGGATTCCTCCAGCGATAAAAGGCCCGCGGAGGAAGCGGCCCCCACCACCAGCGCGGCCCCATTGATTGGTTTTTATTTTCCTCTGTTGCTGGAGTGATCCAATTTGAAGCCCTGTTTCTGAGCATGTTGCAAGGAACCCTAGGGGCTGCAACAGCCCTGGAGATGCTGGCTGGAAATCAAACTCAAATTGGGGCTTTCTTCCTGTTAAAGCAGGAGACCTCTGCCCGAGAACGGGCCGTGTGGGGGCTCAGCCATCCAGGACATGGAGTGAGTAGGTTTTATCGCCAAAGCAGTCCCGGCCTGGGCCTCAGGCTCTGTGTGGCTCCGGTGGGGAGTGCGTCTTCATGTTGCACCATGAATAAGCCCCGTGTCTGCTTGAGTTTGGGGTTTCTGTTTTACCTACACTTCCATACTGTGGGCACGGAAGGCCGCGGAAATGTGCTTGCACCTGGATTCGCTGTCACTCACTGGCTTCTGGTGACACAGTCTAGGGAGGGTTTCCCCAGCCGTACTTAGTTCTTCCTGCCATCAGGTGAAACAGCCTCCTCTCCCGGCTCCTATCAGGAGGATGGAGTCTCATTGGCGGCTCTCCCGTCCCGCTGCCGCTGCCTTCACACTTCTTCAGATACGTGGCTATCTTAAGGTGCAAATTCCTTCGTTTGTTTCTCAGTGGTTATCTACAGCAAGGCTGAGCAGACTTTTACTGCAAAGGGCCAGATAGGAAATGTTTGAGCCTTTGTGGGACATACAGTCTCTGTTGCAGTTACTCAGCTCTGCTGGTATAGCGTGTACGCGGCCACAGAAAATACATACACGGACCGGGCGCAGTGGCTCATGCTTGTAATCCCAGCACTTTGGGAGGCTGAGGTGGGCGGATCACTTGAGGTCAGGAGTTTGAGACCAGCCTGGCCAACATGGTGGGACCCCATCTCTTCTAAAAATACAAAAATTAGCTGGGTGTGGTGGCAGGGCAGGTGCCTATAGTCCCAGCTACTCGGGAAGCTGAGGCAGGAGAATCGCTTAAACCCTAGAGGTGGAGGTTGCAGTGAACTGAGATCATGCCACTGCACTCCAGCCTGGGTGACAGGGCGAGATTCTGTCTCAAAACAAACAAACAAAATATATGTATACACACACACACACACACACACACATGCACATGAATGGGTGTGGCTGTGTTCCAATAAAGCTTTATTTACAGAAACAGGCCATAGGCCGGATTCAGCTTCCCAGGCTGTAGTTTGCCTGCCTTAGATCTGTGACACAGATTCTACACCACAGATTTGAGGTATGTTTGCAGTCCTCTTTCCCTCTTAAACTGTTAGTAAATAAGACATTCCAACAGGTTACCCCTTCCGGCCATGTCCTGCGCTTTTTTTTTTTTTTTTTTTTTTTTTTGAGATCGAGTTTTGCTCTTGTTGCCCAGGCTGGAGTGCAATGGTGCAATCTCGGCTCACCGCAACCTCTGCCCCCTGGGTTCAAGCAATTTTCCTGCCTCAGCCTCCCGAGTAGCTGGGATTACAGGCCTGTGCCACCACGCCCGGCTAATTTTGTATTTTGGGTAGAGATGGGGTTTCTCCATGTTGGTCAGGCTGGTCTCAAATTCCTGACTTCCGGTGATGCTCCTGCTTCAGCCTCCCAAAGTGCTGGGATTACAGGTGTGAGCCACCACGCCCGGCCAGTCCTGCACGCTCCCAAAGTGCTGGGATTACAGGTATGAGCCACCGTGCCTGGCCAGTCCTGCACTCTCCCAAAGTGCTGGGATTACAGGTGTGGGCCACCGCGCCCGGCCAGTCCTGCACTCTTCAAGGTTCTGTGTGTTGCAGACTAGTGGGGCAGCAATATCAGTTAGAGAGACAGGACTGGTGTCACTTGTCCCCTGTTAGCTCAGCGACCTTGAACTCAGCCCAGCCACATTGTCTCTGAACCACGGGGCCGATGGCAACACCTCCCTTACCTGTCGTGCAGTATTATTTGAGGAATTAAATACAATAACCCAGGAGAAAGTGCAGATATGAAGTCAGGGCACACAGCCCGTCACCAGGGGCTTGAAGGAGGAGAAGAGTGGGTGGGGATGTGAGTGCGGAAGCTGGAGTCTGGGGCTGAGCCGGGTGTGTATTTCCGTCTGTGCCATAGGGACACCCCTTTCAGGCACTGGGCGCCTGATTCCTGTTGTCTCATCTCCTAAGAGAGTTCCAGGCGGCCTGAGACTCCCTCACTACTGCGGGCTGCAGAGCAGCATCTGTGCTGAGTAACAGCCGCGGGGGAAGAAGCAGAGATCTCCCGTGACAGCGTAGCTAGGCAGCCGTAAAAATCCTACCGCCAGCTCCTGGAAAAGGTCTCATTTGACAGGTGCCATGCCATCAAAGACCTGTGCTCTGCAGCTGCAAATTCCCAGCTGAAAAATATCAGTAATTCTTATGAAGGGAGAGGGGGAGCCCTGCAGAGCTGTTGTGTCACCCCATCTGTTTGTAGGCGCTGGAGGGATTGATGACGAGGTGGGGACTGTTCGGCTGGCCACGCTGCCGCTGTCGGTAGCCTGTGACTCTGTGGCTGGCACCTGGCTGGCCTCAGTGAAGCCCTTCAGTCCCAGCTCTGACCGTGTCTCTGTGGAGAGACAAGCAGGTGATAGTGTTGGGTGGGCAAGGCTGTGCTGGTGACCCGCTTAGCAACAGCAGGACAAGGAAGGGGATAACCACCCCATCCCTTCTGCTGGAAGGAGCCCTTCCTGTCGTTGGCGCTGCACGTAACCAATGAGGCGGATGCCAGAAAGCACTTGGTTTGTGTCAATCAGGGGAGAGGATTGTGCGGAAGTGCAGGAAGGGACCACAGGAGGAAACTGAGTGAAGGTCTCTGTTAGGGGTTTGTGTTCCCCTAAAAGGTATGTCCAAGTCCTAGTCCCCAGCTCTTGGGACTGTCACCTCATTTGGAAATAGGGTCTTTGCGGATGCGCTTAAGATGAGGCCCTTCTGAAGTAGGGTGGGCCCCTAATTCAAAGTGACTGGGACCCTTACGGGGAGAGGCAGTAGGACACAGAGACAGGCACGGGATGCAGAGACTGGACAGAGACTGGAGAGATGTTGCCACAAGCCAAGATGCACCGAGGACCGATGGCCACCACCAGAAACTGGGAAGAGGCCAGGACGGATCCTTCCCTGGAGCCTTCAGTGAGAGCATGGCCTTGCAGACACCTTGATCTCAGACTTTTGGCCTCCAGAATTGGGAGAGAATCGATGTCTGTTGTTTTAAGCTGCTGGTTTGCGGTACTTTGTCATGGTGGCCACAGGACACGAATACAGTCACCATCTGGCCTTTGATCCTCTAATTGCCTTGGCGGTTCTCCTGCCAGTAAGGGCTGTGAGTGAAACTTGAAGGTCACAGTTGGAAATCAAGTTAAAAGAATTAAACTAGAAGTGCAACGTGAGAGTCCGTCACCCTGAGAGGCAGTGTGAATGCCAAACACAGGCAGGCAGGGCTGGACCTGCATAAATTGTGGCTCGACAGCACCGGGAGAAAGAAAGCCCAGGTCTACTCTCCTCACCTGATTCTGGAATGCTGAACATACCTGTGTTCCTGATATCACCCCAATGCTAACTTCCCATCCCTTGGAAATGTCAAAACATTGTGTTATGAATGCTCTTTGCTGAGCAATTGCGATCTCTTTCTGTAAAGATCCAAAGAATATTTCCACCTCTGTGAGCCACCTGCCTCTGTGGGAATGAATCAACTCTGCCATGGAAGCATGAAAGCCCCTGTAGACAGTTCATTAACATAGCCGTGGCTGCATCCCCGGGAAGCTACAAAAGACAATTCATTAACATAGCTGTGGCTGTGTCCCCTCGAAGCTACAAAAGTAGGTGGTGGGCCAGGTGTGGTGGCTCATGCCTGTAATCCCGGTACTTTGGGAGGCTGAGGCAGGCAGATTGCTTGAGCCCGGGAGTTCAAGACCAGCCTGAGCAACATGGCGAGACCCTATCTCTACAACAAATACAAAAATTAGTTGGGTGTGGTGATGCGCACCTGTAGTCTCAGCTACTTGGGAGGCTGAGGTGGGAAGATCCCTTGAGCTCAGGAGGTCGAGGCTACAGTGAACCATGTTGTGCCACTGCACCCCAGCCTGGGAGACAGAGCAAGATCCTATCTCGAAAACAAACAAACAACAACAACAAAAAAAACCCCCAAAAACCCAAAAATCCCAAAAAGACAGGTGGTGGGCCAGGTTTGCTCACTGGCTACAGTTTGCCATTCCCTGGTTTAAACTAACAATTTAAATGACACACACACACATCTTTGTATGATGTTACACTTTTTTTTGAGATGGAGTCTTGCTCTGTCTCCCAGGCTAGAGTGCAGTGATGCCATCTCGGCTCACTGCAACCTCCGCCTCCTGGGTTCAAGCAATTCTCCTGCCTCAGCCTCCCAAGCAGCTGAGACTACAGGTGTGTACCACCATGCCCAGCTAATTTTTTTGTATTTTTAGTAGAGACAGCGTTTTACCTTGTTGGCCCAGGATGGTCTCGAACTCCTGCCCTTGTGATCTGCCTGCCTTGGCCTCTCAAAGTGCTGGGATTACAGGTGTGAGCCACCGCGCCTGGCCTGACGTTACATTTTCTAGAAGTTCTCAGTGATGGCCGTTTAAAGGATTTAGTTGCTGTCCCCTGTGACTTTCACAGCGCTGCCCTGAATGGGTGTTAGGGCACCGTGCGGGCAGTGGGGATGCCTGGGAAAGCCCAGACCGTTTGTCCTCTGCTCACAGTGACACAGCAACAATTAACAGACTCTAGTGACCAAATGTGTGGGTTTTTCCTGCACCAAGTGGCGGACACCAGCTGGGTGTGCTCCAATTCAATTCAGTTCAGTTCTGGCTCCACCTACCTGGAGATGACATCAGATCCCCCAGGATGAGGGCTCAGTCCCCCAAGACTCTGAACAGTCGGCTGGAAGTCAGGGTTCCCACAGCCCCATCTTTGGATTCAGTTAATTTGCTAGGGTGGCTCACAGAACTCGGGGACACATTTCCTTATATTTCCTGGTTTATTGTAAAGGATGTTATAAAGGATACAGATGAAGAGGTGCATAGGGTGAGGTGTAGGGGAAGGGGCACGGAGCTTCCATGCCCTCTCCGGGCGTGCCACTTTCCGAAAACCAAGTGTCCGCTCTCCTGATTCCTGCCCTCCTGGGCCTTTCATGGAACCTCATTGGATGCACATGATTGACAGCCATGTAGAAATGGGGTTGGACAGCAAGGGTGTGATCTAACACTAATACATGGACTGGGGAGGCCCACAAGACCTGTCTGTGCAGCCTTCCTTCCTCCAAGGGGTGGGGCAGACCCCTGTCTGGAGGGAGGATCTCATTACAAGCTGATGAGAGTCCTGCCTTGGGCAGGTGAAAGGAGGGCAGAAGAAGGTTAGAGAGATTGTTTTCTGAGGCCTAAAGTGCCCCAACATCTTTTATTATTATTATTATTTTTGAGACGGGGCTGGAGTACAGTGATGCGATCTCGGCTCACTGCAACCTCACCTCTCGGGCTCAAGAGATCCTCCCACCTCAGCCTCCCTAGTAGCAGGCACTACAGCCGTGCACCACAACGCTTGGCTAATTTTTAAATTCTTTTGTAAACACAAGGTCTTGCTATGTTGCCCAGACTGGTCTCGAACTCCTGGGCTCAAGCAGTCCTCCCGCCTCGGCCTCCCACAGTGCTCAGATTACGGCGTGGGCTCCTCAGCTAGAGGAGTTAAACTCATAGAGACAGGAAGTGGAGTGGCAGTTGTCAGGAGCCGTGAGGCCTGGGGTGGGGGCTGGGCGGGGCCGGGGTGGGGGCAGGCTGGGCGGGGAGGGAACTGGGAGTTAGTGTTTCTACCTCGCAAGAAGAAAAGAGTTTGGTGGATGGTAACAGTGATGGTGGCATGACAGTGAACGTCCTTAGTCCCACTGAACCGTACATTTAAAAATGGTTAAAGTAGCCAGGTGTGGTGGCTCACACCTGTCATCCCAGCACTTTGGGAGGCCAAGGCAGGCAGATCACCTGAGGTCAGGAGTTCGAGACCAGCCTGGCCAACATGGCGAAATCCCGTCTCTACTAAAACTACAAAAATTAGCCGGGTGTGGTGGTGGGTGCCTGTAATCTCAGCTGCTTGGGAGGCTGAGGCAGGAGAATCACTTGAACCCAAGAGGCAGAGGTTGCCGTGAGCCAAGATCGCACCATTGCACTCCAGCCTGGGCGACAAGAGTGAAACTCCATCTCTTTAAAAAAAAAAAAAAAAGTTAAAGTGAGAAATTTTATGTTAAATGTACCTTACTACAATTAACAGAATGAAAAACAAAGATACTGGGAAATACATTACACATACAAAAAAGTGTACATATGTATAGTTTACAGACTAATTTTAAAGAAGCACTCATGGTTCTGCTATCCAGCTTAAGAAATAGCATTGCTTGTTCCCTGAGCCGTACGCCCCGTACCTCCTGTGCCCCCTCTCCCCACCAGAGGTGACCAGTGCCGTCTTGAATGTTGCGTTTAGCATGTGTATGAGTCAGAGTTCTCTGGAGAAACAGAACCGATGGGGGGTATGTAGCTCTGTCCGTCTGTTTTTTGAGACGGAGTCTCGCTCTGTTGCCAGGCTGGAGTGGCGTGATCTCGGCTCACTGCAACCTCCGACTCCTTGGTTCAAGCGATTCTCCTGCCTGAGCCTCCTGAGTAGCTGAGATTACAGGCACTGGCCTCCATTCCCGGCTAATTTTTGTGTTTTTATTAGAGACAGGGTTTCATCATGTTGGCCAGGATGGTCTCGATCTCCTGACCTTGTGATCTGCCTGCCCCGGCCTCCCAAAGTGCTAGGATTGCAGGTCTGAGCCACCTCTCCCAGCCTGTCTGTCTCTATCCATCTCTCTCTCTCTCTATTATATATATATATACACGCACACATATATATATATGTGTGCGTGTATATATATATATTTGAAGAGATTGATTATAAGTTATTGGCTCATGTGGTTACAAGGCTGAGAAATCCCAGGATCTTCAATCCGGACACCCAGGAGAGCCAGTGGTGTCAGCCCAAGTGCGGGAGGAGACCCACGTCCCAGCTGAGTGAATCCCCTTACCCTGCCTTTCGGTCTATTCAGGTCTCAAATGGATTGGCCAAGGCCTATCCACACTGGGGAGAGCCATCCATTGTACCCAGTCTACCGATTCGATTGCTAACCTCATCTTCACAGGCACACCTAGAATAATGGTTAGGCAAGTACCAGGCTGCTCCTTGCCCAGTCCAGGCAGCTTGTTGGCAGGCCCTGCCCCACTTACTTGTCTTTCCTTGTGTTTCGCACACGCGTGCACCTCTGTCCTTCACATTCTTCGGTTTTGCCTGACTTTGACCCCGATGTGACTGGAGCCCGCTGTGCGTGCTCTCCTGTGACTCGAGTTTATGCAGTAGCCCAGCTTTTAGGCACAGCCCCATTTACTCGGGGCACCGCTGCCTCCGCTGTGTGGCTGTGTGGGATCCCACACCAGGAGCACCGTCCCTGTGTAACCTGGGAGGGGTGATTTTGTGCCTGAGTTGCCTGTGGATTTCCTCCTGCTGAATTTTAATTAAGAGGCAGGGAGCAGGCGGGTGAAGGGCACACACGCAGATGCAGCATTGCCTGGGTTCAAATTCTGCCTGCGCCATTTCCTACCTGCTGAACCTGATCAGACAAGTTACTCTACCTCTCTGTGCCACAGGTGGTTGTTCGTTTGTTTGTTTTGTTTTCATTTTGTTTTTGTTTTTGAGACAGGGTCTCCCTCTGTCACCCAGGCTGGAGTACAGTGGTGCAATCATGGCTCACTACAGCCTTGACTCTGTGGGCTTAAGCAAGCGTCCCACCTCAGCCTCCTGAGTAGCTGGGACGACAGGTGTGCACAGCCTCAGCTGGCTAATTTTTTTTTTTTTTTTTTGAGACGGAGTCTCGCTCTGTCGCCCAGGCTGGATTGCAGTGGCCCGATCTCGGCTCACTGCAAGCTCCGCCTCCCGGGTTCACGCCATTCTCCTGCCTCAGCCTCCGGAGTAGCTGGGACTACAGGCGCCCGCCACCACGCCCGGCTAGTTTTTTGTATCTTTTAGTAGAGACGGGGTTTCATCTTGTTAGCCAGGATGGTCTCGATCGCCTGACCTCGTGATCCGCCCGTCTCGGCCTCCCAAAGTGCTGGGATTACAGGCTTGAGCCACCGCGCCCGGCCCTAATTTTTTAATTATTTGTTGAGATGGGGTTTTACTGTGTTGCCCAGGGTGGCCTCGAACTCCTGGGCTCAAGTGATCCTCCTGCCTCAGCTTCCCAAAGTGCTGGGATTCAGTGTGAGCCACCTCATCTGGCCTTTGTGCCCCAGTTTTCTTGATCAGGTAATGATGATAGGTGGTGAGGGTGACTGTATAAAACATCCGGAAATGGCATTTGCTCCGTGCCCAGGGGTTAGAGGCTCGGGGCCGAGCTGGGGGCCAAACCGGGGCATTCTTGTTCTATGGCTTTCCTGCTGATAGTTTCTCCTTTTCTCTCTTTTTTTTTTTTTTTTTTTGCTGCTTGTGTCAACCTGACAAAAATGCTCCGTTTAGAAGCGTGTCATTCCATTTGTGGGAAAATTAAACACATTTAAGAGTAAATTAAATTAGGGGACTTGTGATCATTAGTTAAGTAAATTATTTTTTTAAAATGTAATGTACCAAGCATAGCACATGTGGCACGCTCCATAAATATTTGTTAGAATGAATGATAATTTTATGAGCCAATCAAGTCATATATAATGGGATTATTTGGTTCTGGAACTAATGAAGTGACGGTAGAGCAATAAAGCTTCTAAAAAGAATCTCCGTGCTTGCAAAAAATCCAAAAATGGGGGAAGAGGCTCATGCTGGATTTCACCCAAGAGCGAGGCCCGAGGAGAGCTGGGACGCTGTGTCCCAGGAGCTGTCCAAGGGGGCCCTTGTGACTTGGCAGGGGTGACTTTGAAGCCTGAGTTTGTCAGCACTCTGGGTGGACTGGGTCTCGGGGGAGGCCTGCCTTAGCTCGCCTCAGGAGACCAGTGGATACAGCAGGATGTCCACTTGCAGTTTGTGGTTTATGTCATGCCAGACCTGCAGGAGGCCCGGTGTCTCAGCACTTGGCACCTGTGGGACTGAGAGAGGAGTCAGTCTAGCACCAGACCTCCGCTTGGTGGGGGAGGGGAGTGGGAGAGGAGGGAGAGGATAGAGAGGGAGCTGGAGCCCCAATCCCACAGCTTAGGTCCTGGGAAGCCCTATGGGTTCATGCTTGCCTTGAGGGGAGGTTGGACAGCTTGAACAGGGACCAGGAGCCTCGCAATGTGGCATGAGCTTTGCTGGAAGCCTGGGCTCTTTGAGAGGGGTGGGGCTGAGAGCCGCTAGACCTGGCTTCATCCTCCTGCCTGCTTTCCTGTCTGGGGTGTACCCTGGGAAGGGACATAACCTCCCTGAACCTTGATCGCCTCCCCTGTCCAGTGGAGGAAAGGAAGGTACCTGCCTAACTGGGCTCTTGAAAATAATAAATGAGATAATACAAAATCTGCATTAGTTTCCTAGGCCTGACATAACAGAGTACCCCACACTGGCTGGCTGACAGAGCAGTTTATTCTCTCCGAGCTCCGGAGGCCAGAAGTCCAAGATCGAGGTGTCGGCGAGACCTCGCTCCATCTGAAGGCTCCAGGGAGGGATCCTTCCTGACTCTCCTGGCTTCTGGGGATGGTGGGCAGTCCTGGCATATCCTCATTTGTGGCTGTGTCACTCCAGTCAGCCTCCATTGTCACAGGCGTCCCCCCTGCATGCCCCTCTGTGTCTTCCTCTGGTCGTCTTCTCTCTGCATGCCAACATCCAAATTTCTCTCTCCCATATGGACACCAGCTGGGCCCACTGCAGTCCAGTATGACCTCATCTGAACTTGATTTACATCTGCAAAGACCCTGTTTCCAAATAAGGCACATTCTGTAGTTGTCCAGTTCCAGGTGGATGTGGATTTTTTTTGTTTTTTGAGAAGGAGTCTCTCTGTAGCCCAGGCTAGAGTGCAGTGGCGCGATCTTGGCTCACTGCAACCTCCACCTCCAAGGTTCAAGCGATTCTCTTGCCTCAGCCTCCCGAGTAGCTGGGATTACAGGTGCCCACCACCAAGCCCAGCTAATTTTTGTATTTTTCATAAAGATGGGGTTTCACCATGTTGCCCAGGGTGGTCTTGAACCCCTGAGCTCAGGCAATCCACCTGCCTAGGCCTCCCAAAGTGTTGGGATACAGGTGTGAGCCACTGTGCCCATCGGACGTGGGTTTTGGATGGGACACCGTTCAACCCACAGTACCTGGTGCTCAGTTAGTGACTAAAACCCACTAGTTATGGTCACTCTTCTTGTTTTTACTTGCACAGATGAGGGTGTGATGAGGGGGAAATAGCAGCACAGCTGATTGTATCATCTCAATTCTGCACACCGCATGGCTTTTTTTTTTTTTTTTTTTTTTTTTAGCTGGAGTCTTGCTCTGTCACTCAGGCTGGAGTGCAGTGGCACAATCTCGGCTCACTACAACCTCCGCCTCCCAGGTTTAAGCGATTCTCCTGCCTCAGCATTACCGACATCCGCCACCATGCCCAGCTAATTTTTGTGTGTTTAGTAGAGACAGGGTTTCACCATGTTGGCCAGGCTGGTCTCAAACTCCTGGCCTCAAGTGATCCACCCACCTCGGCCTCCCAAAGTGCTAGGATTACAGGCATGAGCCACTGTGCCCATCGGATGTGGATTTTGGATGGGACACCGTTTAACCCACGGTGCCTGGTACTCAGTGACTAAAACCCACTAGTTTTGGTCACTCAGTCACTCTTATTATTATTACTTTCATAGATGAGGGTGTGATGGGGGGAAAATAGAAGCAGAGTTGATTATATCTTCTCAGCTCTGCACACCCTGTGGCCTTTTTTTTTTTTTTTTTGAGAGGGAGTCTTGATCTGTTGCCCAGGCTGGAGTGCAGTGGCACAATCTCGGTGCACTACAACCTCTGCCTCTCACATTTAAGCGATTCTCCTGCCTCAGCCTCCCGAGTAGCTGGCATTACAGACATCTGCCACCACGCCCATCTGATTCTTGTATGTTTAGTAGAGACGGGGTTTCACCACGTTGGCCAGGCTGGTCTCGAACTCCTGGCGTCAAATGATCCACCCACCTTGGCCTCCCGAAGTGCTGGGGTTACAGGCATGAGCCTCTGTGCCCGGCCGCGTGGCTGATTATTACACTGTTCTAGGGAAAGGGGAGGAGGACTTGTTCTTCTCTTTGGATTAATAAAATACCATGAGGCTTGTGTTTGCACAGTGCCCACAGCTTACACACTGACGAGCCCTTTTAGGTTGACTTCTGCTGAGTCATTTCATCCTGTTCCATTTGTCAGTCATAGGGTAAACAGCAGTTTTTCTGACATATACTCCTTTTGAATAAATCCTACTCTGTCAGCCTCGGGAAGTAGAAGGCGCCGGTGTGGTATCCCGAGCTCATTCACAGGGGAGAAGAGATGCCTGTTGCCACAAAACGTGAATGTTGGGTGTCCATTCAGGTGTCACGTACGTGGTGTAGATTGTCTCCGCTTAATGAAAAAGATGCTGTACACCTTTTCCTTTAAAAAGTCTCACTTGGCTTGTTTGACAGGCACAGAAGATGTGTTATTAAACACTTGCAAAGCCTGCTGTCATTTGGTTTTAAACAGCACTTGTCATCTGTGGTGGGGCGTGTTTGCTCAGTATCATGGAAAGGGGATGTGAGGTACCCAGGTGGCAGTTTCTCTACCACGATGCTTTCTCTGCTTGCTTTCAGGAGAAATGTTCTTTCCTTTGTTGTGGGAAGGTGGAAAGGGCACTCCAAAATGCAAGGTGGCTTTTCGTATCAGAATTTTATGGCTGAGACCAGGCATGGGGGCTCATGTCTGTCATCCTAGCACTTTGGAAGGCCAAGGCAGGCGGATCACCTGAGATCAGGAGTTTGAGACCAGCCTGGCCAACATGGCAAAACCGCATCTCTACTAAAAGTACAAAACATTAGCCAGGTGTGGTGGCAGCTGCCTGTAATCCCAGCTACTTGGGAAGCTGAGGCAGGAGAATCACTTGAACCCAGGAGATAGAGGTTGCAGTGAGCCGAGATTGTGTCACTGCACTCCAGTCTGGGCAACAGAGAGACTCCTTCTCAAAAAAAAAAAAAAAAAAGGAAATTTCATGATTGTCACAGGACCATCTTTAGTCCCAAGATCTGAGGCAAGGGAACCATTTTCAACAGGAAACTTTTAAATGTTTGAGCAGCAGAAAGGGAGACTGAGCCAGAAGAACTTGCTAGTGGAAAGATGCTGGAAGCTGGGAGCTTTGAGGTTCTAAAAATCCTGGTGTGTCAGTTCAGGTAGTGGGGCAACCAGAGCTTAGGGTGAGTTACACCTGGTGGGACTTAACGGGATAAATGTCATCTAGTAACCCAGCTACATTAGGCATGAATATCTGGGGAAAAGGTGGAATACACCTGGGTTCTTTGGGTACTGGCCAAGAAGATGTCTCATAGTTTGATGTTGCTCAAGAAGGGAAATAAGCGGGATGGAAAGAGGTCTAATCAGTCGGCTGGAGTGGGGTGATGCGTTCAGTTCATTCCTTCTTAAACTCAGCCAGTTCTCGTTATTCATGGTGGTTTTGGTCTATAAAGTTGCCACAAACACTGAGTTAGCTAATACTAAGCCATCGCTCCTAGGGCAGTACAGGGCTAGGTTCCTGTGAGCCTCTGGTCACATTTTCAGCAACAGATCAATACATAACTTTTTCTTATATATGTTTCTTTTTAAAGACACATTATTTAAAATATATTGTTGATTAACATCAAGCTCACAGCCAATAGCAGTATAACTCCTGCCTGAACGAAGCTTCTCTGACGTGTGCATTCTCTGCAAGGCACACCTCAGCCTTCTTGCACTTGGGAACGCTAGGAATACTCCTCGCCACGTGTGGGGACCCATTTTAAACAGCGTAGTTGGCCAAGATAGTGACTCATGCCTGTAATCCCAGCACTTTGGGAGGCTGAGGCAGGCAGATCCCCTGAGGTCCAGAGTTTGAGACCAGCCTGGCTAATATGAGGAAACCCAGTCTCTACTAAAAATACAAAAAAATCAGCCAGGTGTGGTGGTGTGCACCTGTAATCCCAGCTATTCAGGAGGTTGAGGCTGGAGAATTGCTTGAACCCGGGAGGCAGAGGTTGCAGTGAGCCGAAGTCACGTCACTGCACTCCAGCCTGGGCAACAGAGCAAGACTTCATCTCAAAAACAAAACAAAACAGTGAAGTCACCAACAAAAAGCAGAAAAATGTGAAAACCATGGCGTTAAATAGACCATGAAATGGACACTTGTTTATGATGCGAGAGCTCAGACAAGAAGGCAGAGTGCCCTGTGTTTGACCTCAGGTGGGGACACATCTGGCAACTCAGATTCTTTTTTTTTTTTGAGTGGAGTGTCACTCTGTCACCCAGGCTGGAGTGCAGTGGTACAATCTCGGCTCACTGCAACCTCTGCCTCCTGGGTTCAAGCAATTCTCCAGCCTCAGCCTCCCGAGTAGCTGAGACTACAGGTGCATACCACCATGCCCTGCTAAGTTTTGTACCTTTAGTAGAGACAGGGTTTCACCACATTGGTCAGGCTGGTCTCGAACTCCTGACCTCAGGCGATTCACCCGCCTCAGCCTCCCAAAGTGCTAAAATTACAGGTGTGAGCCACTGTGTCCGGCCAGATTCTTTGCTTCTGTGTGTGTGTGTCCGTGAATGAATGTAGGCCAACGGTATTGATTCTGGGGTTACAAATTTTAGTGAGTAGGTACATTTACACATACAGAATCCATGAATCAAGGTGACTGTACTTTGACATTTGTCGAGCACTGTAGGAGGAACTCACAAACTGTTCCTTCCCTCTGCTCACATACTGCCCAGGATAAGACTTCTGACACCAGAGGTGCAGGGATGCCCCTGCCGCATCTGGCAGTTCTGCAGCAGACACCAGCTGGGTATCCTGCAGTTCAGTTCAATTCTGACACCATCGACCTGGGGAGAGCCTCAAACCCCACAGGTGAGGGCTCAGCCCCATAAGACTGTGCCCTAAAGCAGAGTCCCCACGACTGCTTCCTCGGTTTTGATTAATTTGCTGGGACTCAGAACTCGGAAATGGACCAGGCGCGGTGGCTCACGCGTGTAACCCCAGCACTTTGGGATGCCAAGGCAGGAGGATTACTTGAGGTCAGGAGTTTGAGACCAACCTGGCCAACATGGTGAAACCCTGTCTCTACTAAAAACACAAAAATTGGTTGGGCGTGGTGGTGGGCACCTGTAATCCCAGCTACTCGGGAGGCTGAGGCAGGAGAATTGCTTGAACCTGGGAGGCAGTGGTTGCAGTGAGCTGAGATCACACCACTGCACTCCAGCCTGAGCAACAAGAGCAAAACTCTGTCTGGGAAAAAAAAAAAAAAGAACTCAGGGAAACACTGCACTTGTGCTCCCTGTTCTGTTATAAAGGAGATGGTAAGGGTGCAGGTGAGCAGCAGAGGAGGAGGCACACAGGGTGAGGCCTCAGAGGGCCCCGAGTGCAGGAGTTTCTGTTGCCCTGGAGTTGGGGTACGTCACCCTCTTGGCACCTGGAGGTGTTCACCCACCCAGAAGCTCTCTGTACCCTGTAGTTCAGGGATTTTTACGGAGGCTTCGTCACGTAGGCATGTCTGATTATTAGCTCGATCTCCAGCCCCTCTCCCCTTTCTGGAGGGTGGGGTGGGGGGTGGAGCTGAAAGCTCCAGGCTTCTAATCGTGTCTGGGTCTTTCTGGTGCTCAGCCCCCACTCAGGAGCCTCCAAGAGTCACCTCATTAGAATAAAAGATCCTTTTATCTTCCCGGAAATTCCAAGGGATTAGGAGCTTTGTGTCAGGAACCAGGGTCAAAGACCAAATACTCGAACAAAAGATTCTCCTGGCAGCTGGAAATTATAAGGTTCTTAGGAGCTGTGTGCCAGGGACTGGTTGGCAGAGATCAATATGAATATTTCTTTTTTTTTTTTTTTTTTTTTTTGAGATGGAGTCTCGGTCTGTCACCCAGGCTGGAGTGCAGTGGCACAATCTCGGCTCACTACAACCTCCACCTCCCGGGTTCAAGCCATTCTCCTGCCTCAGCCTCCCTAGTAGCTGGGACTACAGGCGTGCACCATCATGTTGGGCTAATTTTTGTATTTTTATTAGAGATGGGGTTTCACTATGTTGGCCAGGCTGGTCTCAAACTCCTGACCTCAGGTGCCTCGGCCTCCCAAAGTGCTGGGATTACAGGCGTGAGTCACTGCGCCTGGCCCAATATGAATATTTCTTATTATTTCACAAGCACTTGCCGTGTGTCCTGTGGTCTCTGTCCTCAGCGTGTGGTTTAGAGGGTGCCTCACAGGGAGGGTGTGGGGTTAGTGGGGTTGGGGAGTGATTTCTGGGGCACAGTGATCCCCAGGGTGTGTGTGGTTGTCCAGTTCATTCACTCCTCGTGGTTGGCTTGGTGCTGGGGCTCCGCACTCACAGAGGGCATGGTCTGTGCTCCAGGGGATCGGGCAGCTGCTCCTGGTACAGATGAGTCAGGAGGTGATCTCCTCCAGGGCATGTGAGAAGCTCTCAGTGACCAGGCCAGCTGGGATCCCCAGCCGAGCCGATGTGCTCTCTGTTGCCACATTCCGTGTCACAGGCCTCCCCGGCTTCCCATTCTCGGGGCCAGGTGTTCCGTGGATGGGGTGCGGTGCTGCCTTTGATACCAGAGGCCTGGGATCACTTTCCTCCTCGGTTTCTGTGTGGGCAGTGGCTCCCTCACCTGTCTCATGCCCTGCCATGCAAGGGCAGAGGGCTGGTGTTGGGGTGGTGCTGGGGACTGGGGAGTGGAATATCCCTCTCCGTTAAGATGCCCAGGGACCACATGTGTGACGCTGGCCACGCCAGCCAGTCTTCCTTCCTGCCGAGACCACCAGCCCTCGGTGCAGCCAGCCGTATCGCCTGGTTATAGTCACACCGAAGCCCAGCGGTTTGGAAATGTGGCTGTGGGGCCTTGGATCCCTTTTTCTTTCCACGTGTTTTGTGGAGAGGAATAACACAGGCATGCGCCATGCCCAGGTGGAGGCAGTGTTGGGAAAGCAGAAAGGAGCTCAGAGCAGGGAATGTGTGTGGACTCGTGTTTGTTGAAGGGCCTGGCTGAGTTCCCCAGAGGCTGGGGTCAGTGTTCAAGTTCTGATGCTTCAGACCGGGAGGCCCTTGGAGGCCAGAGAACGTGACCTTGAAGAAAGGGCAGTTCTCACCTGTGGGCCTAGGAGAGGTCGTTGGCTTTATGACATTACTCCAGGTAATTATACGTGGTCCATACCTATAATCCCAGCACTTTGGGAGGCAGAGGCTGGAGGATTGCTTGAGCCCAGGATTTGGAGATCACCTGGGCAACAAAGTGATATCCCTGTCTCTCAAAACCAAAAAAACCCCAACCGACCAACCATACAAACAAACAAACAAAAAATAGTTGGATATGATGGTGTGCACCTGTAGTCTCAGCTACTCAGGAGGCTGAGCTGGGAGGATCACTTGAGCCTGGGAGGTCGAGGCCACAGTGGGCTGTGATTGCAGTAATGCACTTCAGCCTCGGTGATGGAGTGAGACCCTGTCTAACAACAACAACAGAACATTAATCCAGATAGTTCTAGGATGAGGGTTCTCAGAGCTAGATGGGCCTTTGCAAGTTCTTTCCATTGATCCCCAGGTTTGGTTGATTGTATGAAACCAAGAGGAAATATACAGGGTTTTTGCGGAGAAAAGAAAATGTCATTTCTTTGGGTTTTACTGTGAATGGTGTTGGGCCATTCAGAGCCTATGTGGGGCCAGCCCAGCCTGCCCCGTGTGCCCCACTGAGACCCTGGAACCTGGGCTTTCTCCCACTGGGCCCCTAGTGCCCACTGACTAGTTGTGGGGTTTTGTGAGGACCCTTCATTTATCTGCTTCATCTTCCCAGATGGATCAGGGTGGTGCCGTAGTGTTGCTGAGGGCTGCTCCTGGGCGGGGCTTCTCAGAAGGAGAAGTCTGTCCAGGAAGATTATATTTTATTACCTTCTCCCTCATCTTATTTATTTTCTGTTTTTTAAGAGACTGGGTCTCTCTATGTTGCCCAAGCTGGTCTCAAACTCCTGGGCTCAGGCGATCCTCCTACCTCGGCCTCCCAAAGTGCTGGGATGCAGGTGTAAGCCACTACGCCCAGCCTCCTACCTCTTTCTTATTTATTTATGGTTTATTTCAATAGGTTTTTGGGGGAGCAGGTGGTGTTTGGTTACATGAATAAACTCTTTAGTGGTGATTTCTGAGATTTTGGTGCACCCATCACCCGAGCAGTGTACACTGTACCCAATGTGTAGTCTTTTATCCCTCACCCACCTCCTACCCTTTCCCTGAGTCCCCAAAGTCCATTGTATCATTCTTATGCCTTTATATCCTCTTAGCTTAGCTCCCGCTTATAAGTGAGAACATCCTTGAGTTACTTCACTTAGAATAATGGTTTCCAGTTCCATCCAGGTTACTGCAAATACCATTATTTTGTTCCTTTTTATGGCTGAGTAGTATTCCGGGGTGTGTGTGTGTGTGTGTGTGTGTGTGTGTGTGTGTGTATAAAATATAAATATAATTTATCCACTCATTGACTGATGGGCATTTGATTGGTTTCACGTATTTGCAATTGTGAATTGTGCTGCTATAAACATGCGTGTGAAGTATCTTTTTTGTCTGATGACTTCTTTTCCCTTGGGTAGATACCCAGTAGTCTCCTACTTCTTTTTAAAGGAAGCCTTGCTCTTTCTTAAAACTGCCCAAAAGAAATGAGAATGGCGCTACAGCAAACATCTATGAGCGCCTACTGTGTACCAGGCAGGTGGCTATGGCGGAATCTACCACATCTTAAAAGTCACCATCCAAGTTATCCTTTTTCTGAAATACTTTGTCTTTCAACTGAATGCTTTGTTTTTAGAGTGTAGCATGTTTGTGACAGCCAGTGAAGGGCCCCAGATGGATTCAAACAGAAGCAGAGTAGAGGGGGATACTGAAGAGCCTGTCTCCCTGTGAGCCCCTTGGAGCTCAGGCAGAAATATTTTAGCAAAAAGGTCGAATCTGTACTTCTCTGGCTTTTAATGGGTTATATTGAAAAGGATGTAACCTGCCTATAAGGTTGTAACTTACATTTGACTCAGTCTTAATTAACTTAACAAGGGGTGCCTCCCCACCCATTATCCCCATACCTTGTACTTATGCATGTATTGACTTTTATCTCACTTTGCTACCTTGAAGGTAGGGCCGTAGTCTTTCTCACCTTGGCACCCCAGGCTTGAGTGATGCCTGGCACACAGTAGGTGCACCACACACATCTGAGTTGAGATCCTGATATACACCCTGTATATGACCTTCGGCCGCCTGTTGATCCCTCACCGCCTCCGTTTTTTCATCTGTTAGATAGGGATGATCATAAGGATTCTTCCTTGCTTGCCTTATGGGGCCTTGATGAGAATCAAATGAAATGATGACATCAGTCCCTTAATTATTTCTCCTCCTCCTCCTTTTCCTCTTCTTCCGTCTTTCATCTTTCATCTTTCTTCTTCTTTCTTTTTCTTCTTCTTAGACCGGGTCTCACTCTGTTGCCCAGGCTAGAGTGCAGTGGAATGATCCTAGGCTCAAGTGTCCTCCTGCCTCAGCCTCCTGAGTAAGTGGAACTACAGGTGTGTGTCATCATATCTGGCTAAGTTTTTGTAGAGGCAGCGTCTCACTATGTTGCTTAGGCTGGTCTCCAACTCCTGGGCTCAAGCAGTCCTCCTGTCTCGGCCTCCCAAAATGCTGGGATTACAGGTGTGAGCTACTGTGCCAGGCCCCCTTAATTTGTTCTGAAAACGGCATGTCAGGAGCTGGGTCTTGGCTGCCTTGCTCTCCTTGTGAAATCCCCTTGCCTGGCAGGTAGGAGGCAATCGATGCATACATGGTGAATGGATGAAATGTTAGTTGCATTACACTGAAGTGGTCTAAACCTGACTCTAAGACGTGATACTAGGCTGCTGATCCTTTTATGATTTTTCAAGTGCATAGTTATTTTCCTTTCAACAGCTAGTCACATTTCCTTTCCTGACTGACCCTCTGTTATTTCTGCCTCCTCCCCCACAGGATTGAGCACCAGTCCCAGGCATCTCCTTGGCCAGTTCACTAGATACACATGTGTCAGGAAGACCCTGTCTTGCCCCAGCCTTCCTTTGTGGGTGGCACTGGACGCTGGGCAGATGGAAAGGCCCTTTCCATGGAGCACTGGGCTGGCGAGGGCCTTCCTGTCTGTGCCCTCATGATGTCCTCACTTGGCTGTCGTGGCATCTCCTGGGCCACGAAGTGCTGTTTGCTGTCCTGGCCTTGGATTCCTGCATCAAGTCTCCCAGCAGGAAAACTGTTAAACCGAAACCAGTGCTGGGGACTGCATCAGAGTTGGGGATCGCATCAGCACTGGGGACTTGGATCAGTGTTGGGGACCTGCATCGGTGTTGGGGACTCACATCGGTGTTGGGGACTGCATCAGTGTTGGGGACCGCATCAGTGTTGGGGATCGCATCAGCACTGGGGACTTAGATCAGTGTTGGGGACCCGCATCGGTGTTGGGGACCGCATCAACGTTGGGGACTTGGATCAGTGTTGGGGACCTGCATCGGTGTTGGGGACTCACATCGGTGTTGGGGACTTGGATCAGTGTTGGGGACCGCATCAGTGTTGGGGACCGCATCATTGTTGGGGACCCGCATCAGTGTTGGGGACCCGCATCAGTGTTGGGGACCGCATCAGCGTTGGGGACTTGGATCAGTGTTGGGGACCGCATCAGTGTTGGGGACTTGGATCAGTGTTGGGGACCGCATCAGCGTTGGGGACTTGGATCAGTGTTGGGGACTTGGATCAGTGTTGGGGACCGCATCAGTGTTGGGGACCCACATCAGCGTTGGGGACTTGGATCAGTGTTGGGGACCTGCATCAGTGTTGGGGACCCGCATCAGTGTTGGGGACTCGCATCAGCATTGGGTGTCTTTTTCTTGTTGCCTCAAGTCCTGGTTTTGACTCGGGATGAAGCCTGGTTTGTGCCATGGGAGTGGAGTGTTGGGGGACGGGGGTGACCGGCGGGTGAGCCCTCACTGCTGATCCTGGCCTCGAATGGGAGAGGGGCACTAGTGCTCCTGGGGGTGGGCCAGGCATGTGCCAGTCCGCTGCCTGCCCCGGAGCCCCCGCCTGGAGCACCTGCTGGGTCAGGACATGGGCCTCCTGTGGGCCTCACCGCTTCCTGCTTCAGCAGAGCTGGGAATTGTCAGTTCACCGAGCAACACCTCCAGGAAGCCAGCCTCGGGAAGGAGCTTCCACGGGGAGTTGGGGGACTGGTAATTGGAATAAATAAAAGCTAATCGTGCTTCCTGGATGCCAGGAACCACTGAAATTCATGGATTCCCACAGCAGTGCATGAGGCTGCTCATTGTTAATAACCCCTTTTTACCGGCAAGGAATCCAGGCCAGACAGGGAGCCCGCCTGTGTCACCTGGTAGGGAGGGGCTGGGCCTGGTGTTATAAACCAGGAGAGGGTGCAGGACGAGGAAAGGGGGAGCAAGTTGCCAGCCAAGGTGGGTACCATGCGAGTCCTGCTTCTCCCCTCATTTGAGGACTTTCCTTTGGGGAAGTGAGCGCTCCCGAGAGCAGCCTCCGTGTTGGGACGGCCTCAGCTTCTGCCTTCTGTGTCCGATATTTGATTTCTGTTGTCGTGGAAACGGGGTGACAAGTGTTCCGTGTGTTAGTGTGTGGTCCTCCCGGCATAGTCGGCACATGGGAGATGCAGCCGGGGTGGCACGTGCCCACGGTGGTGCCACTTCTTGCTGGGGGTCAGGCAGAGGAGACCCAGCTCCGTGCTAGCTTGCAGACCTCCGATCACCTCTCCTGTCTCAGGGCCCAGAGAGCAAAGGCGATGGGAGGTCAAGGTCTGTCGTTCAGTTTTCCTCTGAGCCACATGCGTCTTCAGTCACCCCAGGGGCCTGGGCGTGCCCTTCCTTCCTTCTTTGTGTGTGGGGGTTTTCCTGGGGAGCGGTCGCTCTGGCCCATGAGGCCGTTGGGAGTCAAGACAGAAATAGTGGTCTGTGGTCAGCAAGGAGCTATCGCTGGAAACAGCCCGGTCCTCCCACAGCTTGACCCGCTGTGACCTTCCTCAAAGGCTCCCTGAAGAGGCTTTCCCTTGAAGTGCAAGTCATAGTGGTGCCCCTGCCACATCCCTATATGAATGAGGTGTGTGCCCTGCCTGCCCTCCGACGCCCGTGGCCGTGCTGGTCTGCAGAGCTGCCGCCAGCTGCACCCTCCTCGCCAGTAAGTTCCCTTTGCTTTCTTATCGTTTTCAGCAGGAGCTAAACCCAGGCCAGCCCTTCTTTTCTTTTCTGCTTTATGGCAGAATTTTGTTTTGCAAGAATGGACCCTGGGTGGCCGCTTGACTTTTCCCGGGAAGGTGATGGGGACGTTGGTGTTAGGACGATGGGGAACGGGGTCCAGGTTGTCTCACTGCGGCCCCAGAGGGATGAGGGTCTGACTTATGGAGTGAAGTTTCCAGCACTCTGCTGGGGCGAGTAGATCTTTGGGCCCAGAAGAATGGGATTTGGAACATTCTCAGGGACATGTTGCAATTAAGAAATTCTTTTTTGTAGGGATACCTGATACTGTGGGTCTCTCTCTCTCTCTCTCTCTCTTTTTTTCTGAGATGGAGTCTCACTCTTGTCACCCAGGCTGGAGTACAGTGGCGCAATCTTGGCTCACTGCAACCTCCGCCTCCCAGGTTCAAGCGATCCTCCTGCCTCAGCCTCCCGAGTAGCTGGGATTACAGGTGCCCGCCACCACGCCTGGCTAATTTTTGTATTTTTAGTAGAGATGGGGTTTCGTCATGTTGGCCAGGCTGGTCTTGAACTTCTGACCTCAGGTGATCCACCCACCTCGTCCTCCCAAAATGCTGGGATTACAGGCGTGAGCCACCGTGCCTGACCATGGGTTTCTCTTTAGGTGTCTTCGGTTCTGTGTTTCCGCTCTCAGTGGCCGATCGTGGCCAGTGTCTGGCTTTTTCCCGGTCACCACTGGATATTCTGTCTTGTCTTTGGGAGGCAGAGTCAGTAGAAGGTGCTTTGCACTGGGCATGCCTGGGAGTGAGCCCAGCTCTGCTGTTATTAGCGCCCATCGTGACGGTCGGCCCAGCTGCCTCATGTTCGATTTTTCCTCCTGTAAAATGGGAACAACAGTAGAGCTGATGTGTCCTGCGCTTTCTGTGTCCTAGGGAATATCCTGGCTCCTTAACGTGCTTTGCTCGGTGCTATCCTCCTAAAAACTTTTCTTTTACAGTTGAGTAATCTGAAGCCCAGAGAGGTTAAGTAACCTGCCCAAGGTCACACAGCAGATTGGAACGGGAGTCAGGAGTGTAACCAACAGCCTGGCTGCCTAGTCAGTGCTCTCAACCTCTGCTTGAAGGCTGCCTCCCTGGGCCCTGCTGGGGGACCCAGTAAGATGATGGTTATTCACATTCTCCTGTGTTTCTGATACCAAGCAAACTCCCGATAAATGCTGCTTCCCCCTCTGGTGGAATAAATAATGCACATTTTTTTCTGAGCTCTGCCTGGGTATCCTTAAGGAGAGGGACGCTGTGCCCGGGATGTAGATGAACACGATAGGAGCTGTTTCCTGGAGGAGCTCCCATGCTGACTTTTGCCTTTGATCTTCTGCATCTTTTTCATAGGCTTTCTGTAGATGTGCGGGGATATTTCTAGAGGAGAAACCAGAGGTGGAAGGAGGGGCATAAGGAAATCGAATGCTGGGCATCTCTTAGCTCACATTATCTGAGGCTCTTCAGGGACAATAGACCTTGCAATAAAAGGCAAAAAGGCGATTGCGCACAGAGTGCCTCTTCCTGCACGGTGCCCGGCGGGACGGGATCGATGGGGCTTGGCGGCTGGAGGAGCGCAGACCCTGCCCGCGCCTCCTGGGGCCTGTGCGGGACTTTGCTCACCTTGCTGTTTCTAACCAAGGTGCCAGATTCTCTTCACTCGGGTATATCAGATTTTAACCCTTGAGGCTAGAGCCTTGCCAGGCTTATTCGAAGTCAGTGGCTGCTAGTAGTCACAGGCCTCCTGCCCTAGACCCCAGACCAGGACCCCCCCCACCCCGAAACCTTGGCCTCGTGGAGCAGGAGTCACTGTGAAAGGGGTCTTGGAGCCCAGGATCACTCCAGCAACATTTACCAGAGAGCATCCTGGGGCCAGCGTGGGGTGTGGGGGAGCAGATACTGAGCGCTCTGTCCCCTCCCCTTGGAGAATCTCACAGTACATTAGCATAGTCAAGGCTCTGAGAAGTCCGGCGGGAAAAGACACCTGCTTAGCTTCCCTTCACCTCACGACTCCACCTCGTTGACCTTTGCCTGATTCATGTGAGATCTGTGAACGTCTACACTGCGGGACTCACTTTGGGAGATACTGATGGAGACCAAATAGGTGTACTGCTCATATATCCTCTGCTTCTTCAGGTTCCTTTGCTCAGGTTCCATTGGGCTTCCTAAAGTGCAAACGAATTAAAAAGCCAGAAGAGCTATGCTGAATGTGTTTTCTCTGTCTGAAAGTACAGCCACCCATGAGAGGAGGAGGTCTGCTAAGTTTTCTTCTAGAAAAGGGGTCCCCAGGCTCTGAATGCTTGAGGACCTCATTGGGATCACCGCCTCCATTGTGGGCCGCCCATCCTCCACCCCGCTCCCCGTGGCCTATTGATAACCTCCCAACCACCACCTATGCTCCTGGAGGCCCTAACTGGAATCCCTGTCCTCACCCAGTGAGTTTGTCACCTCCCTCCAAACTTTGTGTCCTCTGTTGCAGTTGAGGACCTGGAAGTCATGACTGGGCTCATTAGTGATGGATGTTTATATTGAATTCTTAACTAAGACAGGGAGGAATCACATCCTAGCTCCATGTTTTACTAGTTGTGGGACCTTGACTTTCCCAAGCTCTATTTTCCTTGTCAGTAAAATGACGATAATCGGGGTAATCCATATCCCTGATCGCCGAGGACCCCTGCAGGCGTCCACACCCGGCCCAAAGCCAGGACCCAGGAAGGGAGATGCAGCTGGGCGGCCTCTTCTGCGTCTCTGCCAGTCACTGGCTTGGATTCTAACGCCCTCCTTCCCTCCCTCCCTCCCTCGCTCGCTCTCTATCAACAGGATCTAAGACCATGAGAACGTTTGAAGGTTTCTCAAATGTCTGTGACTGCCCCACGTCTGTTGTTTGGTGGAAAGGACTTTGTAATTGAACGGAGTCAGTTGCAATGTGAATGTCATGTGGAGCTGCTTTTCCTTGGCAAGTCCTTGCTGCCTGAGCCACAGTTCCCTGATCTGTAGAACTTTCCTTCCCCTGTCCCCCTTTCTGGGCTGTTGGGAGGCTGAGTGAGCTCGTCTTGAGGCCCCCGAAAGATAGCTTCCGTGCCCTGTGGAGCTCAGTCCCCGAGTCTCTGTCCCCACCTCCCAGGCCCTCTCTCACCACCCTTTTGGGTTGGTGAATTTCAAGTTGGGCATCAGATAGGACAAGGGAAGGGGACTGGAGAAGGAAGAGCCCACAGTTTGCCCTCAGGACTTCAGAGTCACTCTTTTTCGTTTGTTTGATTTTTTTCAGATAGAGTCTCGCCCTGTCGCCCAGGCTGGAGTGTAGTGGCATGATCGCGGCTCACCACAACCTCCACCTCCTGAGTTCAAGTGATTCTCCTGCCTCAGCCTCATGAGCAGCTGGGATTACAAGTGCACACCACCATGCCTGGCTAATTTTTGTATTTTTAATAGAGATGGAGGTTTCACCATGTTGGCCAGGCTAGTCTCAAACTCCTGACCTCAAGTGATTCACCCTCCTCAGCCTCCCAAAGTGCTGGGATTACAGGCATGAGCCACCGCGCCCAGCCCAGAGTCACCCTTTATTTTTGTGCCTTATTACACATCTTCCTGCTACAGGACAGCCCAGAGCAACGGGACAAGCTTCTGTCATGAATAAGTCCCCTGCCTACTTGGGGTGTGGGGATAAAGGACAGGACCTCTCTCTCTTCACCCTGCAGGGCAAACTCCTTCAAGACTCAGCTCCAAGACTACCTCCTCCAGGAAGCCTCCCTGGACTACCACACTCCCTCCTGAGCCCCCAGCCTTCTCACATACCTCCCTTATTTGTCTCCTGGGTGCTGGAGCCCTCAGAGCAGGGCCTGTGTCTGAGTCCCCCTGTGGCCCACCCAGTGCCCCGTGCCAGGCCTGACCACAGTGGATGTCATTAAGCAGTTGTTGAATAAGTGAATGAACAGATGCAAACTAGGCCCAATCTTATCAAATTATACTAGAGTAATTGTATAAAAAGCCAGACGTCTTTAAGTGGAGGAAATTTAAAGTTAGAAGTGGGCTGGGCACAATGGCTCACACCTATAACGCTAACACTTTGGGAGGCTGAGGTGGGCGGATCACCTGAGATCAGGGGTTCAAGACCAGCCAGCCTGGCCAACATGGTGAAACCCGTCTCTATTAAAAATACAAAAATTAGCTGGGCGTGGCGGCACATGCCTGTAATCCCAGCTCCTTGGGAGGCTGAGGCAGGAGAATCACTTGAACCCAGGAGGCGGAGGTTGCAGTGAGCGGAGATCACGCCATTGCACTCCAGCCTGGGCGACAGAGTGAGAGTCAGTCTCAAAAAAAAAAAGAAGTGAGTGAATAAGTCCCTACCTGCTTTTGTAGCTCCTGGCTCTTAAAGCTCTCGAATACCAATGGCAAATAAAGGGAACCGAGAGATGAAAGATGCAACTGTCCTGATTTTCTTCAGATGCAGAAATTTCTGTGTAGCTGAGGAGGAAGGGCCTGCTTGCCCCCCTTTGAATTTTGGGGTGTACTTGAGCAGAAGCATTCATTGCTTGGAGAAAGCAGAGGAGACCCCAGAAGCATTTCCCTCAGAAAGGGAGAAGCAGGTAGACCAAGCAGCAGTTCTGGGATCAGCTCTGGGGCCACCTGCTTTTCCCAACTGAGTCTCCGGCAGACTCGGCGGCTGGCCTGTACACAGGAGATCCTCAAAACAGATGAGCGATCATGGTTGGCATTTTTACACTCCCTCCTTTAGTCTGCAGTGCTGGAGGAGGTGTGATTATGGTGTGTATTTTGTGCAGCCATTCGGTGGACACCTATGGAGGACCCGCCGTGGGGCGGGCTGCCGGCCAGGCTCTGAGGATGGAGACGAGGACTCTTAGTCGGGAGCCTCTGTTCAGGTTGAAGACAGTTTATGAAAACATAAGATAACAGAGTGGCCGAGTCCAGGGCAGGAGCCAGGGGTGTGTGAGTGGGGGTCCTGGAAGGGGTCTCTGGAAGCCAGAGGAGTAGTCCTCTGAGGCTGACCGAGGCTCCCAGCAGAGAGATGGGGGCATGGGCAGAAGCCTGCCATGCCAGTGAGCCCTGGCATTTCTGAGCCCCTGCTCGGTTCTGTTGCCTGCACGATGGGCTGGGTGAGCAACGCTGACAGGAGACCCTTGCCTTAGCACTATGTCCCCTGGGCTCTGGCTAGTGACACCTCCTGGCAGCAGCTGTCCACAGGATGCTGGCTACATGCTTGACTGGTCTGGCCATCCCTGCATGGCCCCGCTGTCACTGGTATCTGGAGATTGCACCCGGCCAGAGCCCAGTGGCTTCCCTGCCTGCCACCCTTGGATGCTTCCTTGGGGAGGGAGGGTGCCCTGTTTCCATGGCAACCCTAGGGGAGAGGCCAGGGCCTCAGGCAAGCTGCTGAGCTTTTCACAGCCCTGGGAGTGAGGACCAGGGCAGGCTGAGCCTGGCCTGTGGGGCAGAATTAGCCGAAGAGGATCCCCACTATCCCTGAGGAGAGGAGGGGAATGGGGCGGGGGACATTAGGCAATGCTCACTGCCTTCCCCCAGCCTCCCAGCTGCCCACGGCAGTCCCAGGCCAGGCCAGTGTGGGCGTGGGGGGAAGTTAGAGCCTGGCCGTGTGGTGTGCCAGCATGCAATGCAACAGCCAGGACAATGGAGTCGTCCCCTGCCTTTGGGCCTTTCCCTCCACCCCATCTCGATGTCTGCACTAGGTGAGGAAGCAGAGGATGGAGGAGCCTGGCGGACTCCGGGAGCTCCTGAGACTCCTGAGTCGGTGGGGACAGGGCTTCCCAACCTCAGCACTGAGGGTTCTTGGCTGTGGAGCTCCCCTGGGCATTGCGGGGTGTCTAGGGGCATCCCTGGCCTCTACACACGAGATGTCAGTTGTGACGACCCAAAGTGTCTCTAGACGCCGCTACATACCCTCCCAGTGTGGGGGTGGAGGAATCGTCCCCAGTTGAGATCTGCTGAGCTGAGAGGCTCCCCGGAAGCAGGGGGTGAAGGAAGGGAAGGCTCTGGGCCCTGGGGATGTGGATGCCTGCCTGGAACACACAGAAACGCACACGCATGCATGCCTGCCTACACTCACTCATATGCACACACGTTCACGTATGGATGCACCATGACCCTGAAGGGACACCCCTGCTGCTCTTTTAAACAATCTTTTAACTAGACTATTTTTAGAGCACTTTTAAATTCACAGCAGAATTGAGTGGAAGGTGAAGAGATTTCCTATGACTGCGTAGCCCCACCACGCACACCCTCCCCGTCTATCAACGTCTGCACAAGAGGGTGCATCTGTGGCACCTGATGGACCCGCATGGCCACATCGGGACCACCCAGAGTCCCCAGTTTCCATGAGGGGCCCCTCTTCGCGTTGGACATTGTGTAAGGGCAGGAACCCCATGGTAGCATCATCCAGGGCAGTGTTACTGCCCTGAGATCCCTGTGCCCCACCTGCTCATCCCGGTCTCCCTGTCACTCCTGGCAGCCTCCGCTCCTTTCACTGTCTCCGTAGTTTTGCCGGCCCCACAGGGTCGTGTAGTTGGGATCACACTGTCTGTAGCCTTTTCAGACTGGTTTTTCACTCAGTGAGATGCATTTAAGTTTCCTCCACACCTTTTCACAGTTGACAGCACATTTCTTCTTAGTTCTGAGTGGCTCTTTCTCCATTGTCTGGATGGATCTGTTTGCTGCCTGTTCGCCTCCCAGAGGATCCGCTGCTCTTTGCTGCAGATGCACAGTCCAGGCACTGTGGAGTTGGGATGGAGCAGTCGAGCTGGGATCAGAGCACAGGTCCCTGCCCTGAGGTTGGAGCACTCTGACTGCACCTGGCCTAGGCCTGTGCATTGTCTACACTGATGGCCATGGGGCAGGGGACCTGGAGTGCAAAGCAGGAGAGGATGCCGAAGGGGGTGGGTGGGGCCAGGACTTGGGAGTGTCCGGAAGGAGGACACCTGCCTCAACCCAGGGCTGGTCTGCAGAGGCCAGAGCGCTCAGCCCCTCAGTGCTGGGCCTGTTGTGAGTTTCTCCATGAGGTGGCCCTCTTGGAAAGAGTGGCTCCATAGCAGCTGGGTTGGGGGCCCCATGACAGCTGAGTCCGGGACTCCACGGCAGCTGGGTTGGCGGATGCCTGTTCTTGTAGAGACCGTCACCTCCAGGAATGGCAAAAAGGCAGCCACAGGACACATCCTGTGTCCTCTTTCCAGTCCTCTGTCTTGTAAGCCCGGTCCCCCCCGTGGCCCCAGTCCCCCCTGCCACAAGCCCGTTCTCCTCTCCTCTTTCTGGCCTAGAGACAGGCTCTTCCCTCTGGAGGGTGCAGTCCAGGGGTTCTGGTGAGGTACAGAGCCCAGCCCCCACACAGCAGGAAGGTTTTCCACAAATGCACAGCTCTTCAAGGCCACGCGCAGCTGTGTGTGTGGTGCGTTTTGAAGGGCATTTTGAAGGGCGATGGCACGCCTCCCAAAGTGCTGGCATAACAGGCGTGAGCCACTGTGCCCAGCCCCTGTGAGTTTTTACAAGAGATACTGCAGTAGAGAGAATAGTAGAGTCCTCAAACCCTGATTCAGTCGTTCATGAATTCACCGAGCGCTCACTACTCCTGCGACGCATGTCCTCTTCTTTGCCAGCCTGCTGGTGTGCTCCTGGTGCTTGGTCCACCACAGGTGGGTGTACTTGGTCCAGGAGGCTGATGGTGCTGACCTCTGGGCTGATACTTACTGTTTTTAGTGACTTGAATGACGTCCATGCAGAAGAGCTAGTGCACTATGCTTGTATTTGAAAATGCCCAGGCTGCTGCCTGAGAACCTGGTAGGCCAGTACTTGGAGGGACAGTAGCAGGATCGAGAAGCCATCTGTGTCACATGTTCTTGGGGACAAAGAGGAGACACAGGCTCAAGGAGCAGTGAGGCTTGTGGGACATAGCTGTGTCCAAAAAGGTCAAGCAGTTAGCACATCCCTAGCTACTTCCTGTGAACCCATGAAATCCTCAGGCTGAGGAGGACAGAGGGTGAGGGGATCTGACGCCACACTCAGCCCTTTAGCCAGTGGCTGCTGTGCTAAGCCATTCTGAGAAGCCACCGGTGGAGAACTGACTTCAGGTCTTGCTGACTGTAAGGCCATCCAATTGTTTTTGCACATTGAAAACAATACATTGCACTTTGGGAGGCCGAGGTGGGTGGATCACTTGAGGTCATGAGTTCGAGACCAGCCTGGTCAACATGGTGTAACTCTGTCTCTACTAAAGATACAGAAATTAGCCAGGTGTGGTGGTGGGCACCTGTAATCCCAGCTACTTGGGAGGCTGAAGCAGGAGGATCGCTTGAAACCAGGATGTGGCGGTTGAAGTGAGCTGAGATTGTGCCACTGCACTCCAGCCTGGGGGACAGAGCGAGAGTCCTTCTCAAAACAAACAAACAAACAAACATTTGTCCAAGATTTGCTAATAAGGAACCAACCTCCTCAGACCTTGGTGTCACAGGAGAGGGGCCTGCAGCAGCCTTGGGGCCAGTTGTGATTTTATCCACAGTGTTGGTTAGATGCATCCTCTGTGCTTGTTCAATATTCATTCTGCTTATGTGAACAAAGCCATGTCAGTTTCAGTAACCCTTGTGCCATGGAGCACCCGGTGTGGAGCAGGGCTCGGTAAAACTGGTGCAGAGAATGTTCCAGGCCTTTTGAAATGACGTGGAGTTGCTGGGGCTCTCTTGAGGCTATTAGTTTATTTAGGGCTGCTGTGACCAAATACCACAAATCCAGTGGCTTAAACCAACACAAATCCATTATTTTACAGCTCTGGAGGCCAGGAGTCCTAACATCAAGGTGGCGGCAGGGCCGGTTCCTTCCGGAGGCTCCAGGGGAGAACCCCGTTGCTTGCCTTTCCAACTTGAAGAGGCACCTGTGTTCCTTAGTGCGTGGCCTCTTCCTCTGTCTTCAAAGCCGTCGGCATAGCATCTCCTGATCTTTCTCTGCCTCCCTTATCACGCCTCCTCTAGCTCTGGCCCTCCTGCTTCCTCTTGTAAGGACCCTGTCAATCACATTGGGCCCCCTGCATAATCCAGGCTAATCTCCCGCCCCAAGGTCCTTATCTAATCACATCTGCAAAGGCCCCCTCTTGCCACGTCAAGTCACAGGTTCCTGTCACTGGATGTGGACACCTTTGCAGGGACCACGATCCAGCCTTCCATAGAGGTGGTGACAGATGGAGTGGAAAGTATGTCCTTTGAGTTTTTATAAGAGACACTGCAGTAGAGAGAATGGTAGAGTCTCGAAACCCTGATTCATTCGTTCATGAATTCACTGAGTGTTCACAGAGCACCTGCCTCAGTCCAGGCGTCATGTTGGGAGCGGGGGAGACAGAGCAGGCCACGCATCTGTCCTTTCAGAGTGCTGTAGATGCAAATGCTGTAGCACAGATGCACAGATGTGCCTTAGACCAATAGTGCCTCACAAAGAGAGGAATGGGAATGGGTGTGGGGAGTGGGGAACCTGACCTGCTTTGTGGGGTCACGGAGGGACTCCACCTGCCGTCAGCCCTCCCTCCTTCGTTTGCAGCTGTTCCTCCAAAGGCTCAGTCTCCAGCAGGGGTGTGGGGACCCCTGTGGGCTGTGGAGACCTTTCTCCTTTGCTGCTGTGGGCATTGCATCTGTTCCTGATGGGTAGAGCTGTGTGTGTCCACTGGGGCCCAAGGCAGCACCACTGTGGCTCTTTGAGTATCTCGGGGGGTAACTGAGCTGCCAGAGCCAGAGGACGATGGCTTCCAGCACTCCCCAAAGCCACCTGCTTTTGAAAGGGGCCTGTCTCCGAAGCAGGCCGGGTCCTCCTGTTGGGGGAAGCTTTCATGGCCGGGTCTGTGTCGCTTCTGCAGGGGAGACAGCCGCTAGAGGGCACCGTCCTTCTGGCCTTTCCCACGTCCCCGTTTCTACGGCAGGTGCACAGTAGAGCCTATTTTTTTTTTTCTAATGACTTAATGATTTAATCTTCTTATTTTCTCAGCAGACAATGCTTTGGACTTCCCTGGATACATTGGGACATTACCAATCAGATTAATTAATACAAGTTTCACAACTCGGGAACCAGTGAATGTGCTTCCCCAGACTTAGCTCCTGCATGGCTGTTTCTGCTTCCCTTTATGAAGTGCATTTCTCTACGAGCCTGGCAGTCTCATGGGGCTCGTCTGCTGCTGGAAGCGAGCAGCGGGTTCCATTGTCCCCTGCTCGGTGGGGCTCGCTGTGCAGCTTGCTGGCAAATGGCTGGGCTCGGAGGGGTGGTGACGGTGGCACATGCCAGGGGAAGGGTTGGCATCGTCTTCTGAGAATTGTTTCTTTTGGGCTTCACACCCCGCCCCCACCTTCTGCTGCCTCGAGGCTCTTTTCTCCTTATTATTAACTAGTGACAGATTTCATGACCAGTGACTGAAATCATTTGGAAGTACCCCCTGAAAGCCAGCGTGATGGGTTGGCAGGAATGTGACAGACGCAGCCTCTGAAAATCACAGAGGCAGAGGACTTGCTAAGGGATTAGGTTGAGAATGGTCAGGAGGTGGTGGCTGCTGGGCACTGGAGCTGAGGGTGAGGGGCCGAGAAAACGGTGGGCAAACGGGATAGCTCTTTTGGGGGGCGGGGGAGGCTGGCTTTGGGGATGTGTGTCCAACTATTTGTTCACCGTAAGGTGGGGGCGTTGGGTGGTAGGTTCCAGTGCTACTGAAGGGTGGCAATTGAAGGGAGGAATTAAGCTGGCTGGGTGCGGTGGCTGGTGCCTGTAATCCCAGCACTTTGGGAGGCCAAGGCAGGTGGATCACTTGAAATCAGGAGTTCAAGATCAGCCTGGCCAACATGGTGAAACCTCGTCTCTACTAAAAATACAAAAATTAGCCAGGTGTGACTGTGTACGCTTGTAATCCCAGCTACTCAGGAGGCTGAGGCAGGAGAATCACTTGAATCTGGGAGGTGGGTGGAGGTTGCAGTGAGCCAAGGTGGAGCCACTGCACTCCAGCCTGGGCGACAGAGCAAGACTCTGTCTCATCAACAACAACAACAACAACAACAACAACAACAAGCTGACTCACGTGGCTTTCAGTCTGAGAAACCAGTCAGATCGTCACTTGTCTCTAAAGCATGTATCCTCCTTTGTAGATGAGAAGCTCACCGGCCCCTCCATGCCCCGGTTTCTCGCCCAGGTGGGTTAGATGGTCAACCTGACATTTTGCTGTGCATCTAGAAGTCTTTCTTCCTATTCTCCTTCCCACAGAGGATTCATTTTTCTGTGGTTCTAACATTTTTCTGATCACCCCAGGGACAAAGGCGAAGAAAAGACTGTGTTTCTGGGCCAAGGGAATCATCTGTTTAACATGGGCTTCGGAGCTTTTTTGGTGTTTATACTTCAGCAACTTTTTGTATTTTAGGGACGGTGGCAGGATCGAGAAGTCACCTTTTCAGGTGTTCTTTGGGATAAAGAGGAGACACACAGACTTAAGGAGGGAGGAGGCTTATGGGACACAGCTGTTTCCAAAATGGTCAAGCGATTAACACATCCCTGGCTACTTCCCGTGAGCCCCTTAAATCACCGGGCTGAGGAAGACGGAGGGTGGGGGTTCTGACCCCCTCACACAGCCCTCGAGCCAGCGGCCGCTGTGCTAAGCCATTCTGAGAAGCCACCTGGGGAGAAGTGACTTCAGGTTTAAGGGATGGTGCCCCGAGCCTGCCGCCAAGGTCCCCAGGGAGCAGCCCGATGGCCTGAGCTAGGCCTGCTCTGCGTCCTGCCCTCTGCCACACGGCTGCATTCCAGTGTCACTCGAGTCCCTAGAGGGTCGCTTCTGAGTCCCCTGCAGGCTCCGCAGCTTCCACCCCCTGGGTGGCCCGTCGTTGGTGTGGTTTTCCCGGTTCTGACCCTGGCTCGTGCCCGTGGACTTTGGGAGCCCTTTGCACTGTTTGGAGTCGGTGCCAGGGGGTCAGGCTGTGCCCCCCACACCGTCCTGCAGCCATCTGATGTTTGTGTGGAGTTGGATTCTGTTACATAATCATTCAGCCTAATTAGTGTCGGCTTTAAATGCCCAGGGACCGTACGCAACCGTTTGTGGTGATGCCTGAGCTGTCAGTTCAGGTTCATCGAGATCAGATCCTGCCCGGGTTGTGGTGAGGTGGGTTTCATCTCTAGATTCTCAGACAGTTGCTGACCTGGGGGCATGTGGCCCCCAATATGGCCCAGCCGAGGCTCAGCGAGGCTGCCCAGGGCTCCACATTGGCAGATAAATGCACTGGCAGATAACTCGGGACTCACGCTGGCCTCGGTTCCACTCAGGCCAGCCCTTGTTGAGTGGATGACCCTAAATCACGCCACACTGGAATCCAGCACAGGTGCTGAGGATGGGGACAAAGAGAGAGGAGAGGCCTGATGTTTACCAGTTAACGACTTCTCAGCACTCACCACCTTATTAAGTTCATTGCCACGACAGCCTTATGATCGGGGCCGGTCACTGACCCTCTGCTGAAAAGACTGTAAAGGATTTCAGGAGTTGAAGTGCGTGGCCAAGGTCACGTGGCCTTTCTGCTGGGAACCTCCAAAGCCTCTGTTCCCTCTGATCTTCTGTCTGGACCAGTGCTGACCCTGGGCTGGGGGGTTTGGAGGAGGGGCAGGTGGCTTCTGGAAGGGGCATGGTAGAGGGGATGTTTGTGGCGGACCGTGAAGGTACCAAGTGTTGGTTCCTCTTGCAGAGGTTGCAGAATGTGCTGCTAGGGAGGTGGTCACAGTGTGAGCAAAGGCATGGTGGCCCCTAGCTGTTCTGGGGAAGGCAGGAGGCAGGGTTAAGTTGGAAGGAGCAGAAGAAGGTGCTAGAAAGGTCAGCCAGGCCAGGGGGCAGACAACATGTGATGTGTGGGGGAGGGGTTGCACTTTTATTTTTGGAGTCAAGGGAAGACTGGAGTGGTCTGTGAGCAGAGGAGTGACTTGACAAGGCTGTGTTCTGGGAGCGAAGTCTCGAGACACTGTGGGGTGGGCTGGGAAAGGGCGAAGGTCAGGAGCCCTGAGACCCAGCAGAAGCTGGTGCAGACGCCCCGGCTCTCATAGGTCTAACCCCTGTGGCGGCCTCTGAGGATTCCACCTGATACAACTGGAGGGGGAAATTGAAGAAGCTGACCCACGTGGCTTTCAGTCTGAGAAACCAATCAGATCGTCACTTGTCTCTAAAGCCTGTGCCCTCCTTTATAGACAAGAAGCCCACCGGCCCCTCCGTGCCCCGGTTTCTTGCCCGGGTGTGTTAGATGGTAAAGCTGACATTTTATCATGCACCTAGAAATCTTTCTTCCTATTCTCCTTCCCACAGACCGTGTATTTTTCTGTGGTTCTGACAGTTTCCTGATCACCCCAGGGACAAAGGGGAAGGGAAGACTGTGTTTCTGGGCCGAGGGAATCATCTGTTTAACATGGGCTTCGGAGCTTTTTTTACATTTCTACGTAAGTAACTTTTGGTATTCAGAAGACCTAGTTTCCCTGAGCCGGATGGGCTCCTTCCATCTCGGTGGTCTGTATTTTGGATTCCTGCAGCAGGTGGCTGGTCGAAATGCACACCCCAGGAGGTGAGGTTGGGGGGATGTCAGCTCCGGGGCCGCTTGTACCAGCAAGTCCCTAATTGCGGGCGCACTCCTTCCTCCTGAGCCCATCAGCCTCTGCGTGGCCACATCAGGGCAATTGGGTTCCTGGTGACCCATGACTGCCAGGCTAATGGAAACCTTAATGGAAACCCTCTTTTTCCACCCAATTAAGTGGCTGGAGGTGGGATGCTGTGCGAGAGCCGTCTGTTTCAGTTCCCTGACTTTCTCTTGCAGCAATGATCTATGTAGCTCCATTTGGCCTACATAAGCTTAGCATTTGTGTTCATTCATTCATTCATTCATTCCACAGATATTGACAGAGCCGTTATCCATGTGCCAGGTTTTATGCAGGATGCGAGGCCATGGTCATGAATGGGACCTGGCCCCTGTGCACTCCTTGCAAGGTCGGGGGTGTGCAGGGAGGTGAGCACACCGACAATCACATGATCGGGCAATAGGGTTTGTCCTTGTCATGTGCATGGGGAGCTGTGGGAAACCAGGGGAGGGGCCCGAACTGCACCCAGGGATAGGGGATGTGCAGAGAGTACTTTCCAGACAGCTGGGAAATGGGTGGAGCCAACTGATCTAAAGTGAAGGGTATTTCAGGTTATGAGGACAGTCAAGGCAGAGGGGCAGAGATATGACCTACAGAAGTAGCCTGGAATAGCCTCATCAGATGATGAGGGTGGAAGCATGGGAGCTGCAGCTGGATTGATGAGAGGAGAGGTCCACTCATTCAGAGTCACTGGGCACCAGTATGAAGGGTTTGCGTTTTACCCTCGAGCCGGTGGGAGCTGTGAGGTGTGCCGCAGCTGAGTATGACCAATGCCAGCTTTGTGTATTGGAAGGACTTCTGCATCAGACAGGACTCTCTCAGTTTGCAAAGGACAGAAAGCCCAACTCAAAATGGCTTGAAAGCAAAACAGAATTCACTGTTGCATTTGATAGAATGGTCCATGGGGTTGGATGGCCTCAGGTAAGGCTTGATCCAGCACATAGAAGGTGTTGCTAGATCCTAGATTCTGTTCTCTCCTTCCCTGAGCTCTTTCAATCTGGTGCCTTCATCTCCAGGCTCTGTATGGTGGTAAGATGATGGGATGGCTTCAACCCGCATCCTTTCTGGGTCAAGGCCAGTGGGAAAAAGTGCCTGTCTCATTCTCTATTCCTGGTAAAGAATCAGTGCAGCTCATTAGCTCTAACTGGGCCATGCCCATCCCTGACTGTGTTCCTGGGAGGCCAGTGTGCCAGCCGGCTTTGTCCTGGGATGCCTGCTCCACCCCAGAGCTGAACTACAAGGCCCGAGCATGGTGGCAGGAGGGGCAGCTCTCTCTGAGGGAGGCTGAGTCTTGTTTGCCTGAAAGGATCAATGGATGCTGGGGAAGAAAAGCAATGGTGTCCAGAACAGTCACCTCTAGAAGGGGAGAGGCTGGGCTGGGGTAGGAAGAGTTTAGGGCAGGGCCTGCAGGGGCCAAGGTGGCCGTCCTGGTGAGAGAGCCCCGCTGGCCATCCCAAGAATAGGGCATGAGTCTGCCAAGGGTGCCCCTAGGTCTGGCATCTTGATTCTTTCCTCTGTGTTCTTGGCACAGACACTCATGCCAGGGCCTTTGCTATCACCCATAGTCTCAGAGTCCGGTTATTATTCCGTAGTCATCTGTAGGGGTGAGACCGTGCAGGGCTTTCCCTCCCCAGCTTCCTCCCTCCCTCATAGTAGCTCACTGTGTCCCCTGAGGCTGCCAGTGCTGCCGGGAAAGACCCGAGGCTCCTTCTGGGTCTCAGAGCCATTTCTTTGGTTGAACCCAGTTTGCGTCCTTCCCTGTAGAATTGGCTGCTGCTTCCTTTAGGGCCCCCACTGCACCCTGTACATAACCCTGCCAGGACATCTGTTTATTTTCCATTCTTGTAGCTTTATTTTTATTTCAAAAGGAACATAAGAACACAGTCTGGTGGCAAAGGCTCCCTCTGTCTCCTCCTTACCTTCAGCCACTGGGCCCTTGTAGCAGTAATGCTGCTCTTGTCATTCTGGAGCGTGTCCTTTCATTCCTTTTTCTGTGAATTTTGATACATACACATAGAAATACATAGTGCTGAGTTTTCTAGTTGTATTTTTTTACATAAATATCATGCTGTATCTATTTTAAAGTGTCTCACCATGTTGCCCAGGCCGGACTTGAACCCCTGGGCTCGAGTGATCCTCCTACCCCAGCTCCAAGTAGCTGAGACCACAGATGTGCACCACCACACCCAGCCTTTGCCGTATTGTTCTGCAATATGTGTTTTGTTTTTTTTTTTAATTTTTTGAGACAGGATCTGGCTCTGTCACCTAGGCTGGAGTGCAGTGGCATGATCCTGGCTCACTGCAACCTCCGCTTCTTGGTTTCAAGCTCTTTTCCCAGCCTCCTGGGTAGCTGGGACTACAGATTCATGCCACCACTCCTGGCTAATTTTTGTATTTTGTGTAGAGATGGGGTTTTGCCTTGTTGCCCAGGCTGGTCTCAAACTCCGGAACTCAAGCCATCCACCCGCCTCAGCCCCCCGAAGTGCTGGGATTATAGGTGTGAGTCAGTGCACCTGACCCAGCCTGCTTTTGCTTTTTAAAAAAATCTCAACACCACGCTATGTATTGCACTTAATTAATTGTGCATTGAATCCTTCGCGAGCCTTCTGTGCCAGGTGCGAGGTCGGCTGCTGGGTGGAAGTGACCAGGATACATCTTCCCTCGGCTACATGCAGACTCTCCACAGGGCAAGGGCAGGGCCTGCCCAGCCCCGTGCCCAGCCCTTTGGCATCCAGCTGCCAGTATTTGTTAGATCAGCAGGCTGTCATACCCAAGGATTGCTGCCACCTGAACAGGACAGGGCTTCAGCTGTGTGCTCTTGATGTGGAGTCCGCGCCACCTGTTGACCCTCTTTGGATTTTTACCTTATTGAAATGTTCACACATTTCTTTTAGCTTCTGAACTTATTTCATCTTGAGAAATGGACTGGAACCTTTGGCTCCAGCAGAACAAGTCCCATAAATCAGACGTTCAAGCTGAGCGATCCTTCTGGTTTTGGCCACAGTCGGGGCCTTCTTACTCCTCTGGTCTCGTCAGCACTGTTCAGAAACTCGTCCTTGACTTGGAGATAACAGTGAGTTAAATGGACGTAAATACACCGAGCTCATTACTCCGGGCCGGCATCCCGCATGACAAGGCCCACATCCATTTCTCAGTAAAAACAAACTACATCTGCCACTTGAAAGGTCAAGAAGCACTTTCATGTACGTTGTGCTCCATGGATCACTGGAAGTCCTTTCCCTCTTTTCCATATCCGGGCCAGGAGGAGCAGCTGCTCTCTGGCACCGTTTAGCCTTTGCTGCCTTTTACCCTAGGCAAGACATTTTGTTATTCCTCCGATTTGTAATCCCAAAACACTTGGAGATTGGACTTGGAGTTCGTAACCTCCTGGGGAGGGCCAGGCCTCACATTTCAAGGCCTTTGCACGTGTGATATGCCAGCAACAGCTCAGCCCTTTGAATTATGATCCACGGCTCCTTCTACTCACCTTCTTTCTGGATGTCAGAAAAGACTGCCCAACAGCATCTCCTCCCAGCTGCCGAGGCCGATGATATTTTTATTCTTATTTAGATTTTACTTAGGTCTTATTTTAACTCCACTGAGCTGTGAGATCTTCACCGAAGTACAACTGGACTTATTTTTAGAAGAACTGCTCTGTTAAGAAGACCTTCGTGCCTGATGAATTTAATTATTCTGATAAATTACAGCTTCTGCGAAGGAACCACGCCCCTCTGAGTACAGATGGAAGTTGGAAAATTCATAGAAAGCTGTCATCTCCTGGCAAAGGCCTGGGAAACCTCATTTGACAGGGATGTCTTTGGGTTCCTCTTAAGCACGAGCGAAGGATCCCAGTGCCCCCTCCCCTGCTGGGAAGAGGAGCCGGTGGCGTGAATTGGCACGGAGCCGCACCTTTCTTTCTCCTCCTTTATCCTCCCGCAAGCTCCACAGACCACTCTGCTTCTTTGAGCAGGATCAGTTGTAACTAGAAGTGGGTAGGGCTTGAAAGGGGCTGGTTAAGTGTTTAAAATTGAGGCAGCTTTCCTGCTATTTTCAAGTTCTTTTAGATGTGCAGGGATGGAGAATGGCTGTTTTTGTTGGGGTTTTCTCTTTGATCCTGGTTCAGACGGGGCCCTCTGAAATTTCTCCCCCTGATCTTTTGTGCTCTGTGAAAACCAGGAATTGCATGGATGGTGTAGAAAATCCCCATAGGTGGCAAAGCAACTCTGCTGTGTTGAAATGACATGCTTAGAAAAGTGTCAGAAAATGGAGATGCCATCGCTCCGGCCCCCCAGGGCCTGTGGCTCAGCCTCCCTTGGGCCTTTGTGTCTGGGCCAGACCCTCCAGGCAAGACCCTGGTGAGGCTGTTGGACCCATCGTTGCAGGGGTGCCTCGCCATCCCCCCGTGTCCTGCCCTGGTTCCCCTGGTGGAGCACAACGCTGATCAGCCTTGGCGTTTTCAGATTTCTTCTCTCCATTAAGGTAACCTTGTTCTTTAAACCAGCCTGCTTTCAAAGTTGTTTTCCTAATAATATCAAAAGGGGGGAAAAAAGCTGCCTGAAATTCTTTTTTTTTTTTTTTTGGGAAAGAGCCTGGGCATAAATAAATACAACCATACAAAGAAGAAAATTAAAAAAAAAAAAAATCAAAGATGGAACCTTCGCGTTTGGCCTGAGGTATAAATGGCAGGGTTTTTATGACATGCTTTTAGTGTTTGATTCTCTTTCTTTCCTTTTATGTTCTTATAATTCCAAATCAGGAGCGATGGTGTTTTTTTTTTTAAACCTTGCCCAATCTTTGGGTGGAGGCTTTGGAAGCCGCACATTCTCCACCATTACAGCCACTCAAAGCTGACGCCTCCCGAGGGGTTGCTGCGTGCCAATGACTGTGCCGAGTGCGTGTCTCCTTGAATCTTTGTGATCTCTCTGAGGTGTGTTAGGCCCCACTTCACAGATGGAAACTGAGGCATACAGAGCCGTCAAGTAGCTTGCCCAAGATCACACACCTTTTCAGTGGTCAAGCTGGGCTCCAAAACCAGCAGCCTGGCTCTGGGGTTCTAAGCCCTCTGTTGTGCTGCTCCTTGAATATATTAAAAGGCCTACTATGTGCAGGAACTGGGTTGGCACTGGCAGGAAGGGAAGTTCAGGAAGGAGATAGTTACATAGCTGTGTGGCTTGAGCTGGGGAGAGGGGAACACCCAGGAGGGCTTCTTGGAGGAGGTGGCCAGTAAGATGAGGTTGAAGATAGGTAGGATTTAGTAGGGCACAGTGAGGTGCAAGATCAGGTAGAACTGGCTTTAGTCCTGACTCTGGGGCTTCACATCTAACAGCACAGGACCAGCTACTCCCTCACAGACTCGTTTATTTATTATTATTATTATTATTAGTATTATTTTTGAGACAGTTGGAGTCTCGCTCTGTTGCCAGGCTGGAGTGAAGTGGCACAGCCTCGGCTCACTGCAACCTCCACCTCCCAGGTTCAAGCGATTCTCATGCCTCAGCTGCCCAAGTAGCTGGGATTGCAGGCACCCGCCGCCACGCCTGGCTAACATATGTAGGTACTCAGTAGAGACAGCAGATTCATCATGTTGGCCATGGCTGGCATGGAAGGTACCCTGCACATAGTAGGTACTCAGGAACACAGACACAGTGGATGGCTGGCATGGAAGGTAGCCTGCACATAGTAGGTGTTCAGGAAACGTTAGTGGTGCCCTCCCCTTTCCCATGGATAGTCAGCAATATGGGTTGGACATGTGTGTCCTGTAATCCGAGGTTGTTTGCCCTCTGGCTGGCCCACAGAATTTGAATTAATGGCTCACATTTATAAATGGGGAGATTCCACACCAAACCCCATATTTCCAGCTTTTCTTGAAAACTCAGATCTGGTGACTGCAGCCCGCACTTCCCACTCTGCCGTCCCAGGCTGAGCGAGGAGTGCCCATCTCCAAAGACAGTGAACCAAGGGGCCTTCATCCTGTCAAATGCCCTCCTGTCTCTCTCTTCCTACCTGGCCGCCCGTGCAGGCCACAGAGCGCGGTGCTGCAGGTGAACTCTGCTGCAGTGGGAACGAATTGGCGTCGGCTCCCTCGTGGCCGGCTGCTGGATTCGTGTGGACAGGGACATTCTTCTTAGAACAGTGCAGACACTTAGGAAAACAAGCACAAGACGGTCTTTTTCCCTTAATCACCCATCTCATGAAATCAAGCCCCAGTCCCTTGGAAGCCCACACCCTCCACACCCTCCAGACACTGAGAGAATGCATGCCAGCATGCCTGTGCCAGCGTGCCTCTGCCAGCACACCCGGGCCAGCAGACCTTTCTCTGTGACTGAAGACAGCTGGCACTTCATATCTTTGAAGGGTTTGTCTTTCTGGCAAGTGGACGGTACTTTGAAAACCAAAACATTCCTGAGATTCACTGAAAGCCACTAAACTGGCACCGTTCAGGCGGCGAGGGTTGGGGGCAGGGGAAGCCAAGGGTGTGAGAGCAGCCCCTCCTTCCAAAAATCAGACCGATCCTCTGAAGATGACGATCAGATCCAGGCTGAAAGCTCCTCTGCAAAGGAGCTGTGTCCTTCAGGGAACCCAGGCTGCAAAATGTAGCAAGGCCCAGAAGGGCATCCCTCAAACCTTCATGGGGTTCAGCTTTGGACATGCTGGCTCTGGTTTGTCCCCACTGCACTCTGCACAGAGCCCGGAAGGCCCTTTCGTTAGCCTGGCCTTCTTTCAAGGCCAGTTCAATTGCTGCCTCCTCCAGGGATCCCTCCATGCTTCTCTGTGGAATGGGGGACCTTGCCTGCCTTGTGGTCACTCTTCCCCCAGTTTGTGCCCCTCTTGGAGCTTAATCAGAGAAACCCTGTACATCCACAGCTGCCTCTCCCACTCGCGGGGAGTGGTTTGTGGGCCATGTGTGGGTGCTCACGATTCCCCTAATTCCTCAGGAAATGTGGGGAATTTCCTGTGGGGCCGGTACTCCCACCACCTCATGTTACAGATGGGGAAACTGAGGCTTAGTGAGATGAGGGGACTTCCCCAAGACCACACACCAGCAAGTTGCAATGCGAGATTTGGACTGGGGCTCTGTGGCCACAGGCTTGGGCTCTTCCTGCCAACCGAGGGGTCTGCCAGCCTGTGCCCCTTCTTCCTGGTCCTCGAAGCCTTTGCTTCCCTCAGGCCATCGTGCATAACCAGCCCCTTCAGAATGCGCTGCTGAACAGGCCCTGGGCGGTGTTCGTGAGCGCGTTTCTCATTTATTAAGGTCACAAAATCCCTGGCCCTGTTTAATGTCATCTTTGATGTTCAAGGGCGGCATGGAAATCTCTGTTTTCATGTGACCCAATTTCTAGGCTTTCAAAATGCGGCTCCTCTCCTCCTCCCTCTCTGTGTTTTTGAAATCAGGTGAGCAGCGCTGCCTCCAAGCGTTGACCACTTGCCCCGAGGTCTCCCTCCCCACTCCTCAGGTTCAGGCACGTGGGTGCAGTGCCAGCTCTCGGGCCTTGCCAAGAGGACTCTTGGGCATAGACCACCTGTATGATCCTCCACAGGTAGGGAAACTGGGTCTTTTGTTCTTCCTCTGCCGTCGGCGTGAGCACTGCAGGCAGCTGTGCTGGACAGGACCTCCCTGCACCTGTCGTGTCTTCCTAGGATGCCAGCCAGGACATGGAACTTCCACCAGACCCCCTGTACTCCAGGGCTATCATATTCCCAAGGATTCCTGTGAAAAATCACTTTCCCCTGTTTCCTTTCTGCCTTTTAAGACTCTCTGCTGGTTACAACTCTTCTTGGAACTAGTCACGTGGTACAAATAATTGCTGAAATTTGGTCCCTGTTTTCTCAGCTGATCTGGGTGACCTGTGGGGGATCTTCTGGAATATTTTCAGGGAGGGGGGGCGGAGGGAATCTCAAAGCTCTGTGCCTGTATCATTTCCCCGTGAAGGCATTTAATATTTGTCCACTGCTGGTGCAGAGTTATGCTGAGGATTTTGGAACTTCAACGATGAGTGGTGCCCGGGCATCCCTTAGGATGCTGGCTGTGGGTGGAGGACAGTGTGTGCCGGCAGCCAGGCTGGCTTGCGGCTGGAATGTGGGTTACCTGGAGAGGGCCTGCTTTTTTTTTTTTTTTCTATTTAAAAAATTTGTTGTAAAATAGACATAACGTAAACTTTACCATCTTAGCCGTTTTCAAGAGCAGAATTCACTGGTATTAAGTACGTTCTCATTGTGCAGCCATCACCACCCACTCACCCACAGAACTCTTTCATCTTTCCAAACTGAAACTCTGCCGTCGTTCAACACTACCTCTCTATTTGCCACCTCCCCCTACCCCCAGCAGCCACCAGACTGCTTTCTCCTCTGTGCATTTGCCTACTTGAGGGACCGCCTATGGATGGAATTGTACGGTGTTTGACTTTCTGTGTCTGGCTTATTTCACTGAGCATAACATTCTCAAGGTTCACCCATGCTGTAGCCTGGTTTGAACGTCCTTCCTTTTTAAGGCTGGATAATATTCCGTGGTATACATGGACCACGTTTTGCTTACTCATTCATCTGGTGTTCTCAAATGCCAAGACTCAGTGACTGCAGCCGTGCCCGAAACCTTCCTCTAATCAAAACACTTCCTAACCCCAATCTGTACCTAGGCTCTGACACTCCTGCATCAGGCAGTCCTCCAGGATAAGTTACCTGTTTAAAATGCAAATATATTTCCTTGTGGGGAGTGGGTAATTGGCATTCTGGGGCCCCGCTGCCATTGTCTTTATGAGGGAGGGAGGTTGTGTTGTCCTAGAAGCTGGGTCCACGGCCGCGTCCCAAGAGCCCATCAGGTGCCACGCTCTGGGCTGGGGACTCGACGTTCATGGTTTGGTTACATTTAGCCCTTCCAAAGACCCTGGCATTTTTGCAGTGTTACCTATAAATTCCATGTGCGGAAACATGGGTTAATTTCCACTTTTTTTTTTTTTTTTTTTGATAGAGTTTCGCTCTGTCACCAGGCTGAAGTGCAGTGGTGTGATCTTGGCTCACTGCAACCTCTGCCTCCCAGGTTCAAGCAATTCTCCCACCACAGCCTCCTGAGTAGCTGGGACTACAGGTGTGTGCCACCACACCCAGCTAATTTTTGTATTTTTAGTAGAGACAGGCTATCATCATGTTGGCCAGGATGATCTCCATCTCTTGACCTCGTGATCCACCCGCCTCAGCCTCCCAAAGTGCTGGGATTACAGGCGTGAGCCACCATGCCCGGCCTGGTTATTTCCACTTTTGGGCTATTTTGAGTAGTGCAGCTATGGACACGGAGTAAAAGACGGTCCGCTTTTTCAGAAGCTGAGTATCAGGACCTTTGCTGACATGAGAGGAGCTGGCATCCTGGGGCCCTGCTGCCATTGTCCTTATGAGGATGGAGGTTGTGTTGTCCTGAAAGCTGGGTCCACAGGTGTGTCCCGAGAGCCCATTGCGTGCCATGCTCTGGGCTGGATGCTTGACATTTATGGTTACATTCAGCCCTTCCAAAGGCCCTGGCATTTTTGCAGTATTACCTATAAATGCCACATGAGGGACATGCAGAGAGGTGAGTGGGACGTACCTGGGGTCTCACGGCCAGCACGGGTGGGGCCCCGCTGGCCTGCTACTCCAGAGCCATCATGCCACACCCCCTGCTGCTCCATCGCCTGCCACTGTGGAGGCTGGGTGTCCAGAGCTGGAGGTGTTCAAGGTTCGAGGTGACTGTGGTGTTAAAAGAGGAAATACGGTTTTACTTCTGAACCCGTTTCATGGAGAAGGAGGGACAGCTCCGGGCACACTGGCCTGGGTACTTTTGCGGCATGTGATCAGAGACTGCTCCCCAGCGGTCCTCCACCAGAGCCATGAAAGCGGCCAGGGCCCTACCTCCACCCGGCACCATGGACGCATCTTGGGGCTGGAACCTGGAGTCCCACGTGCAGTTGGAGCTGAGGCTGTGACTGTGGAAAAAGTGTGACATCACAGAAGCAAGGGTTTTGGTGCCTGGCGTCTGGGTGGGTGGGTGTTCCTCCCTGGTGGATGCGGCTGAAAGGCCTGGAGCGTCTCCTCGGTGCAGGGCGATGAGGGGTCGTTTCTGGTTCTGGGGTTGTCCCTAATCACTGGGCGTTCCAGACCCTGTAACTGTTCAGCACTCCCTTGAGACGGGAGGCCATGGTGTTTCTGACTTGGAGCCTCTGGCTCTCTTTATTAGATTCTGTTGCATGTTCCAGCAGTCCTGACCTGGATGTTCCATCATATTTCTGTCCCTGTGAATGTGGCCATCACCAGTGACCCCACTTTAAACTCCAGATTCACCTGTCTGCATGACCGGAGGGGATTAGCGTCTTGAGTCCGTGGTTCAGGATGCGGCCCCCCAGCAGAGGAAGGGCAGTTGGTGGAACTCTCATGCCCCATCGCTGTGGTCCATGCTTTGTCTGCCTCAGCGGCCTTGGTCAGATCTGGAAACATCTGGAAGCTTCGGTGTCTTAGTTATGAGTTTCAAAGAGCAGTGAAAACAGACTGGCAGAGCTCAGCGAGACCTGGGAAATATCTGGGGTGGGGAAGAACTACAGAATGTATTCTTGGTTCGGAGCATTTTTCCCTCCGACTCTTTCTGGGCAACAGGCCTTTTAGGAATGTTTGTTAAATGCTGAAAAAACAGGAATTGATTTCTCTCTGCGTCCACAGCCAACACGTGAGGCCACGGCACTCCGTGTATACTAACCTGGTTTTTCTTTCCTTTTGCTCAACAGTGAGTGACCTGCAGGAAGAAGGCAAGAATGCCATCAACTCACCGATGTCCCCCGCCCTGGCAGATGTTCACCCTGAAGACACCCAGCTTGGTACGGGGCGTTCCTCCGCTCCCTGCCCTGAGACAGTTGAGCTTCTGTGGCACTAAGTTGGTCTTGGGGAGGCCAATGAGGAGCCTGATAGATCTGGCCTCTTGATCAGATGCTGGGGGCATTTGGGAGTCTAAGTTCTTAGCTCAAGGTCATGTTTAGAAAAGTCCGTTGGGAAAAGCAAGTCCTTCTTTGAGGGTTTCTGACCCAGTTTTAAAATGTAAGTTTTATTATTCAGATGGTGAAGCCAGCAGATCAGGAGAAGACTGAGTTGAAAAGATAGTTTGTTAAACTCATAGTTCTGAAAGGGGGTGTAGCAGGCCACTCAGGGCCACACCATGCCATGCCTTGCCATGCCATGCCACGACACACCATGCCACGCCACGCCACTCCATACCACGCCACACCATGCCATGCCACACCATACCGTGCCACACCGTGCCACACCACGCCATGCCATGCCACACCATAGCATACCATGCCACACTGTGCCACACCACACCATGCCATACTACACCACATCACTCCATGAAAGGCCACGTGGAAAGCACCAGTGTCAGGCAGAGGCAGAAGGAGCAGGGTCAATGCCTTTATTTTATATTTTATGTGTGTATTTTTTGAGATAGAGTCTCACTCTGTCGCCCAAGCTGGAGTGCAGTGATCCAAAGCTCATGGCAGCCTTGACCTTCCAGGTTCAAGTGATCCTCCTGCCTTAGCCTCCTGAGTAGCTGGGACTACAGGCATGTGCCACCATGCCCACCTAACTTTTTAAATTTTTTGTAGAGATGGGGTCTTGCCATGTTGCTCAGGCTGGTCTCCAACTCCTGGGCTCAAGCAATTCTCCTGTCTCGGTTTCCCAAAGTGCAGCGACTATGGGTATGAGCCACTGCGTCCGGCCCCAATACCCTTACTGTGGTTTTCTCTGAAGGAATGGGCAAGGCTGGGTGAATGGGCCTAGGCCTGGCTTGTTGGAGTCATACCAGTGGGCTTTGGGGTGCAGGAGCTGTCCTGAGTCTTCTCAGGAAGAAGACTCTCCTTCTTCCACACCACGTGGCGTGGCATGGTATGGTATGGCATGGCGTGGCATGTCCCCAGGGCCAGGGGAGATTAGGGTGAGGATATTGACTGGGAGTGTAGGAGCCCCATGAGAGCCCAAGAAAAGAGATGGCTGGGGGCTCTGGGCTCTGGGGCTCAGGCTCTGAGCGGGTTTACGTGTGAAATGTGTGTTCAGAGAGGGTGGGTTACCATCTCTAGGAATTAGCTCGCCCTGGAGGTGCAGTCTCTCCAGTCAGCACGGCCCCGAGATGCCACACACCAGAAAATACAGAAAACAGGCTGGGCGCTGTGGCTCACGCTTGTAATCCCAGCACTGTGGAAGGCCACAGTGAGCGGATCACTTGAGGTCAGGAGTTTGAGATCAGCCTGGCCAACGTGGCAAAACCACGTCTCTCCTAAGAATACAAAAATTAGCCGGGTGTGGTTAGCCTGTAGTCCCAGCTACTCTGGAGGCTGAGGCAGGAGAATCGCTTGAACCCGGGAGGGGGAGGTTGCAGTGAGCCGAGATCGCACCACTGCACTCCAACCGGGGTGACAGAGCGAGACATCTCAATGAAAAAAAAGAAAAAAAGAAATTGCAAAACATGATTAATATGCTTCCTCCCTTTGGGCCAGCCAGAGCTGCCCGCAGCCTGGGCTTACAGGGTGGGCCCTGCCAAGTGGCCCAGGCCCCTGCGCTCACCGCCTGATGTAATGGGTAACAGCTAAGACACATTTTCCTTAAAGTGTGTTTTGGGATCCAGCTGATCTGGAAGGCGATTGTGGAACATTCTGCTTATTTCCAAACCCTGGTTCAAAGGGAAGTCCCAGTTCATCCCTTTTTTGTGGTTTCCGTGACAAGGCCAGGCCAGCAAGAGCTTATGGAGAAGAAATGCCAATGCAAGTTCAGCCGCCAGCCGACCCAAAGCCAGAGCTGGTGATGCTACCTGAGGTCACACCGGGGTCCACTGGGCTTCCTCTCCCTCCAGTTAGAAGACAGCAGCCCCACCAGGCGCGGTGGCTCAGGCCTGTAATCTCAGCACTTTGGGAGGCCATGGCGGGTGGATCACCTGAGCTCAGGAGTTCGAGACCAGCCTGGCCAACATGGCAAAACCCTGTCTCTACTAAAAAATGCAAAAATTGGGTGTAGTGGCTCACGCCGGTAATCCCAGCACTTTGGGAGGCCGAGGCAGATGGATCACCTGAGCTCAGGAGTTCGACACCAGACTGGCCAACATGGTGAAACCCTGTCTACTAAAAATACAAAAATTAGCCGAGTATGGTGGCAAATGCCTGAAATCCTAGCTACTTGGGAGGCTAAGGCAGGAGAATTGCTTGAACCCTGGAGGCGGAGGTTGTAATGAGCCGAGGTCCCACCATTGCACTCCAGCCTGGGCAACAAGAGTGAAATTCCATCTCAAAAAATAAAATAAATAAATAATTAGCCAGGCTTGGTGGTACACACCTATAGTCCTAGCTACTCAGGAGGCTGAGGTGGGAGGATTGCCTGAGACTAAAGAGGTTGAGGCTACAGTGAGCCAAGATCATATCACTGCACTCTAGCCTGGGCAACAGAGTTAGACCCTGTCTCAAAAAATAATAATAACTGAACTCACTCACTGAATATTTGCACAGCACCTGACTCTTTCTGAAGTTGTCTTTGTGTATTTCATATCCTTTGGGCTCATGGATGTCATCATTGTAGCGAATATTGGGGGTACACTGTGAATGCTTCTGCTCCTGAGTCCCTTCAGGGACCCTGTGAGGTGGGTTGTATCATTATCCCCATTGTACAGATGGGGAAACTGAGGCACAGATCTACGATCACAGGGATCACTAGTAAGTGCCAAAGTTTTGAACCCCGGGCGTTTTGCCCCCAGAGCTGGGCTGCTCCCCCTGCTCTAGACCCTCTGAGTGAAGATGGTGGCCCTCATCAGAGGTGAGCAGGACAGGTCTCCGTCCTTGGGCACATTTTATTGCAGCTGATGGATGCTCTGCTGTGATGCACAAGGTGGGGAGGGCAGGGCCTCGGTTGCCACAAAACACTGGCACAGAGATACCACCCCGGCCCCGGCCTCTGGGCGCTGCTTCTCTTCTGACTGAAGTGGAGAGAAGCCCGATTCAGGCCCACCCAGCCTGTGTGGACCCGGACCTGCTGAAGATTCTGAGCCCACGTCTGACCCCCCGGCACCCCCTGGGCTGGGCAGCGCTTGCCGTACCCACTGTGGTGTCCCAGGACTGTGGGCTCCTCGAGGGGTCCTGCCTCAGTCTCGGAGCCACCAAGAGGATCATGGCACAGTTTAGAGACCACCAAAGTCACACAGCTCAGAGATGGCAGGTTCCTGGTGTCTACTCTCAGCTTCCTTTTAGGAAAAACAAAGAGCCTCTCACAGCCTTTTTCTTCTCTCCCAGAGTCCCTGGAGTCCCGTTTCTCAATGCAGGATGTCAGAAAGTCCCAGGGCACTCGGCAATGAGGGTTCCTCGCCACCCCAAGACCTACCAAAGGAGAGTACATGGGTCCAGGCCCCTCTGTGTTAAACATGCCCCCGGGAGTCTGGGGCCCGCTGAGGTTTGGGAATTGCTCCTCTTTAGGCCGCGTGAGCAGCCCCTAGCAGACCGAGGGCCATGGTATTCAGTGGCCCGTAGGGGCTTCATGTCCGGGGTCCCAGGCCAAGGCGAGCCAGTCATGAAGGCTGACAGGCGGCAGGGGCTGACCGTGAGCTCCGGAGCCCCTAGACACAGAGGTTCCTCATCTAGGGCAAACGCCTGCTCTGAGTCGGACCCCTGCCCTGTGAGACGCAGCTGCTCCCTGGTCTGTGCAGAGCCTCTGAGCCCAGCCTACCATCACCATCACCAGGTGGCTGGGAGATTCGGGCGGAATCCGCAGAGACAGACACACCGCCACACACAGCTGCCTTCCTGGGGCCTGCCGCCCACCCTCTCAGGCCCACTGTCCTCCCCTAGGTGGGTTCAGGAATGAAAGCTACCCCACGGGGACAGTTAAAGACCAGAGATGCCTCTGAGAAAGTGTTTGGTGACACTGAGGCTCGAAACGGCGTCTCTGTCCTCCACCTTTCACAGTCTCTGGGTCAGATGCCCCGTTCCTGTCAGTGGCCCCGCCGGCTGGGGCAGGACCCCTCAAGGAGCCTGCAGTCCTGGGACATCCGAGCAGGCACGGCACACTGCCCAGTCCAGGGGATGTCGGGGGGTTGGACGTGGGCTCAGAGCCTTCAGGAGGGAGCTGCGAGTTCCCTGTGGGAGCCACATGAGCTGGGCGGGCCCAAATCTTGCTTCTCAGTTCAGCCAGAGCAAGGTGTGAGGACATGCTAGATAGGGCCATGCTTAGATTTTTAGTGTGGGTTGAAGGGGCTGTTCCCAGAAATGGCCTCTCCGAAGGCTGGGATTGGGTAGTGACCTGCTCGCTCTCCGTCCTGCACCGCCTCCCATACACGTGTGGATGCACGGCCTGGTCCTCCTCCTTGCACACCTGAGATAGATGCCTCAGAGGGGGTCTCAGACATGGGTCATACAGGCACACCAAGTCCTTTGGGACAGGAGAGCTTGGAAGATTTGGCGTTTGGGCTGAAGGATCTGAGCTGGGGAGCTGAGATCTGAAGGGTAAAGGAAACGGGCCAGGGAGAGAGTGTCGGACAGCGGGAGCAGGTGCCATGGCTCAGGTCAGGCAGCAGTGAGGCTTCAAGGAGGAAGGCCAGATGGGCTGGAGCAGATTGCACCAGGAGGGCAGGAAATGAGGCTGGAGAGGGGCCCTGGAGGCTGCATAGAGGACGCTGGCCTTGATCCCAGCAGGAGTGGGAGGCTGTGGAGGCCTTCGCGGAGACATCGTCAGGACTCCCGAGTGCTCCCTGCACATTACCTGGACTGTCCTTCTCAGGCATCAGATCTGTATGACTTCAAAAACAGCTTCTCCACGTTGTCAGTTTACACTCTGCTGCCGGGAAGCTGCATCACATCTGTGTCAGCAGCAAAGTTTCACTCAAAGCCATTTTCTTTCTTTCTTTCGTATTTTATTTTATTTTATTTTTTATTTATTTTTAAAATTAGAGACAGAGATTTCACTATGTAGCCCAGGTTGGTCTGGAACTCCTGGGCTCAAACCATCCTCCCTCCTCAGCCTCCCAAAGTGCTGGGATTACAGGCGTGAGCCACTATGCCCAGCTTCAAAGCTGTTTTCATTCTGACCGACACGGTCAGTGTCCCCAGCCCCATGGGAGCCTGTCTGGGCTCTGGGACCCTGGTCTCTACTGTGTCCTGGCCGTCTCCACTTGTATGTCCTGGGGGGTACCTGGCTTCTGCCTGAAGCCTCTCTTGTGCCTTTTTTCCTCTTTAAGAGAGAGACGTGGTGTAGAGCCTCCCGGTGAGTGGAACCTGGGCCTCACCCGCCCCATGCTCTGTGCAGGTCCCGGAGCTGGACAGCGTGGGCAGCCTGAGACCCCCTTGCCCTTTCCTGCGTGTGTTCAGAGGTGCTCGGCGCCCGCTGGCTTCTGTGTGGTGCTGGGCATTTCTGCTATGGAGCACGCCTGGCTTCTGTGGGTGCCTCCTCTGCAGTCCCGCCTCTGCACCATCTCCACGGCACTGTCCTCCATGACGGGCTGGGCTGGCTGCCTGGTGTCTGTGGGATCCAGGCTGAAACATGGAGGGAAAGCAAACAGGTAGAGAAATAGAAAGAGGATGAGGATGAGCACATTTCACTGTTAAACCTCATCCACCACCCCTTTTTTTTGCTATTTATTTCTCAATATTTTTTCTGCATGTTATTTTCATACAACATTGCATATTGATTCTTTTCCACTGAATGTACCAAACATTTTCCATCTCATTATAACCATCCCAGCTCTTCACATGTGTTTATAAATAGTGGCCACAGGGAACTACCTGGTGCCTGGAGCTTTCCCACATACCGGATCCCGGCCGGGGGATGCATCTCATGCCCTGTAAATGCCGCTCTCTCCTTATTTCTCCTGAAACATGGAAATGGTTTGGACCAGCTGCTGGCGGAGTCTGGGAAGGGCGAGGTCAGGCAGAACGATGGAGTTTGACTTCATCCCCTTCCGGAAGAGGGGAAGGCGGGAGGAGGCCCCATCCACCTTCCAGAAGGCGGTTCCTCACAGTCATGCTCCCCTAGTGCTGGGTTCTCTGCTTCTCCATTTGTCAGAGATGAGTCGGCCTCCCCCGGCTCCCCATGTCCCTGCTACCCCCACAATCGCTGACCGTGACTTCCTTTTGTCCCTGGCAGAGGAGAACGAGGAGCGCACGATGATCGACCCCACGTCCAAGGAAGACCCCAAGTTCAAGGAACTGGTCAAGGTACGGAGCTCCGTCTTGGTTGGAATCTTCCTCTTAGGGCGAGGCCTCGGCTTTGGGGTTCAGGGCTCTCGTGGACAAAGGGAGCTAAACCCGGGGCTCCTGAGAGGGACGTTGGTGCTGCGTGAGAAGGTGGGCAGACGTGTTGGCAGAAGAGGATGGCAGGGGGGATCCAGCCCACAGTGCTGAGTGCCTCCCATGTGCCCTGCTGGGCTGGGGCTTTAACAACCAGGCTTGTGAACTCTTGGCTGGACAGAGCCCGGCAGGAGGGGATTTTAGGATTAGGAGTGAGTGCTGGCGTGAGCTAGTGTAGTACCTTACGGATGGAGTTGGAGCTCTGTCTGGAGCCTGGTGGGGTCTAGATTCAGATTTAACCCTGAAAAGCAGGAGGGTGACCCCTCTGGCCACTCCTGCCGAGGAGTCATCTGATGTCGATGCCTGCGCTGAGTGGACGGTCAGTTTCCACCATGTCTGGAGGCGTGGATCCCAGCTGGGCGGGGAACCCGGCTGCCCCGCTCCCAGAGGTCAGGGAACAGTGAGGGAAGGGGCCCGTGGCGCCGGCCTTCTGGGGCAGCGGCTGTCCTTCTCCAGCGTGGCTCCTGCTCGCCGTGAGGCAGTGCTTGTGTGGGTCCAAGTACAGATTGCAGTTTTGGTTGCTCTGATCTAAACCATGGTAGGGCTTGAGAGGGAATCTCCTGAAGAGGAGAGGCTGTGGGCTCCGCCTGACCCTGGTGAACCCAGGGTGGGCTCTTGGGCAGACGGCCATGGCAGACACAGACACTTGACTTCCACAGCTCACGGCCAGCTTGGGCACCCCAGGATTCTTGAAAATGCAGATGATGACAGTGTCTGCCAGAAACAGACATTTTTCTATTAAAAGTGCTTTTTAAAAAGCTTCTCCACCTTCACCACCGCAATGGACCTGACACTGGGCTGTACAGCTGTGTTTTCATGAGGGCTCATTCAGAATAAGTAAAATGGCTTGCAAGTTATATTCTTTTTAAAATTTACATTGAGGCCGGGCACGGTGGCTCGTGCCTGTAATCCCAGCACTTTGGGAGGCCAAGGTGGGTGGATCACCTGAGGTGAGAAGTTCGAGACCAGCCTGGTCAACATGGTGAAACCCTGTCTCTACTAAAAATACAAAAAATGTGCCGGGCTTGGTGGCGGGCACCTGTAATCCCAGCTACTTCGGGGGCTGAGGCAGGAGAATGGCTTGAACCTGAGAGGCAGAGGTTGCAGTGAGCTGACATCTTGCCACTGCCCTCCAGCCTGGGCACCAAGAGCAAAACTCCGTCTCACACAAAACAAAACAAAACAAAAAACCGAAAATAAACCATTCCAAATGTCAGTTTTAGGGTCCACCCAAAGATGTTGACTCTTAATAAATTACTTAATTTGTTTTATTTTTTTCCCTCTGAATACCCACTTTGTTATTTTGAACAGAAGAATGTCGACGAGGAAAGTCACTGTCTTTTAGCCACCAAAATGTTGTTCTCGGGGGATATTTAAGCAAGGGATGCATGAGAATTGTCAATCTTCTCCAGAGAAACAGACTCCATTGTGTCAGTATCTAGAGAGAGGTTTATTATGATATTGGCTCACTTGACTATGGAGGCCGAGAAGTCCCACAACCTGCCGTCTGCAAGCTAGAAAGCTGGAGGGCTGGTGGTAGAGATGCAAGCCTGCGTCTGCAGCCCTGAGTAGCAGGAGCAGGGTGGGAGAAGATCCAGGTGCTGGCACTAGCAGCCCCCTGCAGAGAGAGGTGAATCCCACCTTCCTCCACCTTTTTGTTCTATGGGATTGGAGGAGGCCCACCTGCCTTGGGGAGGGCCGTCTGCTTTACTCCATCCACCAATTCAAATGCTCATCTCCTCTGGAAACTCCCTTCCAGACACACCCAGAAACAATGTTTCACTGGCTGTCTGGGCACCCCAGAGCCCAGGCAAGTTGACACAGAAGATGAACCATCCCATACACCTTTCTAAAGATTTTTTTCTTTGATTTTTGAGCAATGCTTGAGAGTTCACAAACTCCATTCACGGGATTATCTCCTTGAAACAACTCCCTGGGGAGCTGTGTCATTCTTGCTTCCACGTGGAGACTCAGAGAGAGGTGAAGAGGCTGGGTGCCATGGCTCATGCCTGAAATCCCAGCACCTTGGGAGGCCAAGGTTGGGGGATCGCTTGAGCCCAGGTGTTCAAGACCGTCCCGGGCAACATGGCGAAACCCTGTCTCTCTACAGACAGAAAATATATATATATACACAAAAATTAACTGGGTGTGGTGGGAGGTGCCTGTGATCCTCGCTATTCAGGAGGCTGAAGTGGGAGGATTGCTTGAGCCCAGGAGGTCAAGGCTGCAATGAGCTGTGATTATGCCTGTGAATAGCCACTGCACTCTAGCCTGGGTGACAGAGCAAGACCCTGTCTCAAAAAAAAAAAAAAAAAAAGAGAGGTTTAAGTAACTCCCCACTCCCAGGTGCTGGGGTTGGTGATGTGTCTGGGCTTGAGTCACTCTGTCCATTTGGTGCTATGTTCACTGAGCCGGGTTGAGTGCAGGGTCCTGTGCTGGGCCCTGGGGCTGGGGGATGGATAAGTGATTTCCCTGCTATGCAGGATTTCATTTATGTTCCTCCCAGATGTCTGCAGCGCCACCCACCCCTGCCTTTGCTGCTTTGCCACCAAAGACCCCCAGGCTGTTTTGGCCTTGGTGGGGCGAGGGCTGGGCTGCTGAGTGCCAGCCCACCGTGGAGGGACCACAATGTCTGTGGCAGCCAGGGCCAAACTGAAGGGACCCGTGGAGGCTCCGGCTGCTCCACCTCTTCCAGGTTCCAGATTGAGAAGAAGGCCACATTGAGGAGCATGGGGTGGACTGACTGGGGAGGCGAATTAACATCCTTTGGGGCAAAGTAGGACTAACGACAGGAAGGAGCCAAGGAATAAATGCCTCTCCCCGCCTTCCCCGACATTCGCTTCTGAGACCATGGCTCATGGAGATGGGCCGCGTGGCTGAGCATCAACTGGGTTTTCTTCTGAAGCCATAACCAGCTCATGCACCTGCCTCACCTCCCTTCCCCTCCCTGTTGCTAGCCTGGGATGCCCTCCCCTCACCCCCAAACCCCTGCCAAAGAAAATGCATCAGCGGTGAGCTTTGCCCTGGTTCTGTTTCGCAGGGAACCTGGGCCAGAATCATGGTCCCCAAAGATGACCATGTGATAATCCCTGGAGCCATTGACTATCATCTTACATGGCAAAGGGACATGACAGGTGTAGGTAACGACCTTGCAATGGGGAGGCCATCCTGGATGATCCAGGTGGGCCCAATGTGTTCACTAGTGTCTGTATAAGAGGGACATGGGGAGCTTTGCCTGCACATGAACGTGGCAGCTTGACCCTGGAGGCAAGGTGGTAGCTTTTGGCTCTGAAGTTGGAAAAAGGGGCCACACGCTAATGGATGCAGGCGGCCTGTGCCTCTAGAAGTGGAAAAGACAAAGAAATGGATTTTGCACTGGAGAACCCAGAAGGAACCCTGGAGCCTCCAGAAGGCACCAGCCCTGCTGACACCTGGATTTTAACCCAGTGGAACAGATTTTGGACTTTGACCTCTAGGACTGCAAGAGAATCCACTGAGCTGTTGGAAGCCCCTGGGTTTGTGTTAATTTGTTACAGCAGCCACAGGTAACTAACACTATCCCCTTCTCCAGGCTGTTGCCTCCAGCTGCAGCTGGCAGACCCTGGCCACTAGCGCCAGGCAGGGTGGGTTTTGGTGCCTGCAGCGGCAGCATCCTTGGCCATTTCCCGGAAGGGCCAGTTGCCAGACACTGAGAAGCCTGTTACTGTGACCGTCCCACCAGCCTGAAGACATGTTTCTGGAAGGCTCCACCTGCTCTCAGACTGCAGGTTGTGTCTCAAAGCAGGCTGGCAGACGTTTTCCACTCTCGATCAATCTTTTCCAGAATAAGCATAGACACAGCAACCAGGAGAGCAGCATCGGTTTGGCTGTCAGTGGCATGTTAGTTACTGTAGTGGTGGCACAGAGGGGATGTACATTAAATATTAGTTCTCCCTGACTGTAGCCTTTTAAACAGAGAAGCGTGTGGGTGGCAGCAGGTGAGCTGGGCTGCACTTGGTTGATTCTCATTTCTCAGGCATGCAGGGGGCTCTCTGTGCGGCCGGGATTTTTCCCTGAGTCTGGATTTGCTCATGTTCATGGGCTCTCAGCACCTCCTTTCTTCTGGTTTGGGGAGTCAGGTCCTCACTGCACGAGGCCAGAGCAGCATGCTTGTGCAGGTAGGGGTGAGCAGGGGCGAGTCAGCCTGCCAGCCGCTGCCTGAGCCAGAGGCTAGCACTGTGGCCCGTCTTTGGGCTGCTGCTGAGCGGAGCACCCACATACATGCTCTGCCCAGACCCTTTCTGTGTCATTCGCTGCCTCCCCTCCTCCTTCACTGCCCCGGCCACCCTGACCAGCTTGCTGCTCTGAGGAAACACTGAGCCAGTGCCCACTGGTCATCAGGTGAAAGGGGACATCCCATAAGCCCACCCTCACTTCTGACACCAGTGGCAAGTTCAGGATCTCCAGCACTGCCCTGAGGTTTGATCATTTGCTAGAGGGACTCCCAGAACTCACTTAAAGCTGCCACACCCACTCTCACAGTTATGCTTTCTGATGGTGAAGGGATACAGGTGTAAATCAGCCGAGGGAAGAGTTGCCCAGGGCAGAGTTGAACGCACCCACACGGCGCCTCCATTGTCCTTTCACCATGGCGTCTTGGGCAGCGTTACTCTCCTGGTGATGTGGGACAATGCGTGTGCAGTATTGCCAGCCGGGATAGTCATCTGAGCCTCCGTGTCCAGAGTTTCTGCTGGGGCTCCCTTGCATGGGTGTGGCTGACTGTCCACATGGCTCATCTGTCTCCAGCCCCTCCAGCAGCTGGCCGATGCAGTGCGACCCAAAGCCCCTCCCTGAATCACACAGTTACTCTCTGGCTGGCCTGAGGCCCCCAGGTAAGCAGAGGTACTTTATCTGGCAAGGCATTCTGGGGCTTAGGAGATCACCTCCCAGGGGCCGAGGGCACAGGCCCAACTTCTCTGTGGGCAACGTTAGGTTCATTATCACATACCTGGTCTTCGGACTTTCAAAGGCCCATGTCTGGAGCTGTCTTCTCCACTTCTTTCAGTTTTCTCTCAGTGCTTCTTCCTTGGAGACGTATTTCCTGCCCCTGTCACTCCATCACTCTCCTCCTAACCCCAATTACTTTTTCTTTGCTGGGCTTGCTCCTGCCTGGAGTCATTTCCTACTTACTAGTTTGTTTTTGGTCTTTCTCCTCCCCTAGAATGTAATCTTATGCTGTGAGGGACCGTGACCGTTCTCTGGCCTGCTGAATCCCCAGGGCTGGAGTCCTGCCGCACACACAGAGCTAATTCATCCTTGACGGACAGTGAGAGAACTGATGGGGGTTTTTGTCAGCAGCACCAACATGAGGTTCACACCAGGATCTCCCAAGATGGCATGCGACTTAGAGACAAGACAGACGTGGTTGCTTTTTGTTGTTGTTGTTGCTGTTGTTTTGTGTTGTTGTTTTGAGATAGGGTCTTACTCTATTACTCTATCACCTAGGCTGGAGTGCAGTGGCACGATCTCAGCTTACTGCAACCTCTGCCTCCCAGGCTCAAGTGAGTCTCCTGCCTCAGCCTCCCAAGTAGATGGGATTATACACATGCACCACGATGCCCAGCTAATTTTTTGTATTTTTAGTAGAGAGAGGGCTTCACCATGTTGGCCAGGCTGGTCTCAAACTCCTGACCTCAAGTGAACTGCCCGCCTTGGCCTCCCAAAATGCTGGGATTACAGACATGAACCACTGTGCCAGCCACTTGTGGTTTTTTTGCTCCACCCCAAACCTGTGAGATGGCAGGGAGCAGGCTCTGGGAAGAGGAGGTGAGGGTTGGGGTAAACCTCTGGATTGGATGCTGATGTAGGTGGTCCCAGGTGCTCGCCTTGGGAGGAGATGGCCAGTCTGGATGGTGCAGACAGAACACCTCCATCCACATTACCTGCGTGATTCTCTCTGCTTTCCAGAGCATCCTTTGTGTGCTGTGGACTGTAATGATCTAATGCTAGTGGATTACATCTAAGTAGACCTTAGTAGAGGCCACCTCCCAATGGTTCCTCGGAGGCATTCGGTCCTGAAGCAGACGTTGTTAGTGCAAAGCACGGACCGTATGCAGGTCTGAGCAGGTCAGGGAACAGACAGGTCTGGCTGACATCCCGACCCGCTGGATATGGTGGTGTGGCCATTGCTTGTGGCCACATTGCAGTCTTGAATGTCCCTCTTGGAAACGGGGGACATTTCCAAGGACGCCTGGCTGGCCCTCTTGTTTTCTCTTTCTCTGTTCTCTGTCATCTGCACTTTTTTTCCTCTTGTCTTGATTGCCTGTCCTGTCTTCTCCTGTAGATACCCCGTCTGACCTCTGCTGCCTTGGGACTGTTGCAGTATAAAATATTATGAGCTACCCTCTGCTCCTGTTTTAAAAAATCCTTAGCTCTGACTAAGCCAGGCACTGAGAATGAGGCCAGTCATTCAAAACTTGTCTCTGAGCATTGATTATACTCATGTATTATACTGTTAAGGGGTGAAGGTCGGCTCTGGGGTCAGCTTCCTGGATTCAAATCCCAACTCAGATTAAAGTGGGAGGCTAATAGCACCAACCTGACAACCTCAAAGTGTCATTGTCAGGATAATGTTAGATCATACACTTGATCACCCGTTAGCACTGTCAGAGCAGTGCTGGGAACATGAGCGTGAACAGGGCAGCCCGGGAGGGAGGTGAATGGACAGACGGGCAGTGCCAGTTTGGAAGTGGGTGCAGGAGCCTGGAAGACTTACCTGAAAGTCATCTTTGCTGGTGTTTCTTCTTGTGTATTTTCTCTAACCTTCTCCAGCAGCGACCTGAATTATTTATGGGTGAACAGTGACTGCTGCCCAGGCAACTAGAGGTTTATAGATGAGATACTTTAAATTTTTAGTGATTCTTAAAAGCGGGAGGGGCCACGGGGCACGGTGGCTCACGCCTGTAATCCCAGCACTTTGGGAGGCTGAGGCGGGCGGATCATGAGGTCAGGAGATCGAGACCATCCTGGCTAACATGGTGAAACCCCGTCTCTACTAAGATACAAAAAATTAGCCGGGCGTGGTGGCGGGCACCTGTAGTCCCAGCTACTCGGAAGGCTGAGGCAGGAGAATGATGTGAACCCGGGAGGTGGAGCTTGCAGTGAGCCGAGATTGCGCGGCTGCACTCCAGCCTGGGCAACAGAGCCAGACTCCATCCCAAAAAAAAAAAAAAAAAAAAAAAAAGCGGTGGGTGGGGGGTGGCTATTCTTATGCTTTCCAGAATGAATAGCCAAGGAAAACCTATACAGTTGCGATATAAGGAGAAACCTAGACCTGACCTTAGCCTCCGGGTCCTGGTGCAGATTCCTAGCACACAGCACCTAAAACCTTTGCGATTTCCTGAGTGATAGGAACGTCTTTTGTTTTTCATAATGAGACTTGGGTTTATGCTAATGAGGTGACTCAGGGTTACTCTGGCCCCAGAGTAACCAAGCACAGGATTAGAGGGGTGGGGCTGTCAGTCCTACCCACCCCCAGCCTCTGGGAGGGGTGGAGAGGGGCTGGAGAGTGAATCAAATCGCCAGTAGCCAATGATGTAATCAGTCGCCTACATAATGAATCCTCCACAAAACCCATCAACAGTGGGATTCAGAGAGCTTCAGCACTGGGGAACACCCATGGAGGTGCTGGGAGGGGGACACGCAGGGAGAGGGCATGGAAGCCCCTCCCCTCCCCAAAAACACTGTCCCATGAAGCGTTTCCTATTAATTACGCTGTCCCTGAGTTCTTTTTTTTTTTTTTTTTTTTTTTTGAGACGGAGTCTCACACAGGCCAGGCTACAGTGCAGTGGTGCGATCTCAGCTCACTGCAACCTCTGCCTCCCAGGTTCAAGTGATTCTCCTGCCTCAGCCTCCAAAGTAGCTGGGATTACAGGCGCCCGCCACCAAGCCCGGCTAATTTTTTGTGTTTTAGTAGAGATGGGGTTTCACCGTATTGCCCTGGATGGTTGCAAACTCCTGAGCTCAGGCAATCTGCCTGCCTCAGCCTCCCAAAATACTGGGATTACAGGCATGAGCCACCGCGCCGGGCCCGCTGTGCCTGAGTTCTAACCTTTATAGTAAGTTGGTAATCCTAAGTAAAATGCTTTTCTGAGCTCTGTGCATTCTGGCAAATCACTGAACCTGAGGTGAGGAGCCCTGATTTGTAATCAGCGGGAAGAGGAGCCTGGTAGCCCCATCTGCAGCTGGTGTCTGAAATGAAGTCTGTTTGGTGGGACTGAGCTCTTAGCCTGTGGGGTCAACTCCAGGTAGTTGGCGTTAGAATCAGATTGAATCGTAGGACACCCTGTTGGTATCAGATAAGCAGAGAGTTGCTGTTGGAATGACACGTTGGGTGTCAGGAAAAAACCACACAGAACTCCTTAAGCAGACTGGTTGAAAGCAGGCTGACTACATCTCATCTGGGGGTCCCCCCAAGAGCAGATTTCACATCTCATTCCCCGGTTGATTGGACAAGACCCTTCCTGATCTTTAAGTTCTGTTTTCTTCCTCCCTTTGTCTCTGTGAAGAAAATCAGCTGCGTGAAAACCATCCTCTGGGCAGAAATTAGTGCTGTTGGAGCCACACAGAGGTGCCCTCCCGTGCCCCCTGGGCCCCACCAGGCCGCGTCTCCCCCTGCCTGTTGCAATCAGCCCTCGTCCGACTCTTTTTGGAAGTAATTAAAACGTAACTGTCATAGCTCTGGGGGAGACAGGCTGCAGATTCTGATTATAATTCAGAAGGATCTAAAGGAAAAGTATTTTTTTTTTTTTAATTCTGGTTAAAGCAAAATCTCATAAGACGTGCGTGATGGAGTGGTGTGCACGAGCACAATTAATGCACATCCTAGACATCTGCCCGCAGGATTCGGGGTTGGCAAGTGAGTGCGTCCCTAAAAATAATGACTAGCGCTATCTTTAAAAAGTCTTTTGTGACACAGCGGATTAAGATGGATGGCCTGGGAAGTACAGTGGCAGCATGAGCTGTGGTATCCAGGAATAAGTTGTACCTCCTCGGGGTGGCGGTGGAACTGGGCTGTGAACGGTTTTTGCTTCCCAGAGCGGACTGCCGTGGCCTGCTGCGTGGAATTTGATTTTAATCTTTCTGTTTGTTATTTTTAGGCTTGATCTTGGACCGGGTTCGAGATCCAGATGCGATTTTTTTTTTTTTCTTTTTTCAGTTTTCTGTATAGCAGCAACATTGTCTCTTGTATATTTCCTAACAAGACTGAGCTCTGAGCACGGCAGCCTCTGGAACCAAATGTCTGCATGCCTAAGAGACCTTTCTAGGAAGTCCATAGATGGTTCTGCGGTTTGAGCCCCTTCTGTGGGTCTGTGCCTGCTTTAGCCACGGGGAATATGACATTGAACAAAACACAGGCCCCGCCTGGGAGGAGCTGCCAGGCCAGCTGAGAAGACAGACCGGATGAGTGAAAATGAGATCACGTGGCCTGCATGCTCCGAAGAAGGCTGAGGCAGGAAACAGGACTATCTTCTCCCCACTGAATTGTCCTGGTATCCTTGTTAATATCAGTTGACTGTGATGTGAGATTTATCTTGGATGCCTCTTTCTGTTCCATGGGTCTGTGTCTACCTCAATGTCAGTCCCACAGTTTTGATGACTGGAGCTTTGTAGTCAGGTTTGAAATGGTGGAGTGGGGTCCTCCAGTTTTGTTCATCTTTTACAGATGGTTTTGGCAATCCTGGAGTCCCTTGAATTTACATGTGCATTTTATTATTATTATTATTATCATCATTATTATTATTTTTAGATGGAGTCTTGCTCTGTTGCCCAGGCTGGAGTGCAGTGGTGCAATCTCAACTCACCGCAACCTCTGCCTCCCAGGTTCCAGCGATTCTCCTGCCTTAGCCTCTAGAGTAGCTGGAATTACAGGCACACACCACCATGCCCGGCTGATTTTTGTATTTTTAGTAGAGACGGGGTTTCACCGTGTGGGCCAGGCTGGTCTCAATCTCCAGACCTCAAGTGATCCACCAGCCTCGGCATCCCAAAGTGCTGGGATTACAGGCGTGAGCCACCGCGCCCGGCCTCTATATGCATTTAAGACCTACTTGTCAAGTTCTTGAGAAGCCATCTGGAGAGTGATTAATTTGTAAAAATGATACTTATTATCTTTTTGAACTGTCAAAGTAATATATGCAGCTGAAAACCTGGAAGACAGAAAAATCCACCAGAAGGCAGGGCTGTTTTTTTTTTTTCCATATGTGTCTCTTCAGACTTCTCTGTGTTTTTCATTTTTCTTATACAAATGTGGAATCATTCCAGAGCTAGTAAGCGTCTGGGGCCACATTTGGCTTAGTACCTTGGGAGAAATTAGAGCTGGAGTTACTGGGTCATATAGTGTGCACAGGGCTAGGGGCTGACTTATTTTCCTTTCTGAATGAAGACTCTGAGGTCCAGAGAGGTTAAGTGAGTGACTCAAGGTCACACAGCTAAAACGCTGGTGGAGCTAGGTCTTAATGCAGACCCTACGTATTCATGCCATGCTGTATTTACACAGGCGTGTGCACCAGTGAGTCAGGATTTTAGGGGGTGTTTTAAAATTCTGCCTGTAAAACCTTCTTTTTTTTTTTTTTGAGACAGGGTCTTGCTCTGTCACCCGGGCTGGAGTGCGGCGTCCCCATCACAGCTCACTGCAGCTTCCTCCCAGGCTCAAGCAATCCTTCTGCCTCAGACCCCCGAGTAGCTGGGACAACAGGTGTGCACTGCCACACCTGGCTAATTTAAATATTTTTTTTTTTGTAAAGATAGAGTCTCACTTTGTTGCCCAGGGTAGTCTCAAACTCCTGGGCTCAAACAGTCCTCCCGCTTCAGCCTCCCAAAGTGCTAGGATTGCAGGTGTGAGCCTCTGCACCAGGCAAACCCATTGTAAAGCCATTAGCCAAAAATTATAAAAGACACGCAGAATATGACGAGGAGTCACTTATCTAGTATTTGCGGCATCTCTCGGGCTTAGGGTTTGCTGGGTGGTCTGAGGAGGTGGAAGAGGCACTGTCGCTGGCCTTACCTGGCTGTCAAGGGCTGAGTGGTTGGTGGAGGGAAGAGGTCTGTGGCCTGGGAGGCTGCAGGTGGGAAGGAGGTCAGCCGGGGAGCTGGCAGGATCATGGGGAACCCATGGTGGAAATCAGGGTGGCGAGAGAGTGGAAGCAGGCAGAGGAGGGCTTCGAAGACCAAAAAGCGTCGTTAGGATTGTTGCTTCGTGTGTCTGTAAACTTAGTGTTCCTTCTCAAAGTTAAATGACACACTTTGAAAACAAACAAACAACAAAACAAACCCATAAAATCTCACTAAATGGCCAGAGCAAGTTCCCGGGGGGCGGGGCATAGACGCAGGGGCCTGGGTTCTGTGGCTGGGGGAGTTAGCTCGGGGTCAGTGGCTGGGTCAGTCTTCAAGAGCCACCCTGGGTGGCACTCCAGGTCTCTTGGTCTGGGGCGAATACCCTGACCCGAGCGGTTTCACGGCCCCCTCCCCTCACAGCCTGGGGGAGAGTCCAGGGTCGGCCCTGTCCTCCTCCCCCTATTCCTGTCACTGTTAGTCCCCCCGTGCTTAGCTCACTGGCAGGGCTCCTCCTGGCTGTCCCCTCTGCCTCCAGTGCTCGTTCCTCAGATGTCCTGCCTACCTGCCTTCCTGCCTTCCTACCTTCCTGCTTTCCTGCCTGCCTTCCCTGGAAAGGAGCACGCCTGGGGTGTGGCGAGTCCTGTTAGAGACACTCACGGAACCCCCCACCCTCCTGTGGGAGGAGCATGGGGAGGTGGGCCCTGTGCTTAGGGGGTCCTGGGTTAGGGACAGCGCTGGAAGTTGCAGGAGGGCATAAACCAGCCTCAGAAGAGAGTGGGGAGGGAGAAGGGGAACTGTTCAGGGCCCTCAGGAACGCGCCATGTGAGGGTTGGGGGAGTCAGGGAGGATCCCCCAAGGGAGACTGCAGAGGGTGAAAGAGGAGGGCAGGAAGCCAGTGAGTGTGGGGGTCTGTGGGCCATGGGGGGTCGGGGGAGGCAGCTCCTTGGGAACTGAGGGGGTTCAGGTGCATCCCTGGGACTCCCAGGCCAGTGCTCTCCCTTGCCCTGCCAGCCGCCTCGCAGAGATGGCCCAGGGTGGAAACAGGGTGTCTGGTGCTGTGCCCCTGACCTTCAGAGGTGGCGTTGACAAGACCAGAATGCCACAGGGCCATGCACCTCTCCCTGCAAACCGCCCTTTAATTTATTTTTACCTCTGTTCCTTGTGGGCTTGTGTGTCAGGTTTGATATTTTTGTATTGCTGGGAAAATAGAGTGTGCTCCACAAAAATTTGCCTTGTGGCCAATGTCACAGGTTGCAGCTGTTTCTGAGTGACAGGGGACGGTATATTCTGGACTTGTGTCCTTTTGTTCATCTCTGAGAGGGGCCATAAACTCCCATTTCCGAGAGGTTACTGGGACCAATTAGATCATTGCGTTAGTTTCCCTTGCACAGGAAAATCATGCACTTCGTGCCATTGATCGAGTCCGTTTTATTTTGTGGAATAGACATGTCGGAAGCAGGATTGGCCAGGTGGAATTGTGTTCGGCGGGAGTCCTATCTTTCCATAGTTACTTTCACAATGGAAGCAATCTTCTTCTAAAGCGTGTCACCCAGTGAACTGAATAGAAAATCTGTTGCGAAAAGGCTTAAGAGGAAGGCTGGCCTGGAAAAATGAAACTCACATCCACAAAGAGATTTGTACCTGAACGTTCATATCAGCACCACTCACGGTACCTAAAAAAAAGGGATGATAACCGAAATAACCATCAACCAAGGGATGGAGAAACAAAATGTGGTCCCCCATGAGATGGAATATGATTCAGCATAGGCACGAAAGAAGGACGGAAACATGCTGTAACATGGATGAACCTCGAAAACACGCTCAGTGATAGAAGCCAGACGCGAAAGGGCACACATCATCTGCTCCTATTTATATGAAATGTCCAGAAAGCCAAATCCATGGGGAGGGGAAGTAGATTCATGGCTATGAGGGGGTGTGGGAGGGAGACAGGGAGAGTGGCTGCTAATGGGCATTGGTTTCTTTGGAGGGTTGAAAATGCTCTAAATGGATCATGGTGATGGTTGCACAATTTTGTGAATATCCTAAAAGCCATCGAATCACACACTTTTAAAGGATGAATTGTGTGGAGTGAGAATTCTGTCTCAATAAGGGTGTATACAAAATGCAGCTGAGGGTGGGCGCACCAAGCCTGTCAGTAATGATGCATAAATCCCCTTTGCTGTCCTGGGTTAGGGTGGGTTGAGGCTTAGGGTGACCAGAGAGGAATGAACATCTTGTAGGTCACCTTGACTGTCTTGGGGTGAGGAGAGTGCAGTATTACCAATACTGAATCATTTGGCCCCCCACCCATACCAAGGTGAACACCAGATGCTCTGGTCCTAGTGGCTGCAGAGTTGTACAGCCTCTGTCCTTGTGCTAACTCGACTTGGTGGTGGCCCCAGAGCTGTGCAGCCTCTGTCTTTGTGTTTGCTCTGGTCCTGGTGGCCCCAGAGCTGTGCAGCCTCTGTCTCTGCATTTGCTCTGGTCCTGGTGGCCCCAGAGCTGTGCAGCCTCTGTCTCTGCATATGCTCTGGTCCTGGTGGCCCCAGAGCTGTGCAGCCTCTGTCTCTGTGTTTGCTCTGGTCCTGGTGGCCACAGAGCTGTGCAATCTCTGTCCCTCCACTTGCTCTGGTTCTGGCAGCTGCAGTGCTGTGCAGCCTCTGTCCCTGTGCTTGTTCTGGTCCTTGTGGTGGCCGCAGAGTGGTGCAGCCTCTGTCCCTGAGCTTGCTCTGGTCCTTGTGGTGGCTGCAGAGCTGTGCACCCTCTGTCCCTGAGCTTGCTCTGGTCCTTGTGGTAGCTACAGAGTGGTGCAGCCTCTGTCCCTGTGCTTGCTCTGGTACTGGTGGTGGCCCCAGAGCCGTGTAGCCTCTGTCTCTGTGTTTGCTCTGGTCCTGGTGGCCACAGAACCGTGCAACCTCTGTCCCTCCACTTGCTCTGCTTCTGGCAGCTGCAGTGCTGTGCACCCTCTGTCCCTGAGCTTGCTCTGGTCCTGGTGGTGGCTGCAAAGCTGTGCACCCTCTGTCCCTGTGCTTGCTTTGGTCCTTGTGGCTGCAGAGCTGTGCACCCTCTGTCCCTGTGCTTGCTTTGGTCCTTGTGGCTGCAGAGCTGTGCACCCTCTGTCCCTGAACTTGCTCTGGTCCTGGTGGTGGTCCCAGAGCTGGGCACCCTCTGTCCCTGAGCTTGCTCTGGTCCTGGTGGTGGTCCCAGAACTGGACACGCTCTGTCCCTGGGCTTACTCTGGTCCTGGTGGTGGTCCCAGAGCTGGGCACCCTCTGTCCCTGGGCTTGCTCTGGTCCTGGTGGTGGTCCCAGAGCTGTGCATCCTCTGTCCCTGTGCTTGCTCTGGTCCTGTTGGTGGCTGCAGATCTGTGCAGTCTCTGTGTCTGCACTTTCCCTGGTCACTGCCTCATCCCCGTGGCACTGGCGGAGTGAGGCCGTAACGCCTGCGTCTCCTGCAGGTCCTCCTCGACTGGATTAATGACGTGCTGGTGGAGGAAAGGATCATTGTGAAGCAGCTGGAGGAAGACCTGTATGACGGCCAGGTGCTGCAGAAGCTCTTGGGTGAGTCCACAGCAGGGACAACTCTGTCCCACCCCCATCTCCCTGTAGCAGCCCTGGGCTGGGCCAGGATTCTCTGCATAGTGACATGGTCCACAGGTCCTAGGAGGACACTTGAAGCTGCAGTGTGCCCTTCCCAGGTGGTGCCCTCAGGCCTTGGGCTGTGGCTTCAGGGTCCTCTCTCTCCTCGCCGTTTCTACAGAACACCCAGCCATGGGGTGGCAGCAGGTTGGGGACAGCTTCCAGAACTGCCTGCGGCTCCCATTCTGTTGGGGCTCAGACCCACTTTGTGTCCCTGCCACCCGCTTTCAGCTTGAGCTCCTTCAGCTCAGGGTGGGAGGCAGCGGGAGGGAAGCGGGTCCCCGGCGATATTCTGTGAGTGAATGTGTCACCAAATACGTGATAGCTCACGTTCCCTCACCCGGGGCGGGCTCTAGTGTCGCATTTGCTGGGCGAGGGCAGGTTAGTGATCTTCCCGGGACTGACTGACACATGGATTGATGGCCAGACAAACCGGTTATTTATTCATCAGATGTTCGATGCGTCCCGAGTGCTGGGTGCCACAGATACAGTCATCTTTGAAACAGACATGGTCCCTGTCCTCAGGAACTTACCGTCTGTCTGAAAAGACAAATATTTTCGAATAGTTACAGTTACTGTTCGGATTGGTTGTGATGAGGGCCTTCGGAGGTGCCGCAGGTTCTGAGGAGAGGACCCTGGCCTGGCCTGGGGGCGGGGCAGCCTTGCAGCTCACACAGGAGAACAAGCAGGAGTTTCTAGGCAAAGAACGGAAGAGCAGAGTTCGCAGATGATGAACGAGAGGAATTCTCAGATTCATAGTGGATTCTCACGGTGCCTGGCATATGTTTACACTTAATTTTATTTAATATTACTTTAAAAAATGGAAAGCATTTACATGCTTCACAAGTCAAAACTATGAAAATGACATACCTTGAAAGGTCTTAGCCAGGTGTGGTGGCTCAGCCTATCATCCCAGCACCTTGAGGGGCTGAGCCAGGAGGATCACTTGAGCCCAAGAGTTTGAGACAAGCCTGGGTAACATAGTGGGACCTCGTCTCTACAAATTACCAGACGTGGTGTTGTGCACCTGTATTCCCAACTGCTCAGGAGGCTGAGGCAGGAGGATCACTTGAGCCTGGGAAGTTGAGGCTGCAGTGAGCCATGATTGTACCACTGCATTCCAGCCTAGGCAACAGAGTGAGACCCTGTCTCGAGAGAGAGAGAGAGAGATCTCACTGCTTTCTCTTCCACCTCTACACTACCAGGTAACAATTTTCAATGGATTCTGATTTTATCCTTCTTATATTTTTTTACAAAAATGTCCATACACACAACTACTCATTTCCCTTTTGTTCCTTGCATAAAAGGTGGTGTATTTTATACATTCTTTTACACACCTTGCTTGTTTCACTTAGTGATATGTTCTAGGAAGCCTTCCATGTGGAGACCACTTTTCTTTTTCTTTACGGCTGCATTGTACCCCACTGTGTGGATGTTCCTTAGTTTACTCACCCAGTCTTCTATGTGGGGCATTTTTGTCATTTCTAGTGTTTTTCTTTCACCAATAATATTGTGGGAATATCCTCGTTCAGATGTTGAAGAAACTAGAATTGTTGACCTCAAGTGTAATGAGTTGCTTCCTTGAGCGTCAGCTTGTAGGTACAAGGCTTTGCCATGTTGCCCAGGCTGGTCTTGAACTCCTGGGCTCAGGCAATCCACTCACCTCGGCCTCCCAAAGTGTGGGGTTTACAGGCATGAGCCACTGTAGAGGAAGGAATTATCAAATTCGGAGAGGCTTCACCTCTCACCTCTGGGCTTCCCAGGTCTGTTGTGCCTTGGTTGATCTTTCCTGTAGCCACTTTCTGTCTTCCCTGGACTGTTCAGTGTGTAGACATGATGTAATATTTCCATTAAAAAATGGCTCCCTTGCTCCTGCAACAGTCCAATTTCTCTGCATCACTCAAATGTATTGACCATTAGATTTGGCACCTGATGGGTCATTGGTGGCCCAGATGAAAGCCGTTTTAGCACAGTGGTGGGGGTAACATCCTGATCAGGAAGGGTTCAGGGGCAGAGAACTGTGCCTTTGAGATGCATAATTTCGAGAGGGAGAGAGAGGAAGGGAGTGAGGCTGTGGTTGCTGCAGCTCCTTTTCTTTTTGAGACAGGGTCTTACTCCATTGGCTGACCTGGAGTGCGGTGGTACAATCACGGCTCACTGCAGCATCCACTTCCTGGGCTCAGGTGATTCTTCCACCTTAGCCGCCTGAGTAGCTGGGAGTACAGGTGCATGCCACCATGCCTGACTAATTTTTTGTATTTTTTGTAGGTATAAGGCTTTGCCATGTTGCCCAGGCTGGTCTTGAACTCCTGGGCTCAGGCAATCCACTCACCTCGGCCTCCCAAAGTGTGGGGTTTACAGGCATGAGCCACTGTGCCTGGCCATAGTAGCTCCTTTTCATATCTGTCCACTGGAAACCATCCAAGCTGCCTGCTGAAATTACATGTGTGGAGCCCCAGGCACAGTGCCTGGCACAGGTCTGTCATCAATAAGCAGGAGTTGATATTACTGTTGTTTTTTAAACAGATAAATAAATGCCAAGAGCAGAAATAAGGAGTGTCTGACTCCCTGCTGGGTACCCCATCCACCCCAAGTCCCCTGGGTGACTGGCGCATGATAAACATTTGTTGATTAAGTCAGTGAAAAAATTCCTGCAGTTTCATTACCTATAAAGATTGTGGGATCCTCTTGTGGGGAATGAAACGGGGACAGATAAATGAGTATTGTTTGGATTTTTGGTCCTCAGTGCCATCCACAAACTCTGGAAGGGATCAGCTATTTGCTGAACAGTCTTTCGGTTCTCATAGAGCTCTGATATGTTTTCAGGGCCCCCAAATGCCTATGACAGTGGCCTCAAGAACTCAGTGTCCCCTTGTACGTGGGATAGCATACCTCTTCAAGGTCAGCAAGAGATTCCACCCATGTCATCCCCAGCATTGGTGGGGTCAGCAGATCCTCTGTCTGGGGTTTTGCTTTTCTGCTCAACCTCCCTGCTTTGATGGACTGCACAGACAAGCCCCATCCTGGTGGAAGGGTCTCCCATGGGCCGTCCTGGAGGGTCACTCCCACAGACAAGCCCCATCCTGGTGGAAGGGTCTCCCATGGGCCATCCTGGAGGGTCACTCCCACAGACAAGCCCCATCCTGGTGGAAGGGTCTCCCCGTGGGCCGTCCTGGAGATCTTGGATGTGAAGATTTGGCTGTTGCTGGTGTTGGCCCTCTGTTGAAGCAGTCCCTCCAATTGGTACTTTGCTCCCTGCCTGAAGCAGATACTTTCTAATATTTTCAGAAGCAAACTTGAATGTTGTGTTCACTTTCATTTTTTACTTCTGATTCTTTTGCCTGCACCTGTGGCTTCTCCCACCCAATGAGTTGAAACAGTATGTCCGCAAGCCTTGTATCTGGCAGCCTGACTATGGAACTGGCCCTCAGAATCTCAGGACAGGCTCTGAATTTGCATCTGCATCTCAGCCATGGTTGCCTGTAAACCATGCCAGTGCCTTCTATGGAGTAGAATTACAGGGGCATCTTTAAAGCCGCATCCTCCCCTCTCAAGACACATCCTTTTGGTTCCCTCTTCAGTTAGCGCTGGCAAATGCAGCACTTACTCTGGAGTTGCTGTGATTGTCCATGAGTCCTGCTACCTTGGTTGTGTTATCCATAAAGTATAACATGAGGCTTCCTTTGGCTGAAGCAGCCTTTTTCTTGTGGAGTAGCTGCTGTTCCATCTTGTTTGAATAATGGCATAAGCACTTGAGAAGGCAATTCTAAAATCTCTGAGTGTCAAGTGGTTTGACATATTAATAGCACTTTTTTTAATTGAAAAAAAGAACAATGGACGAGAATATTCAGATAGTAACAGAGCATCAGAATGTCTTGTCTGGTTTTGTGAATGTTGTTACACTGAAAAGACATAATATACTATTGATGTGATATACTCTTGATGTGATACTACTGATGTGATCACCTGATCCTTGAGCTCCAGGATGCCAGGAATGACACTGATGTAGGCATTCAGCTCTTTGGCTTTCCAAGGGCAGAAGCCCAAACCAAATAGGAGATTTTAGCTAAATACCAAGGTCAAAGCCAACTTCTGTGCATCTGGAGTAGAGAAGAGGTCTGAGGACTGGGCCTGGGCTGTCAGCCATTAGTGGTCAGGAAGAGGAAGTTCTGGCAAAGGAGTCTGACAGGGGTCAGTCACAAGGGAGGGGGAGCCAGAGGAGTGTTGCATTTGGGAGGGGTAAAGGAGGTGTTTCTAGGAGGTGAGAGGGAGTGAGAGGAGGAAAGAGAACAGACCTCTAGTTTGGCCGTGTAGAAATTACCCAGAGTGAACCAGCAGGACTCCAGAGGAGTCCCTCTTCTTTTTTTTTTTTTCTCTTGAGATAGTGTCTCACTCTGTTGCCCAGGCTGGAGTGCAGTGGCGTGATCACAGCTCACTGCAGCCTTGACCCCCTAGGCTTGGATGATCTTCCCACCTCAGTTTCCCCAGGTAGATGGGACCACAGATGCATACCACCATGCCCAGATAATTTTTGTATTTTCTGTAGAGCTAGGGTTTTGCCATGTTGCCCAAGCTAGTCTTGAACTGGGTTCAAACGATCCTCCCACCTTGGCCTCCCAAAGTGTAGGGATCACAGGCATGAGCCACGACACCCAGCTGAGTCCCTCTTCTTGAGAGAAGATTCTGAAAGCAACTCCTGGGTACTCTGCCACATGCCAGGTTTCTGGGGGTGTAGCTCCCCTGTGTTTGCAGTGCAGCCCTCAAAGTAGACTGCATATGGTCAGAGTGAGGTGCCCGTGCTGCGGGAGCTCCTGACTGTCATCCTGCTGCTCACTCATGGGCACGCCCTCTCCTTGTGAAGGTGAGGTTCTTCCTCACATGTGTACTCAACCCCACATGTGGCCATCACTCTGGGTCACCTGCTACATGGGAGAATCCTCCCCAACTTTCTCTCTTTCTGTGCTAGGAAGATAGGAGTCCTGGCCACGATGGAGCCCTGAGCTGCTCCTGCAGCCCCCACCAGTGGGCACAGTGATGTCTGATGATGCAGGTGATCATGTGTCATATTCTCTGCTGCACAGGAGTCACCCAAGACCCAGCCTAAGGCAGCACCCGGGCATGGCCAGTCTCTTTGGTCTCTGTTGCCTGCTGTTTCCACCGCCAAATTCCTATGTTCAAGTCCTACATGCGGGGCCCACCCATGTGACCTCATTTTACCTTAATTGCCTCTTTAAATACAGGCACATTGCAAGGTATGAGAGCTTCGCCCACTAGGAGAGATGGGTAGCCTGGTAGGCCCCCACTGTCCCTGCTACCAGCCAGACCTGCAGGTTGAACCTCGGAACGTGACTGTATTTATAGAGGTAATAGGATAGGCATAGTGGCTCACACCTGTAATCCCAGCACTTTGGGAGGCTGAGGTGGGTGGATCACTTGAGGTCAGTAATTTGAGACCAGCCTGATCAACATGGCAAAACCCTGCCTCTACTAAAAATACGAAAATTACCTGGGCATGGTGGCACATACCTGTAATCCCAGCTACTCGGGAGGCTAAGGCAGGAGAATCGCTTGAACCTGGGAGGCGGAGGTTGCAGTGTGCTGAGATGGTGCCATTGCACTCCAGCCTGGGTGACGAGAGTGAAACTCCATCTCAAAAAAAAAAAAAAAAAGTGATGAAGGTAAAATGAGGCTATACGAGTGGGTGGGCCCTAATCCAATATGTCTAGGGTTCCTATAAAAAGAGGAGATTGGGACACAGACGTGCACAGAGGGAGACCGAGTGAGGACACAGGAAGAAGACGGCAGCTGTCTACAAGCCGGGAGAGGGGCCTCAGATGGGTCCACCCTACCGGTGCCTTGATCTTGGACTTCCGGCCTCCAGAGCTGTGACATAAATCTCCGTTGTTTAAGCCGCATGGTCTGTGGCATGCTTCGTTGCAGCAGCCCAGGCAAATGAATCCAGTGTCCTCCGCTCCTCTGCCGACTCCTCTTCCTCCACCCTGGGTGACGTGGCCATGTTCAGTCTGCGGGGCTGGATGGTGGCAGGTGCAACGGGGGCGCGTCAGGCTCCCCATCTCCCTGGTGGGTGAGGCTTTCAGACCACCCAGTTCCGTATAATCCTCTCTCTCCTTCCTTCTCCAAGCTGCCCTGCTCTGCCCTGTCTGTGGTTGTTGAACACCTGTGGGACCTACTTGCTCTCTACTTCCAGGGCGCAAATTCAGACAGACAGCTGTGGATGACTCAGCGAGGAACTGTTAGATCCAGATGGAGGGAAATAAGATGAATAAGCGGGAATCATTTCCACTCCCCTGCAGGATGCGTTTTGTTGGGCTGCTTTGTTTTTTCTCTTGCAGTCACTGCCGCTCAATCTGATGTTATTTACGAGTGTCTATCTCCCCACTAGGAACCTCTGTTATCTGTGCCATATCCAGCACCTAGGCTAGTGCCTGTCCCATAGTAGGTGTTCAGTCCCTATCTGTGAGCCAACAAACGAAGGATTGAAGGGGTTTTCCGAGCCCAGCAGGCCTTGCTCTAGAATTTTATTATCCTGAAAGGGATACCAAAGCGGTTTGTTTTCTATTTTTTTCTTTTTTTTTTTTTTTGAGACGGAGTCTCGCTCTGTCGCCCAGGCTGGAGTGCAGTGGCGCGATCTCCGCTCACTGCAAGCTCCGCCTCCCGGGCTCACGCCATTCTCCCGCCTCAGCCTCCGAGTAGCTGGGACTACAGGCGCCCGCCACCACGCCCGGCTAGTTTTTTGTATTTTTAGTAGAGACGGGGTTTCACCGTGTTAGCCAGGATGGTCTCGATCTCCTGACCTCGTGATCCACCCGCCTCGGCCTCCCAAAGTGCTGGGATTACAGGCTTGAGCCACCGCGCCCGGCCGCGGTTTGTTTTCTAATTGAGGGAGGGGAGGCTGCTGGGGAGATAACACTGAAGACATAGGGGCCTCTGGCTAAAATGCTTTCAACAGAACTTTGTGCTGGGAATCACTTGCAAAACAGAAACCCCATTTGTGACCAGCCTGGACTTGATTGCTTTCATGATCGCCCGTCAATGCCTGCGTCACCAACGGCAGCTGTGTATTGAAGGCTCTGTGCTGCTTGCTGCCACCCTCCCAGTGAACCATCTCACGATGCTCTGTGACGTCGCTTTTGTTGTTTTGCAGAGGGGATCTGTCGGTAAACACTGGAGTCTTAGAATCGAAGACTAGCAGGGAAACTGGGGGTCCTTCCTGCCATGTAGCCCTGTAGCAGGCATGGGGTGGGGCGCTGGTGGCCGGCACCTGCCAGTACCTACTGCTAACAAAAGGGAAATTGAAGGAGGTGCAGGCTCGGCTGGAGCTCAGCCTCAGTAATTGAATCTTGACGAAATGTGACAGTTCTTGTCTGTGCTCCTCCAGATTGCTTCCTGTTCATTCTCGGTAATAAAATCATCGCCAGTTCTGTGAATATCTAATCTAACTTCCTATTGTGGTGTCAGAATGTTAGAGAAACAAGAATGGGAGCCTCAGGTGTGTGGGGAGGCAGAGGCAGCTTCTAAGACCTTTTAAAAAATTATCTTTATCAGTCCTCTCCCTTCTGGGACCCATACGGACGGTCTTCTCACCTCCTGACCGCCTCTTTCGTTCTTCCCAGGTAAACTCTTTGCCTCTCAATTGCATCTTGAATTATGTTTTTTCCATTTTGTATGCATAGAATGTTCCCTAGTGTAACACCCACAGTTTTATCCTTAACTCTTCTTCCCTTTTCAATCTGGAGTCATTCTCTAAGGAAGATTAGTGACCTGAAAGCTCAGAGTTCCGTGGTTCAACATCAACATTCAAGATGCCCCCTTGGCCACGTGGTAACTTGCCCCACTTCAGGGACCTCCTTGAGGCCAGGGTCAGTCCTGGTGGTTCTGAGTTCCTTCAGCATCTCTCTCTTTGCTCTTTTCCTTCCTTCCTTCCTTCCTTCCTTCCTTCCTTCCTTCCTTCCTTCCTTCTTCTCTCTTTCTTTCTTCTCTTTGTTCTCTTCTTTTCCTTCTCTTTCTTCTCTTTCTCTCCTTCCTTCCTTCCTTCCTCTCTCTCTTTCTCTCTCCCCTCCCTCCCTCCGTCCCTCCCTCCCTTCCTTCCTACCTTCCTTTCTTCCTTCCTCTCTCTCTCCTTCCTCCCTTTCTCTCTCTCTCTCTCTCTTTCTGAGGCAGGGTCTCACTCAGTTTGCCCAGGCTTGGGTGCAATGATGTGATCTTGGCTCACTGCAACCTCCACCTCCCGGGCTCAAGCACTTCTCCTGCCTCAGCCTCCTGAGTAGCTGGGATTACAGGCATGTACCACCATGCCTGGCTAATTTTTGTATTTTTAGTAGAGACGGGATTTCACCATATTGGCCAGGCTGGTCTCAAACTCCTGGCCTGAAGTGATTCACCCACCTCAGCCTCTCAAAGTGCTGGGATTACAGGCATGAGCCACCATGCCTGGCCCTTCCAGCTTTTTCTGACCCTCTCCTCTTGTGCTTCTCATTGCAGAAAAACTGGCAGGATGCAAGCTGAATGTGGCTGAGGTGACACAGTCCGAAATAGGGCAGAAACAGAAGCTGCAGACGGTGTTGGAAGCAGTACATGACCTGCTGCGGCCCCGCGGCTGGGCGCTCCGTTGGAGCGTGGACTGTGAGTTCCACGCCGCGGGGGGAGGGAGTGTCTGGAGGGAGCCCGTCCTCTCGACATTCGTCATCCACATTTGTCATCCACATTCATCATCATCCCATCTGGCCTTGCATCTTAGAATTGGGTTCATCTCCCTGCGCCGTAAGAGGTAGAGCATTGCAGGGGAGAAGAACAGGAGAAGGGTTAGGGAGCTCCTAGAAAAGGTACCTGGTCAGGCCACGGTTCTCCATCCTCCCCACGCTGCAGAGGAGAGAGGCAATGTTTGTGGATGGGTGGCTCAGAGGGACTTCGAGAGAGAAGCAGCCTTGGGGGGTTCTTGTTGGGACTCAACCCCAAATACCAGTGGCAGCAACACCTAGTGGGATGTTTGCCTGTGACCCTGGCATTAGGAGATGTGACATCATGGTATTTTCAGCCAAGACATGAACCCAGAAGGTGAAAGACTAGACCAGGAGAAAGTTCTCCTCGGTGCTGCCCACTCCTTCCCCACCTCCTTCCCCTTGAAGCAGGGCTATCAGGGTGTGGCTTCAGGGCTCTCTGTGCTGGGCCAGAGGTCTCTGTGTTTTGGTGAGCTGGGCTCTCAGCGGTGGGCAGGAGACCCTGGAGCCTGGCCCTGCACCTGGTTTCTTGGCATCGAGACCTTGGGCAGACCCAGGCTGTCTCGTGGGTTACTGGGTCCGTGGGTGGGGAATCGGGTGCCTTGTAAACTGTAAAACCCTGCGGAGGAGAAGTGGTGATGATGACCCAACCTGAGTCTGCATGCTGAGGAGGAGAGAGGACAGACTCAGGCAAGGCAGGGGCGAATGGCTAATGTCCCCAGAGCAGCCTCCGCCCTTGGCAGCCTACCCTTGTTGGGATGGTTCGTTGTGTAGAGGGAGCCCTTTTTTAGTGCCAGAGATCATAACGCACATCCTTGTGATGGTTAAGTGGCCATGACCTGCTTTCTGTGATCTTTTCCCTTCTGTGCTAATTTTACTATCCTGTTCCTTCCCCTCATCACTGCCCAATTTATTGCTTTTAAAACCATTGTGCTTCTAAAAGTATCTGCACAAGTCACCTTAGGCCAACAGGAGAGGAGACATTGAAACCAGAAATGACTTCACCAGGTTGCTCATCAGCTCTCTTTACTTGTCCACACTTCGCTCCGTCCTAGCCTTGCTGGGGTCTCATTTAGATGCTGTGTCTCTGTTGCTTTCTGCACGTGGGCTCGGGTTCCTGTGTCACCTGATCTAAAGTGTCTCCTTTCCTCCTCCCTCCCGCAGCAATTCATGGGAAGAACCTGGTGGCCATCCTCCACCTGCTGGTCTCTCTGGCCATGCACTTCCGGGCCCCCATCCGCCTTCCTGAGCATGTAACGGTGCAGGTGGTGGTCGTGCGGGTGAGTATAACCGAGCGGTCGGCCTGCCTGTAACTCCGCCAGAGAGGCAACGTCTTCTTCCTTCTGCAGTTTTCCTGCCCTCCCCCTCCTTTTTGCCCCCCAGGAGGCTACCTTCTATTTTTCCCTTTTGACAAAATGTGTGTCTCACCCTGGCTCCGAGATAAATGATTGGAACGGGAACAATGGCATTGATTTGATGAGAGGCAGAAGCAGAGGCAGGAGGGTGTTGAGGTTTAATTTTCCACATTTTTGAAAAGAACATTCATTTCTCTCCAAAGCCAACTGGTTGGAATTCAATCCCCTTGAATGTGCTTATTACTCATTGGAGGAGGTTGGCCCCGCGGGATGAAACAGACACCCAAATTAAAGCCGCTTTGCATTCGCCGTGGATTATTCATCATGCCCCGTCATCTCTTTTTTTGGGTTCATTTCTCTTGATTCACTTGGAGAAATGGAACCAGAACCCAGGTCCTTCTTACAGAGGGTGAAGTAGAGTTACCTTTCTCTTGCTGTTTCCCTTGCATTTATTTTTTATTTTATTTTATGTTTTGAGAAAGGGTTTCACTCTGTCACCCAGGCTGGAGTACCGTGGTGCAGTCACGGTTCACTGCAGCCTCAGCCTCTTGGGTTTAAGCAGTCCTCCCACCTCAGCCTCTCACGTAGCTAGGACTACAGGCACATGCCACCATGCCTGGCTAATTTTAAATTTTTGTAGAGACGGGGACTCACTATGTTGCCCAGGCTGGTCTCGAAGTCCTGGGCTCAAGTGATCCTCCCATCTCAGCCTCCCAAAGTGTTATGATTATAGGTGGGAGCAGCCATGCCTGGCTTTGTTTCCCTTACATTTAAGTGGACAGTCGCTGCCTAGGGTTCGTGTATGCAGTTTCCCTCAGTAAACGTGCACTGAGCGCCTGCTATCCTCTAAGCACTCAGCATAGGCTGCTGAGCCACTAAAGGAGGAACACACGCCTGGGGTCTGCGGGGCAACCACTGCTGCCAGAATTAAGGTCACGCTTGGAACCTTGGATACCTCCGTGTTTATTTTACTTGAGACATCCGGCTCCACTTTCCTCTGGTTTTTAAACTTCTCGGTCCCGTGGTCTCTGTGGTCCGGGAGGACCTGGCTGCCACTGTGTTTTCTGAACGCATTCTGACCCCTCTGTTACCTGGGAGCTCAGTCTTGACTGGACGGGAATGCTCCTCTCTGGCATCAGGCGAGGGCCACCTGCCATGTCTCCATGTTTCCTTCCTAAGGAGGATGTTTGTGGCTGGTGGTGGTGACTTGGGACCTGGGGGGCCATTCCTATGGCCCCTTGTCTTGGCCACTGGTTCACAGGCAGCCGGCCTGAAAAGGCTTCCCTAGGACACATGGGGATATGGTTCCCGAGCCCACCTACGTCAGCTCGGGGCCCCAGGAGCCCTGTGCAGGCTCAGAAACCAGAGTATTTCCTTTCAGGCTTGCACTTGAGTCCAAGATAATCTTTGGGGTTTGCAGAAAGTTTGAACCAGGCAAGCACTTGCTGGTGCTTCCTGCCATAACGGGTTAGAGAAGTGTTGTTTGGACCATGACCAAAGCAGAATGAAATGGGAGCAGGGGGTCCTGCGAACTGGGCGCCATTACTCCCCAGACCTTAGAGCCGCCTTCTTTCTTCTCTGCAGCCCCCTGGCCTCTGAGCTTGCTCAGCGGATCCCTTATCTGACCCCAGATGGAGTGGTTGGTGTAAGGGATGTGGCATTTCCAGGCTGGAAGGAAGAAAGGGCAGGGCCTTATTTACTGCCTGGCCGCGTGGCTTTAGGCTGATCACTTGCTTTTGCTGAGCTGCAGTGTTTCCCCCATAAAACCGAGATTTTACTACAAACCTGTAAAACATCCAGCTTCACGTCTCCAATCCTAGACCTGGGCCCAGCACCCGGTGGGTGCCTCAGGCACGTTTGGTCCGTGACTAGGTGAACACAATGTCTCTGGACCTTCCTTGGCAGGCACTCCTGAGAATCGGGATAAGCATCACCCACACTGTTGTTCAATAACAATCACCAACCCTGAGTATTCCCTGGGGGTCAAACACAGGAAAGGGATGGAAGCTCAGATCTTGATAGTGTCCCCTGTGGGCTGGCCCAGTGGGAAGTGAGTTCCCGGTCCCTTGAGGGGTTCAGTGGTGGTTGGATCAGCCACCCAGACTCCAGCTGGAGCTCCCGTGACAGTTGGGCTGCCACCCCTACTGTCACCACTGCCATGCCTCCCTCACCACCATCACTTCTTCTTTTTTTTTTTTTTTTGAGACAGAGTCTCGCTCTGTCACCCAAGCTGGATGCAGTGGCACAATCTTGGCTCACTGCAACCTTCGCCTCCTGGGTTCAAGCGATTCTCCTGCCTCAGTCTCCCAAGTAGCTGGGATTACAGGCGCGCGCCACCACGCCCAGCTAATTTTTGTATTTTTAGTAGAAACGGGGTTTCAGCATGTTGGCCAGGATGGTCTCGATCTCTTGACCTTGTGATCTGCCTGCCTCGGCCTCCCAAAGTGCTGGGATTACAGCCATGAGCCACTGCTCCGGCCATCATTGCTTTTTGATACCTGCCACGCTCTGGGAAAAGTGTGACATATGCTGTATCAGTTTCCTAGGGCAGCCGTAACAAAGTACCACAAACCAGGTGGCTTAAAACAGCAGACATTTATTCTCTCGCAATTATGGAGGCCAGAAGTCTGAAATCAAAATGTTGTCAGGGTAGGATGTCCTTCACATCTCCTCCTCTAGGGGAGGGGTCTTCCTGCCTCCTCCAGCTTCTGGTGGTGGCCATCAGTCCTTGGTGTCCTTGGCTTGTGGCCACATTTCTCTCTAGTCTCTGCCTCTGTCATCATACGGCCTCTTCGCTCTGTCCGCTTCTGTGTCTATTTCCTCTTCTAATAAGGATGTGAGCCATATTGGATTAAGATGGGACTCACCATAATCCATGATGACCTCGTCTGAGCTAGTATCTGCAAAGACCCTTATTTCCAAATGAGATCACGTTCTGAAATTTGTGGTAGATACGAACTTTGGGGCACCCTCTTCAGTCCCGTGTACACACATGATTGCAGGGGACGTTCCCTGTTAATTATGTTCCTTCCAATTGCATGCCTCACCTCTCCTGGCTGCAAAGCATAGAGGATCCCTTTGGGGAAACCTGACCTGGGGTGTTTCTCCTGAGACCCACACAAATGCCAACCCTCAGGGCCATGTGGAGACCAGAGGGTGGGAGGAGGAGGGGGACAGGTTGTGGCTGCTGAAAGGCACCCTGCCCAGGGTCCCCTGCTGTGCACTCACCTAGGCCTGGCATGCATGTTCAATACCACCCCTCCTTCTCCTGTTGCTCTTTTCTTTTTTTTTTTTTTTTTTTTTTTTGAGACAGAGTCTTGCTCTGTCGCCCAGGCTGGAGTGCTGTGGCCGGATCTCAGCTCACTGCAAGCTCCGCCTCCTGGGTTCCCGCCATTCTCCTGCCTCAGCCTCCCGAGTAGCTGGGACTACAGGCGCCCGCCACCTCGCCCGGCTAGTTTTTTTTTGTATTTTTTTAGTAGAGACGGGGTTTCACCGTGTTAGCCAGGATGGTCTCGATCTCCTGACCTCGTGATCCACCCGTCTCGGCCTCCCAAAGTGCTGGGATTACAGGCTTGAGCCACCGCGCCCGGCCCCTGTTGCTCTTTTCTAAGATGATCTCTGACCCCGCAGCTTCATCTGCCCTGTCAGTGCGTCCTTCCTCATCTCTCCACTGCCTGATTTTGTGTGTTTATTTTGGGGTTTTCAGAAGCGGGAAGGCCTGCTGCATTCCAGCCACATCTCAGAGGAGCTGACCACAACCACAGAGTAAGTGGACCCCTGCCGTGCCCTTCCAGGCCCTGCTGCCCCGAGTGAGCGGGGCCCCAGGCTGCCACTTCAGCCAGGGACGCCGGCACACGTGGGGCTGCTTCCGCTCCACGCCCCTTCACTGTAGCATGTGATTCTCATGCTGGTTCTCACCCCAGCTCTCCTCCCTCTGCACACTTTCTTCAGAGTTTTTAACATTAGAACTGAGTTACCTTCCACAGCCTTTGAATTTTTTTCATTCCTTATCTTAAAAGGTGAGCTTTAAGAACATTGCAAGGTGGGGCAGGCAGAGAGAGTTCAGGATGATTAGAGAGACCCATTGTCTCGGTTCATTTATCCATCTACATTAGCGCCGTCAGAGGCAAGAGCTGCATGTTTAAACCAGAACTTTCCTTTGACAGACACTACTAAGCCATCTCTTATCTCCTAGAGAAAGCCAGAGGGCAGGTGTTCAGAAGTCTAAAAGTCTTCAAATCTATTGAAAATAGCAAATCAAACAGTATCTGTGGTGTGTGGTTTTAAGGACTCCTTGTGATGACCTGCTAAGAATCTTTAGAATTCACTGCATTTGTGCCTCTTGACTAAACCTGTTTCAGATGAAAGAGAACATTTAAAAATTGATTGTCTCAGCTAATCCATCAGCTAAGTTCACAGAGTGATTAATTACTGTGTTGTGAATTCATGGATGGTATTTCAAAAATCGTAACTGACATAGGAAACCACTCGTGGCTTGCAAGCTGTCAGGGAAGATGATGGGACAGTGGAGTGCAGGCTGACGCATGTGCAGAGGCCCATGAAGAGGCCTCCAAGTCTGCCCCAGGCCCGTGAAGGGAACAGGGAGAGCTGGAGGAGGGGAGGATGAGAATGTGGTTCTGTGCCCAGCACAGTAGGCCTTTGGCAGCAGCTCTGCCTATTCAGCAGTAGGAGAAGGGCTGCTCATGAGGAACTGGGATTGGGCTGGTGTCTTAGTTGTTTATTGTTGTGTAACAAGTCACCCCCAAAGCCGAGTGGCTTAAAACAACATCTGTTTCATTTGCTGCTCACAATTCTGTGGGTCAGCAATGTAGGCTGGGCTCAGCTGGGTGGTTGTTCAGCTAGTCTCGCCTGGGGTTGCTGATATGATGCAGACACCTGAAGGCTGGTTGGGGGCTGGAGAGGCAAGATGGGCTCCCCCTACCTCTGGTGGTTGGTGTTGGCCTCCCCTGGGTCCCTCCTCACAGAGCTGGGCATCTTCCCAGGGTGCCCTCAGAGTCCTGAGAGAGTGAGAATGTAGCTGCAGGCCCCTTGAGGCCTTGTCTTGGACATCCATACCTATATCCTCAATTCTGTGAGTCAAAGTGAGTCACGGGTCATCCTGGATCAAGCTGCAGGAAACAGACTCTGCCTCCTTGTGCAGGAATGGTCTATGCACATTGTTGGGTGGTGGGCATGCTGTGATAGGAGTCCCCCTCTAGGTGAGGGGGTCCCATATGAGGATAGCACGGAGGAGCTGGGGCCCCTGCCATAAGACTAGAATGGTCCAGAGACAGAGAATGAGCAAGTGGGTGGGAGAATGGCCTCAGCTATTCACCAGTGGTAAGTGGCACCGAGGGCCCGCTGCATGCCAGCCTCCCTGCTGGGTCAACAGAAACACTGAGAGGTGGACTGAGTGCAGTTCCTCTCCTCCAGGGTGACCCATCCTGCTGATGAGAAAGGATGCATCCACAGGCATGCACAGTCCAACACAGGGGCTTGTGGGAAGTGCCTTAGGGCCCTAAGGGAATTTCCAGGAGGAGGGGAGCACCCCAAAGTCAGGGCAGGGGAGATTCCAGTGGAAGCCACCTCAATCAGATACCAGACAGCACTGAGCAGTGAAGAAGGAAGTTGGGATTTTCTAGCCTGAGTCAGCATCCCTCTGCCAGCCAGGGCCAGGATAGAGGAGAGGCTGGGTCACCTCTCCAGGCTGATGCCCCAGGTGGGTTCTCCTCAGGGCTGGTTATCCCATCCTGGTCTCCTGTTCCTTCCCCTCCCCATGGCTGCAGAGGCTCTGACGGAACATTTGAATCATCGAATGTCTGCTGAAAACCAGCAGCCCAAAGATCCACTTTCAGTTTCCTAAGGCAGCATTGCCACCTCCCATCCAGTCTCAGTGTTCCCCTTTCTCTTTCAAGAGGTCACCCCTTCCAGGAAGCCCTCCTGTCTGCCAGGCAGGAGTGCTTGACTTCCTGTTAGTTCCCGTTGCCTCTGGACACATGTGACCAACATTGAAATATTGGCTTGCCAGGTCTCTCACTCCCAGGCATCTTGAGGGCAGGGCCACATAGTGTTTATCTCCAGGGGATATTAATTACTGTATCTGCACAGCCTGCACATGGTAGGTGCTCAAGTAAGTGCTTATTAAATAAGATGGAGCCAAAGGACTTGAGCCTAGAGAAATTTGAGAACAAAATAAAGACTTTCTTGCCTCTCAGGAAGGCAGTGCACGGAAAGGCTCTGTGCACTCACTCACTGGGAATCTTTGAGGAGAAGCTGCTCACCACTCCCGTCTCCCTCATTGCTTCCACTGCCGCCTGCCTGAGATCAGGGCCCGGCCTTGTGGTTCCCCAGGATCCTTTAGTTCCAAAAGTCCTGCAAGTACATTGTGTTTGCTCCTGGAAACATGAGTAACCTGCAACCTTGTGTGTTTGTTTGTTTGTTTATTTGAGACAGGGTCTTGCTCCATTGCCCAGGCTGGAGTGCAGTGGTGCGATCCCAGCTCAGTGCAGCCTTGACCTCCCAGGCTCTAGCGATCCTCTCACCTTAGCACCCGAATAGCTGGGACTACAGCGCATGCCATGACACCCAGCTAATTTATTTGTATTTTTCTTAGAGGAGGTTTTGCCACTTTGGCCAGGCTGGTCTCCAGTCTTGCATTTTTTTGTTGTTGTTTTGTTTGTTTGTTTTTTGAGACAGAGTTTCACTCTTGTTGCCCAGGCTGGAGTGCACTTGTACAATCTCTGCTCACTGCAACCTCTACCTCCTGGGTTCAAGTGATTCTCCTGACTCAGCCTCCCAAGTAGCTGGGATTACAGCTGCCTGCCACCACGCCTGGCTAATTTTTGCATTTTTAGCAGAGATGGGGTTTCACCATTTTGGCCAGGCTGGTCTCGAACTCTTGACCTCAAGTGATCGACCCACTTCTGTCTCCCAGAGTGCTGGGATTACAGGCGTGAGCCACTGTGCCTGGCCCAGCCTGTGTTTTGAGCATTCCATGGCTGCTGGAAGACTTGTTGTCTGCTGAAATCTTCGTATTAACCACTATCTGATTTAAGTACCTCCCCTCCAAACAACATTAACAGAGTGGTTAATGTGCAAATAGAGATGGTGATTTGCTGCTGATTTTGTACAAACGTTAATAATCCACACAAGCACCTCTCGTTTATCATTAGAGTGGGCTGGAACGTAGCACAATGTGACTTGCATTCTTATCAGTAGGCCTTTACCTGGGCAGCGAGGGCCCAGCTTTCTGGCTGGCTCTGTCCCTCATCTTCCATGTGCTGGTTGTGAAACTGCGTTCTGAGTGACACATCTCATGGCTCTCTCTGTGTTCTTGTTTGCAGGATGATGATGGGCCGGTTCGGTAAGTAACCCTAGGGCAAGTGGGGAGACGGAGGCGTGTTAGGGCTGCCCCAGGAAGCTTCCAGAGAGTATACATGGTCATCTGGGGGGAGTAGGAAAGTGGGTGGGTCTTACTGCCCCCATAGTTCTGGAATCCTAGGGAAAGTTCACAGCCTTCTGCCGCCTTTCCGTATAACGGGCTTGTTTCTCAGAGCTGAGAGTGGCTGGGTGGTGCTAGGAGGAGTGGGGTGGAAGGCTGGGTGACCAGCTAGGGGAGCGGGAGGGGCCTGGGATGTAACACTGGCTGGAACTGTCAGGGGCTGGTGCAAGAGTGGTTGAGGGTAAAAGGGAGGGAGGAGAGGCGGCCAGCACAGCGTCATTAGCTGGTTGGAAGAGAATGGCTCAGCTCTGTGGATGTCCTTCCATATGTGTTATTTCCTCCTGGAAACCACTGGTTTAGCAGACTTCCTTAGAGTCAGGCAGCTGGGGCTCAGTCCTGGCTGGTGGCCTGTGGCCTGCCCCTTCCTCTCTGCTCCTCATCTGAGAAATGGGAGTATGAAAGGCTCGCCCCAGGCAGAAGCTGCTGTGAGGATTGGGTGAGATCACAGGTGAGTGCCCTGCTTGGCCAGGGGACAGCCCTTTATGTGGGGTAGTTTTATTAGTGTTGGTTTTCAGTGGCTATTCCCAAAGAGAGAGGCAATTACTCTGCCTTCCCCCGTTAAAGCCTGAGACCTCATTGTCATCTCAGTGAGGGATGGCAGTGTTTCAACCCTTAGAGCCAGGATACCCCGGCCCTCGACCTGGCCAGGCTCAGTGCTTTGGGAAGCATTTCAAAAGAGAAACCTCTTGACCCCCAAATACCATGTTCTCCAGTGAGCAGGAAGGGGAGAACAGCTCTTAAAAGGAAAAATGGAAACCAAACACAAGTTTCCCACCTGCCTCTCCAGCCTGCCAGCCTGGAGCTGATGTCTGTCTTTTTGGGGCCCTTGGGGTGGGAGTGCCACCCCCTGAGTTCTATAGAACGAGGGCTGGGCCAGCTCGGCCATAGGGCTCTGTAACCTCAAAGTTATGGGGACCAGCTAGGATGCCATTGCTGCTTATCTGTTGTATTAAGATTCTCTAGAGGGACAGAACTAATAGGATAGATATATACAAAGGGGAGTTTACTAAAGGTATTAACTCACACAATCACAAGGTCCCACAATAGGCCTTCTGCAAGCCGAGGAACAGGGAAGCCAGTCTGAGTCCCAAAGCTGAAGAACTTAGAGTTTGATGTTTGAGGGCAGGAAACATCCAGCATGGGAGAAAGATGGAGGCTGGGAGGCTAAGCCAGTCTAGTCTTTTCATGTTCTTCTGCCTGCTTTTTATTCTGGCTGTGCTGGCAGCCGATTTAGATGGTGCCCACCTAGATTAAGGGTGGGTCTGCCTTTCCCAGTCCACTGACTCAAATGTTAATCTCCTTTGGCAACACCCTCTCAGACATACCCAGGGACCACACCTCGCATCCTTCAATCCGATCCAGCTGATGCTCAGTATTAACCATCACGCCTATGGAGAGGGGAAGGGGCTCAGATCCTGCGGGGCTCGAGTTGAGAAGAGGCAGCCAGTGTGTGTCCCCTCGGCTTTCTTTGCTAGACCTTAAGCTGTGCTGGGAACATTCACAGGCCTTCACTGTTTTTTGTTTGTTTGTTTTTTGTTTTTTTTAAAAGGATAATTCCAGCTCTTTAAAAATGTCTCTATTATTAAAAAACAAATGCAGGAAGAGAAAGAGAAGTGTCGTGTGGTCCTGTATATAGTTGCTGAGGGAGGTGAAACCACAGTGGGGTCACAGCTCATGGGGCCAGGATGAGGCATCTCCCCATCCTGCGTCTAGGTAGAAGTGCACTTTGGGGGCACAGTGCCCCACTCTGTCACCTCCTCTCCACCCTTTCTTCCTGGAGGAGGCTCAGAACCCCTTTGGAATTGTAGAGGCCTAAAGATGAAGAGAGGGCCGGGCGCGGTGGCTCATGCCTGTAATCTCAGCACTTTGGGAGGCCCAGGTGGATGGATCCTGAGGTCAGGAGATCGAGACCATCCTGGCTAACATGGTGAAACCCCGTCTCTACTAAAAATACAAAAAAATTAGCTGGGCATGGTGGCAGGCGCCTGTAGTCCCAGCTACTGCGGAGGCTGAGGCAAGACAATCGCTTGAACCCAGGAGGTGGAGGTCGCAGTGAGCCTAGATCACGCCACTGCACTCCAGCCTGAGTGATAAAGCGAGACTCCGTCTAAAAAAAAAAAAGAAAAAAAAAAAAAGAAGAGACTGGGTCCCTCAAGCATTTTTGAGTCTTTTTGGTTTTTGTGGCGCTGTCACTTTTGTGCTTGGTTCGGACCTCGTTGGAGGTTTAGGGAAAAGACAGTCTGGTCAGTTCAGTTGGGAGCACATGGGCCTCGGGCTGTGTGTAGCACCCTGTGGCCCGAGGGCCCAGAAGCCTGGCCCCGGAGCCCCTGCCGCCCCAGGAATGAGCTTTCGGGTCTAGTGTGCAGGGCAGTGGCTCCCTCCGTAAGAGCCAGGTGTCACGTGTGAAAAGTGGACCCAGCTGCCACTCCAGGGATGGGAGGACTGTGGAATCGCAAGACCAATTTGTATAAGAGGCCGATGGAGTTGTTCTCGTTACTTTGTAGGCTTTATGCGCTGTGCTTGAGAAAATGCAAACAGGCTATTAGTCAGTGACAGGCAATTAGTTCCGCCCCCGGCCTTGCTGCTTCTGCTGACGCAGGTTCTGAAGTCTCCTGGTTACCCAGCCTGGCACCCTCAGGCACGGCAGGGCATCTGGCCTGGCACCCGCTCCTGTGGGGGCAGCAGCATGCCTTGTCTTGGCTTCCCTGCTATGCCACTCACCTCCTTCAGACCTTGAGAGCACCCCAGGGCGCTCTCTCCTCCAGCAACCTTCACCTGAATGCTCTCCCTCTAGATTATCCCATGACTCACTTTTGCAGTTCTGCCAACCCTTGGTTCAAATGTCACCGATCAGGCAGGGCCTCTCTGACTCCACTGCCCCAAAGTGGCCTCCACTGGCTCTCCTCCCCACCCCTGCCTTAGTTCTTTCTGTTCTCATGCGATGCACCAAGCAGCGAGACTCTGCTCATGGGGAAGGCCTGGCTCCTCTTCCCTGCGCCACTGTTTACACAACGAAGCCTATACGTGTCTGGCAGATACTGGTGCCGGCAAACTTTCAGGGGCACCCACAGCCCCTGCCTTTCTCCTTTCACACATGGCTCCTTGACCGAGAGGTGCTCTGTGGGCCAGAGCTGACCTTTCCTCAGGGTGCACCCCACCCGCTGACCAGAGCAGCCAGCCCTGGCCACAGTCTGCACACAGCTGGTGCCAGATGTTCTAGGAGCTTCTGGAAGGCTGGGCTTTGCCAGGAGCGGTCTTCTGGGCCTCAGTTTCCCTATGAGCACCCTGAGCCAGGGAGGGATGGGGGCTCCGTTCTGCCCACTCCCCATCATCCCAGCGAGGGAGGTGGCTCCACAGGTCCTCGCTGCCTCCTGACAGCATCACTGTCCTGGCCGAGGTGGGTGAGTAGGCTTCTCTCCACAGAAATGAGTGCCAGGGGGAGCTGGGGAGGTTGCAGCCTGGTCTCCATGGCAACGTGTGAGCTGGTGCAGCTTCTCTGTGGACGGCCCTTCCCCCTCCTGAGTCTGCCCTTCCCCCTCCTGGGTCTGCCCTGGGGTGGAGGCCCTACCCGAGGCATGAGGGGAAAGAGGGGGGATGTTCCTTCCTCACCCTCTTCCCCCTCATTATATAACTCCTAGTAATACCCCTTCAAGTCTCTCCCATTTCTGCCAACAGGGCTTGTTCCAAAAACTCTGGCTCCGTCCCATCACCCCTGGCTCCTGACTGTGCCCTCCACAACTCCCACATTGCAGGCCACAGCCCCTGTTAACCCCTCTCACAGGCCACCTGGCTCTTGAACCTGCACTGGGCTTTCTGGCATCTCTCCTTGTGCCTGCTGCTCCCTTGGTGAAACACCTTTCCTCCTCCTCTTGCCCCAGCAAGCCTGGTTTGGACCCCAGGCTGCTTTGTGAAGTCTTCCTCAGGTCCCCCAGCCCTTGGTTCGTGGGTCCGAGACTCAGGTGCCTCCAGGGACCAGGTTGATAATATAAAAGAGGAGAGTAGCTAGATTATACAATGATAACATCAGCTGCCCCTTGGGTGGCAGTGGGTGGGGTGGCAGTGGGGAGTGGTGGGGTCTGGGGCAAACTGGAGAGTCCACACCCCCATCCCCAGGGGCAGCTCATTGCTGCCAGGTGGGAGTGCAGGCTCCCTGTTGCCACAGACTCCAGTTCTTCAAGAGAAGCCAGAAGTTCAGAACTTTTGCACAGACCTTCCCATTTAAGAACTGTTGACTCTGGCCAGGTACTGTGGCTCATACCTGTAGTCCCAGCACTTTGGGAGGCTGAGGCGGGTGGATCACTTGTGGTCAGGAGTTCAAGACCAGCCTTACCAACATGGCAAAACCCCATCTCTACTAAAAACACAAAAATTTTTATGCATGCCTGTAGTCCCAGCTATTCAGGAGGTTGAGGCAAGAGAATTGCTTGAACCTGGGAGGCGGAGATTGCAGTGAGCCGAGATCGTGCCAGTGCACTCCAGCCTGGGTGACAGAGTGAGACTCTATCTCAAAGAGCAAAAACCAAGACCAAAACAAACAAAACAAATAAACACTGTTGACTCAAATGAAAACATTACAGGGACCAAGCTGAGCGTTCCTGCAGGTTGAACCTGGGCAGCCCTGGCATGCTCAGAACCTGGGCAGCCCTGGCATGCTCAGGTTGGTTGGCCCCGTCCGGATTCCTCTTTTCTGACACTAACAGGGTTGCACTACCATAGTTCACTCTCTCTCCCGGCCCTCCCCCAAGTCTGTGTCTCTTCCAAGAGCGGGGCCCCTCCTTGTTTATCCCTGTGATGTCCCCAGAGCCTGCGGAAGCTCTGGGGGACAGGACAAGAGGGAGCTGTAAGGACTGAGGGCCGACAATGCTTCTGCCAGGCTCCGTGCTCCTGCCTCTACTCACTGCCCCACTTAGTTCCACACCAAGGGCAAGGCAGGGGCTGTCACAATGCCGCCTTTACGGAGGAAGAAATGGGGTTGGAGAGGGAAGGATTTGCCCAAAGGCATGGGGTGTGAAGTCGGGCAGCTAGAACAAAATAGGATCTATTTTCGTTCCCAAGGCCAAGCACATCACAGCAGTGCAGTATGCTTTCTCTCTCTCTCTCTCTCCCAGGTCAGGGTGGTCCCTGGGGAGGCCCCTGGGTACCCCTAGACAGGTGGGAGGAGCTTCCTACCCCACCCTCTTCCTGTCAAGCTGGGCTCCACAGCTCCTGGGGCTGCTGCTTGGGTTGGGGTCCCAGACTGGCTGGTAACAGAGGGTCCCTCCGCTGGACTCGAGCTTCTGAGCATGCTCTGCCCCCAGGAATCTGGAGGATGGAAGTTGGGGGCCCTAGGTCCCTTCCAAATGCCCTGGGTCCTGTGCCCTGGGTCCCCAGTGCCCATTTTCAGAGCCCCCAGCCCCTCCCTGCCATGTGGACCGTGTGACGTGATGCCAGTCCCCCGGGTCCAGGGGCGCAGCAGCCGGCGGAGAGGCCTCTGCGGCACTGATGCCTCCCTAAGTGGCTTGACTCTGCCAGCCCAGCGGTGGCCCAGCTAAATATACCCCGGCTGACGTCAAGCACTCTTCTGCTCCTGGGGTTTTTCTTAAGCTGCATTTATAGTTTGCGTATTGCTTTGTGAAGATTTCACTTTTTTTTTTGCTCCTTAGCAGACTGTCTTATTGAGTGTACTCGGACTTAGACGATTATGAAAATAATTTACAGCTGCTGCATTAGGAAGCTGGCATGTGTCCAGAGGCAGGGGTGTTTTGGGCAGTGTCGGTCTTTCGGTGAAGAAAACTTCCCTCCCCTCCCCCCAAACACGCACATGCACACTCATGCTCACACATGTACACACATGCACACATGTACACACACACGCATGCACACACATGCACACACGTGTACACATACGCTTTCCTTCTCTCCTTTCCACTTCATTTCTCACCACCTCCACAGGGCCAAGGCAGAGGCTACCTGGGCTGGGCTGGGCAGGGGGGTGTGAGCTGCCTCCTGGGCCTAGCCTGGGAGGAAGGGTCAGCATGCTTCCTCTGCGAGGAGGCCTGGCCGGCTTATCTCCCCGGCCTCTGGCTTACCTGGGCCTAACCCCTTTCTTCTCTTTCTGGGCTCTCTTTGTCTCTCTCCTAGGCCAGGGCGGTCCCTGAGGAGGCCCCCTAGGCCACCCCCTGGATGGGCAGGAGGAGCTTCCTACCCGCCCCCTTCCTGTCATGCTGGGCTCTGCAGCTCCCCAGCGCTGCTCCTTGGGTTGGGGCCCCAGCCTGGCTGGTAACAGAGGGTCCTTCCTATGGGCTTGGGCTTCTGAGCTTGCTCTGCCCCCAGGAACCTGGAGAATGGAAGTTAGAGGATGGAAGTTACCAGCCTGGCTGGTAACAGAGGGTCTCTCTGCTGGGCTTGGTCCTCTGAACATGCTCTTCCTCCAGGAACCTGAAGGATGGAAGTTAGGGGGCCCCGAGTCACTTCCAAATGCCTTCCTCCCCATCTCTTCTGCCTTGGCAGTGATGCCCCACAGCTCTGTGTCTACCTGGAGGCCTCAGCCTTCTGCTTGGGGTCCAAGTCTCTGTCCCATATGCCCCTGTGGGACCCTCCCTCCATGGCAGCAGGTGCAAAGGCTCTGAGGCAGGTGTGCACCAGTGTCAGCAGGAGCAGCTGGGAGGCCGGTTGGTGAGGTGAAGTCAGGGAGGGTGCGTGTAGGAGGATGATGCTGAGCCTGAGTGTCCCATGGCCCGTGGGAGAAAGGATGGATTTTATCAGAGTGTCCCATGGCTCGCAGGAGAGAGGATGGATTTTATTCTAAGCATAAGAAGCAGTTGGAGAGTTTTAGTTGTGGTGGGAATGGAGGGGGAACCAAATGATCCTGTTTGCACTTGGAAGGGTTCACTTTGCCTGCTGGGGAGAAGGGCTCAGGGGCCAGGAGTGGAGTAGGAGGCTGCAGCTGCTCCCAGGCGAAGGGCAGTGAGACGTCACGGGGAAAGTGATCAAATTCACAGGTGACATTTGCCAGTAGACAAGGGAACAGGGAGAATTCAGGACACCTCAAGTCCTAGGACATGGCGGGTGCAGATGCCAGGTGCCATCTATGTGTTTCATATGAAAAGGTAAAAAGCAGGTGGAGGGGACCCTCTGCAGCCTCTAGTCCGTGCTGCTCCAGTTGTTCCGAAGCGCGCTTGCTCGCCTTGGTTTGGCCAGGACAGATCAGCAGGGTCAGCCCTTTCGTTCTGGTAGGAATTGGAAGAATTCTAGGCAGGTGTGGGAGTTGAGACTGAACCCCCGGAGGGATCAGAAGCTGGCAGGTCCCCGGATGGCCCGGGATTAGGGCAGCACCGTGGGTTTCCATAAACACTCCTTCGTGTCTCTCTTTGCATGTCCTCAGAGCGGGATGCCTTCGACACGCTGTTCGACCACGCCCCGGATAAGCTCAGCGTGGTGAAGAAGGTGAGCTATTGGTGGGATGTTGGATGTGCTCTCCCATGGCTCGCGGCTTTTTGACAGCACAAATGCCTGCTGGGAAGAAGGTGGGAAAATGTTTGGAATCTCAGAAATGTTTGCCACATGGATTGAAATGTAATTACAGTCAAAAACGTAACCACAGTGCATAAAATTAGCGCCTTTTAACTCAACATCGCTGCTCCCTGGGTATCTTCCTGCCCGCCCTCTCCACTTCTGTTAAGTGAATTACCCAGCCAGCAGTTCTTTCTGACTCGTGGCCTTTCTTCAATGTGGAAATGTTTTTAAGCATGTCAGCCTGCTGCTCTTGCTGGCCTCGTTACCATCCACAGCCTGCCCAGTAAACACGCAGGCCTGTGTGGCTGAGCCGTGCCATTGATGGATTTGGCCCGTTTCCCTCCAGACAGAGAATGGGCCCTCACTAGCCCAGGCAGCCTGCTGGTCAATCTGTGGGTGGAAAAATCTCCAAGGCTCTGGAGTTGGGGGTGGGAGTGATCAGTTTCTGGGGGATCTGCCAGGGAGGCTTGTTCCCCTCAAAAGGAACTGGGGCCCACTGGCTGCTCAGTAACTTATCCGAGTGCCTGCAGGCATCCCATTCAGGAGGCTGCTTCCCTCCTTCCCATGACGTCGGAGGAGCACTCATTGCTACCCATGGTGCAGGCGAGAGAGTTCTCCTTTGTCTAGGACACCTCACCCAAACGCTTTCTTAGTGCAGGACTTGTCAGAACCTTTCATAGGCTGATGTATACTGTACTTCTCCAAGAGGGAGCTTGGTAGGAAGCATTTTGCAAAATTGTTTGTTGAGAGTGGGCTTCATTTATCCATCAGTTTTGGGGTAGGATGCCTTGTATTTCTGTGGAACCCTCTTTTGGAAAATGTTGGCCTGGGGCTGGACCACAAGATCATTCATTCTTGGAAGCATTTTGCAAAAGGCTGTTGGAACTGTGCTAACGGTCGTTCTGGGACGAAGCCTTCTTATAACTCTTGGGTAGTGAGGGATATACTAGGAGCTCAGAGCTCCCCACTCCACCCCATCACATGTGGCCCCCAAGGACCCTGACAGAACCGGTTCAGGGAGTGAATCAAATCCAGCTCCCGACTTATCAGCTGTGTGACCTCCGGTGAGGGGCGAGATTATACCCCCCAGCCTCAGTTTCCCCATCTTTCAAGTGGGGACAGAGATGTTACCCACCTCTCAGGTCCCTGTGAGGATAAACTGGGATTCTGTCTGTGCATGGGCTTAGCCTGCAGCGTATGGTCACTGGTAGCATTGAGAATAGTGTGGCCTGAGGTTGCTTTCATCTCTTAGTGGATACCATGTTAATTCATTCTGAGAAAGACACATTTTCGGCACTGGAGCCACCAGCAAGGAAGAAGACAGAATCCTTTGACTTGCCTGATAGCTTTCCTCACCTCCACATTGCAAGTTTAGGTGTTTGTGGCTCTCTGTGCCCCAGAATGAAGTCAGGAGTCCCTGCCCACCTCTGCAGGTTTCTCCCTGGGTCGTTCCCTCCTACTCCTTCCCATCCCACCCACATCCAGCCACAGCCTGAAGACCCCAAAGGGTTTGCAGATGTGCCTGGGTACCCACTCGGCTCACTCTCACCTTTCACTGGCCTACCCTCAGGTCCAGCTCCAATACTCCCTCTCCATGGTCTTAACGGGGGTCCGCACACATCTCCTCTGTGGCTCATGAAATCTCCCCTGCATTTCGTGTTTCCCTGCAGTACCGTATCTCTTGATGTCTCCATCCCACCACTACATGCATATGGAGAATTACAGGCCCTTTGGCGGGGGCCGGGGGTGGAGCTGTCTGACTGTGTTTGTGTCCTTAGTACCAAGCAGCATGCCGGGCACATAGTAGCTGCTCAGTAAATTTGAGCAGAATGGGTAAGAAATCATATCATGAGCAGTGGTGAGTAGTATTGACTTTCCATCAAAGTTGGGTTTGGTCACTGAGGAATTACAGGTGACAGTTTTTAAGCCTGTGCCAGAGAGAAGCCAGTGCCCCTTGGTACCTACATAATAGGGCTCAGAAAATTCCCACAGCCCAGAGAGATCACCATGGGTGGATCTCCCCATGTATTGTAAATCGATAGGCGGGCTGGGTGCGGTGGCTTACGCTTGTAATTTCAGCACTTTGGGAGGCCAAGGTGGGCAGATCACCTGAGGTCTAGAGTTCAAGACTAGCCTGACCAACATGGAGAAACCCCATTTCTACTAAAAATACAAAATTAGCCGGGCTTGGTGACAAGGGCCTGTAATCCCAGCTACTTGGGAGGCTGAGGCAAGAGAATCACTTGAACAGGGGAGGAGAAGGTTGCAGTGAGCTGAGATTGCGTCATTGCACCCCAGCCTGGGCAACAAGAGCGAAACTCTGTCTCAAAAAAAAAAAAAAAATTCAGTAGGTGTGGCTGGAGGCAGCACTTCCGCTCAGTCTTCTGAGTGCCGTTTACCGTTCCAGGTCACATCTAAGATACATTTGCAAATGTAATGCTCCTCCCCTGGCAGTTTCATCTTTCTTAAGAGCAGGGAGTGCTCTCCAGTGTGATTGTTAAATATGGCACACGTGCACAAATTGGCATATGTGTGCATGGGTTGGTGAACAGAGACATGTGTAGCCAGGATAGATGTGGGCATTATGCCATGAAAACTCGGGGCTATTGTCGGGATGTTGCATTTGAAACATGGGCTTTTTATTTTAGCAAACAGGAGATGATGAAAGCGTTTCCCAGAGCCGGGGCTGGCAAATGTCAAGCCTGCCCCTCCAGATGGGACCTGCACGCGGGCCGTTCACGGCTCCTGTGTCTCTTTTGTTCTTGGCAGTCTCTCATCACTTTTGTGAACAAGCACCTGAACAAGCTGAATTTGGAGGTGACGGAACTGGAGACCCAGGTATGCGCTGCTTTGGCTTGAAGGATCCTTTGTCCGCCGCAGTTTTCAGTCAGCGTTTTGATCCCAGGTGGGGCGCGTGAACAAAGCTGGCGCCATTTTGCTCCTCTCACAAGGAATTCCCCCCAATGGTGCCGGCAGAAATAACCACCGTAGCCTTCTCGGCCCCTCTGTCTTCCTTTCCTGGGGCTGCCGCCATACAGCGCTACAAACCAAGCGGCTGAAATCAAGGTGGGGCCTGGGTGGATTCCCTCCACGGCTGTGAGGAGGAGCTGTTCCTGGCCTCCCTCCCAGCTTCTGGGGTTTTGCTGGGATCTTTAGCATTCCTTGGCTTGTACATACATCACTCCCTTCTCTGCCTTCATCTTCATGTGGTGTTGTCCTTGTGCGTGTGTCTCTGTGTCCAAATGTCCCCCTTTTATCAGGACGTGGTCATGCTGGATTAGAGCCCACCCATGACTTCATCCCACCCTGACCGCATCTGTGTAAACCCTGTTTCCAGATATGATCACACTCAGAGGTCCTGGTGATTAGGGTTCCACTGCATTTTTTTTTTTTTTTAAGACAGAGTCTTGCTCTGTCACCCAGGCTGGAGTGCACTGGTGTGATCTTGGCCCGCTGCAACCTCCACCTTCCGGGTTCCAGCGATTTTCCTGCCTCAGCCTGCCGAGTAGCTGGGAATACCGGTGCGTCCCATCGTGCCCAGCTAATTTTTGTATTTTTGGTAGAGACGGGGTTTCACCATGTTGGCCAGGATGGTCTCAATCTCTTGACCTCGTGATCTGCCTGCCTCAGCCTCCCAACCACTGTATCTTGTTTTGGGAGACGCAAAACCCCAAAACACCTGGATGGTGTTACTCAACCCATAACACCCTCCAGGGCTCTACCCCAGCCCACCACAGGGCCTTTGCACACTCAGTTCCTCCATCTAGAACATGCTGGCCCCTTTATCCTCTGCTCAGTGCTGCTGTCACACCGTGGCCAGGACCTAGCAAATGTCCCCCTGGTAAGTATGTACAACACATTTCTTCTGCAATAAGTATATCAAGTCTACTCCCCCAGCCCCAACCACCACTCAAAGCTAAAGGAGCATCGTTAAATTATGTTTTTGGGCACTCCGCGAGCATTAAAGACAAAATATAATTTTCCCAGGATTAGTAGGGTGCTTGAATGTGGAGGTTTTTGAGCTCTTGGTACAGACATCCCTAATGCACAGCTGATCCTTCTTAAACCCCAGGGCGAATGCATTCATTCCCTTCTCTTTCTTTAAGTTTTCTCATTTGCTTTTCTAATTAAAAAAGTAATTCAGGTTCATTGTAGAAATGTCTGAAAACGCAGATAAGCAAAACAAATAAAATCACGCGTAATCCCGTCACCCGGAGATGACTGCACAGGGGGTTTGGTTCAGGCCTTTTCTTAACACGTACAGCGAGGCATGGACAGCGTGGGTCTGTATGTAAAGGCATCATGGTCTGTTTTTAATGTGTATGTTTATTTGTATATCATTGGCCAACACATTTATTATTTTCTGCACTTTGCAAATGTTGCACATTTAGCCTCAGATTATTTTCTGTTTGAAATGTTAGCACCCCAGAACCAGCCGAGGTAAAAAGTAAAAATCCTCTTTTTCCTTTTCTGGGACCTCCCCCTTCAGACTCTCCAGGGGCAGCTAACTGCAGTTCATGGTTGGATGTGCATTTTTCTAGATATTTTCTTTTTCTTTCTTTCTTTCTTTCTTTCTTTTGAGACAGAGTCTCGCTCTGTTGCCCAGGCTGGAGTGCAGTGGCGCAATCTCAGTTCACTGCAACCTCCGCCTCCCAGGTTCAAGCAATTCTCCTGCCTCAGCCTCCTGAGTAGCTGGGACTACAGGTGTGCGCCACCATGCCCGGCTAATGTTTTTGTATTTTTTAGTACAGACAGGTTTTACCATGTTGATCAGGCTGGTCTCGCACTCCTGACCTAGTGATCTGCCTGCCTCGGCCTCCCAGAGTGTTGGGATTACAGGCGTGAGCCACATTTTCTATGCACAAATGTATTTTTCTAAATAACGTGGATCTTACTGTCCACTGTTCTGTAATGTGTTTTGTGTCACTAAATACACTGTGGGCATCTTTTGGTGTAAGAGAAAGAGTGTGTGTGTGTGTGTGTGTGTGTGTGTGTGTGTGTGTGTTTCTGTCTGATCCTTTTTCCCTTGCTCGATCTATTGGTTTATCTATATTTTGTCACTTTTAATGGGAAGTGTATCTCATCAGCGGGAAGGCTGCACCGCACCTCATTAAACCAGTGCCTCATGACTGGATGTTTTTCTGCTCCTGTAAATAGCAGTGCAGAGAGCATCGTTGTGCAGGCTGTCTGTGCTCCTGCCTGCTTCCTCGGGATAAAAGCCTAGAAGTGGAGTCATTAGAACGAAGCTTGTACCGCACCCTTTGAAGGCCCAGGAAGATTTGCTGTGTGGGGGCCCCTGGTACTATCACGGGGCGTGTGAGGGACACTGCTCCTCCACATCCATACTGGCTGTCCCCACAGCCCTTCTCAGAGGTGTCTGCACATCAGTATTAGCAGCTGAGCCTCTTACATTGAGACTCTAAAATTAAATTTGTATTTATTTTTATTTACTCAATATCTTCATTTTTTCCCCTATTAATCACACTATATAGAGTCTTAAAAGTACGTTTAACCACTGGCCCACCAGAAAAGGACACTGGCCACAGAAATGCAGGGATTTTTGTTTTGTTTTGTTGCAAAGGAATTTGGGTATTTTTATAAATACCGTATATCATTTATGAAGACTGTAAATCATTAACGTCTTGATGCCCTGGGAGTCGGAGAGGCCCTGGTTTAATTTCTTCAGTTTCTGTTTGTGTGTGGGTGTGTGTGTGTGAGGTTTATGTAGTCTGTGTGGTGTGTGTGTATGGTTTATGCAGTGTGTGTGTGTGTGTGTGTGTGTGATTTATGTAGTCTGTGTGGGGTGTGTGTATGTGGTTTATGTAGTCTGCTGTGTGTGGTTTATATAGTCTGCGGTGGCATGTATTCATGCAGTCCGGTGGCGGTGCATGCGGGCTCATTAGTCCGGCGGTGGTGGGTGTGGTTCTTTGGTATCCAGGATGGCGTGTGGTGGACGAGGTAGTCCGGTGATGTGGTGGTCTATATCCGGCGCAGGCGGTGGTTCATTTTCAGTCCGGCGTGGTGTATTCTTTATAGTCCATGGTGCGGTATCGGCGTAGTCCGTCCGGCGGCGTGGTCGCATCCGTGCGGCATGTATTCCACGAACTGGCGTGACGTGGCAGGCAAGCGGTTTACAGCGGCGTGCGGTGGCGTACGTGGTCGACGGTCCGCGGCAGGCGTTCAAACCGATTCCATGTCAGGAGCGATCCAACCCCAGGAGTGATCCCCAGCCTCCCTGAGCTTCTGTCCACAGGATTAAACTGGAGGCGATGGGCAGTGTGAGGATCGGGTGAGACAGCGCGCTGAGATCAAGTGGGCAGGGCTCGGCAGGGCTTAGCACTGCGGATGAGGAGGTGGTGGCGGGGCCCCGGGGCCTCCGTGGGGGATTCTGCTCCCTGCTGAGCTACACAGCAGGTTGCTGAGTGAGGGCACTGCCCTGGGCGCTTGTGAAAGTGGAGGGTCACCACTCACAGCTGGGTCCCCCGGCCCTGCGCTCTCCGTGTGGCCGTCCTCCCTCCTTCCTGTGACCCCGTGTGCTGGGACAGTGAGGAGACGCCACGGAAAGAAGAAAAGACTCAGCGGGCTCAAGGCCTGTGGGTGCAGCGGCGTGGCCACCGCAGACCTCCTGGGGAGAGGTGTGGGTTGGTGCCTTCATTCACGCAACAGCTTCCGTTCCCTGGAAGTGAGTCCACGGAGACACGGGCATCCCAGCTCAAGTGTTGTTCTGCTGGGAAAATGCCAGCACACTTGGCCAGGGTGCTGTGGGCATGAAGCTGCCGTGTGGAGACACACTTAAAAGAATTATTCAAGCCCATCTGATCTCCTTAATGAGAGGAGTGGCTGGCTGCTTCGTGGTGTGGAAGGCCGAGGGCATGTGACATGGAGGCCAAGTACCATTTTCCCATCGACTGACAGTGTGTTGAATTCAGGGCCCAGACCCTGTCCTGAGTCCCTTGAGGGACTGTTGCCTGCTGGCACTTGCTTTATGCTTTACAGCTCTAGCTGCAGCTCCCCCTGCTAAAGGTCAGGGCTTCTGATATTGGATGTTTGTGATTTTGACTTCTCATCTTTATTTTATTTTATTTTATTTTTTTATTTATTTTTTGAGATGAAATTTCGCTCCTGTTGCCCAGGCTGGAGTGCAATGGCACGATCTCGGCTCACTGCAGCCTCCACCTCCCGGGTTCAAGCAATTCTCCTGCCTCAACCTCCAGAGTAGCTGGAATTACAGACATGCGCCACCATACCTGCTAATTTTTGTATTTTAGTAGAGACAGGGTTTCACCATGTTGGTCAGGCTGGTCTTGAATTCCTGACCTCATGATCCACCCACCTCAGCCACCCAAAGTGCTAGGATTATAGGCGTGAGCCACCTCGCCTGGAAATTTTTAATTTTAATTAATTGTTTTAAAAATTCAAATTTAAGAATTCTGGAGATTGTTTATACAATAATGTGAATGCACCTAACATTATTGAACTGGACACTTACAAGTAGTTAAGATGGTAAATGTTATGGTATATTTTACCACAATTTAAATTAAAGAGAAAGGTCAGCATAAGCGAGACACGAAAAGACAAATGGATATGTGCTTCCACTTATGTGAGATACCCAGAGGAGTCAAATTCATAGAGGTGGAGAGCGGATGGATTGGTGGTTCTCAGGGGCTGGGGGGAGGGTAGAATAGAGAATTGGGGGACAGAGTCTCACTTTGGGAACATGAAGAAGTTCTGGAGATGGGCGGTGGTGAGGGTGATCCAACAGTGAGGATGTACTTAATGCTACTGACCTGTGCACTCACACATGGTTAAGATGGTACATTTCAGATTATGTATATTTTATCACAATAAAAAATAAGTTAGCGGCCGGGTGTGGTGGCTCACACCTGTAATCCCAGCACGTTGGGAGGCCAAGGTGGGCGGATCTCGAGGTCAGGAGATCGAGACCATCCTGGCTAACACGGTGAAACCCCGTCTCTACTAAAAATACAAAAAAATTAGCCGGGTGTGGTGGCGGGCGCCTGTAGTCCCAGCTACTGGGGAGGGAGGCTGAGGCAGGAGAATGGCATAAACCCGGGAGGCGGAGCTTGCAGTGAGCCGAGATCATGCTACTGCACTGAAGCCTGGGCGACAGAGCGAGACTCCATCTCAAAAAAAAAAAAAAAAAAAAAAAGTAACATTCAAACAAAAACATTTTAATTTAACTAGCTGCATGAGGCCGTTGGCTACCATGTTGAAAGCAGCTCTAGATCCCTGGAGGCTGGGGCCGCACTCACTGTGGTCTCTGCTGCAAGACAGAGTGGTGAGGGCCACCAGGTCCCGGCTCTGCACCCTGCAGAGTTGAATGAATCTTTTCAGCAGCTGATGCTGATGGAGCACTCACATGTGCCAGGTGCTCCCTGCCTGCCATCTCGCTGTGTCTTCACAACAGCCCTGAGTGATGGGAGTCAGTACTATCCCTGGGGTCAGCAGTGGGGGACAGTTCCAGAGGCACGGTCCTAGCCAGGCAGCTGCACTCAGCTCCACACACTCATCATTTCTGGTCTTTGCAGTGCCCCATGTGTGAGAGCCCCCCTCTCCTTTTGCTTTTTTCTAGATTAGGAGCCAGGTCTCAAAAGACTTCACGTTCAGGCCTTCACTTGATTCCAGATTCTCCTGCCTAAAGTGAGAGGAGGGATGGATTGCTTTGCTAGAAAATATTTCCAGCTGGGTGCAGTGGCTCGCACCTGTAATCCCAGTACTTTGGGAGGCGGAGGCAAGCAGATCACTTGAGCCTAGGAATTTGAGACCAACCTGGGCAACATGGCGAAACCCTGTCTCTACAAAAAATACAAAAATTAACTGGGTGCGATGGTGTGTGCCTGTAGTCCCAGCTACTTGGGAGGCTGAGGTGGGAGAATCGCCTCAGGGAGGATCACCCGAGCCTGGGAGGTCGAGGCCGCAGTGAGCCTTGATTGCATCAGTGCACTCCAGCCTGGGTGACAGAGTGAGACCCTGTCTCAGGAGAAAAAGTATGCCCCCCTTGAGTTTGTGCAAAGCATTTGCCAACTCCTCACCCTGCCCGGAAACATCACGAGTCGTTCTCTGCAGTTTGCAGACGGCGTGTACCTGGTTCTGCTCATGGGCCTTCTGGAAGACTATTTTGTTCCTCTCCACAACTTCTACCTGACTCCGGAAAGCTTCGATCAGAAGGTATGTGCCTGGTCTCCGTCCCTGGTAGTGGCCCAAGAAATGCTCATTGAAATACAGAGCATAGACTATCCCAGCAACTCTTTCTGCAGCCTGGCTGCATTCTTCAAAAAGTAAAGATTGCACAAGTGATATTGCAATTAGGTGTAACTCTCAGCAAAAGAAATAAGAAGCCCATCAGCCGTCCACAACGCATCCGAGTTTTGTTTGCCACATTTTCTCTGGGGTCTTTTTCATGGGACCGTGTAGTTTTTAATAATTAAAAAAATGGTCACATCTCGGTAGAGTTGTCAACCCTTCCCCCGTTCTGCCGCAGCTCCAGCACCTGTGGTTTTCTCTGCCACTTCCCAAGCTTCCCAAATACCATCTCCAGTGGTGGCGCAAAGTTCCACGGATGGCTCTGTTACCAGCGTCTTCCCGTTCCCCGTTCTTGGGCAGTCAACTTGAACGTGTTTCTATCTTTTTCCCTATGGAAACAACAGAGCATCTTTTTGATATAGATTTTTTTTTCATTCCCGTGGATTGTTTTCTTAGAAAAATTTCTCTAATAGGGTCATTTGGGTCATTCCTTTCAATCTGGGCTGGCCCACGCCACCCGGTCCTGCTGTCCCTGCCCTTGTGCGCGGGCCCCTCCCTGCTGTCTGCCCTCTGTCCAGGGCTTCCCGCAGTCAGGCCTCTCACAGCAGTGTTTAGTGCATTGCCTTTAAAAACTTGGCCATGGATGGTCTATGTTGCTTTGGATTCATGGGCATCTGTCATTTTATTTTCCCGAAGTGTTAGACCCATGAGTCAGGGAGGCAGACAATGTAAGCTGGTGGCGGCAGCCAGAGAAATAGCAGAAATGGGGCCAGTGTTTATCAATCTGCCCACTTCTAGCACATTGCAGTCTGTTTGCTTGTGGCCAAATGTTGTTCCTGTCTTGCATGCTGAGATGGAATCAGGACAGATTAGAGAGGTCTTGGCACATGGAGTCCATGTTGAATCGAGAGAGAGAGAGAGAGAGAGCGAGCGAGCGAGAGAACAAGGAGTGCAGAGGGAATGAGCAGAATTGTGCAGAAGTCACCAGGAAACATGGGTGCCTGTGCTGTCATCCTGGAAATGAAAGGGCAGACCATCCAGCGAAGAAGCGCATGCATTTCCAGGCCCCGACGTGGCTGGTTGCAGACACATTGTTTTGGAGAGATCTTTTCTTTGTTCAAATTAATAAGAACACTGGCGAGAACAGTGAGTTTAGCCAGGAGACCTAGAGCTGGTTTCTTTCCAAGACAAGGCTTTGTACAAATGTCAGAGGCATCATCTCCTGGGCCCTGGCCTTCTTCCCTTTGAAACTGGGATGAAAGTCTTTGACAATTGCTGCCCTGGCCTGCAAGGCTTGAGGAGGCTTGAGTCATCCGCCTTCCCCTCTGAATCGGAGCGAGGAAGGGAAGGCTATTTTCAGGTACAGCACGCAGCACACCATTCATCCTGTTCACTCAGGAGAAAGGGAGCCTGGGGTGGTGGCCTGGCTCTGCGGGCGGCTGGAGCACTCTCCTTCGGAGGATGGGAGGATGTCAGTAGTTCCTCCTCCAGCCCCTGCCTTTTTTCCCTTTCTCCTCCTGGCAGCTGCTGGCAAAGTCTTCGTGAGCCCATAGTATTTATTATCTACCTTGTAGTCCTCACGACCCCTGCTGTGGAGGACTCACCCACTTCAGGCTGGGCCCAGCACCCGTGTGCTCAAAACTGCTTGCAGATGGGACGTTGGTGACATCCCCCGCTCATGTCTCCTGTGGGCTGAGACCCCAAGGTGCGTTTGCTCTGGCTCTGGGAATCCTTACAGCTGCTCCATATTTTTGGAGGAGGGACTGAGGTTCAGTGAGCAAAACCAGAGATGCGTCATGAGCTGCTGTCCCTGAGGGTAGTGACGACTTACGGTTTTAAACAATTGCATTGGATTTAAAAAATACCACACTGGACAGCTCAGGGCCTGTACGCTCATGCCCCGTGAGCTACCTCAGACGCATGAGTGTGGCCTTCGGTTTTTTGTTGCAAAGCCACTGTTTGAGTCTTACTTTGCGGTGGCCACATGCTAAGCACCTTGCAGCCATCGGTCATCGTTTTGGGAGACTCTGCAGGTTCCCTGTCTCTGTGGAGTGGGTGTATCCTGAAGACTTGGAGATCGCTCCTAGAAGACACGAGTTGCTTCCCCGTCAGCATTACTGGATGAGGACAAGGAATCTCGGGAAGGCTTAGAGACCAGCCCAGGGTTGCACGGCTAGCAAGGGCAGAGCCAGGAGGGTCGACTCCTATTCCAGAACCCTCTATTCTTTCCTCACTTGGCCAGGTTGACTAAAACCTTTTGAATTACAGAGAGAAAGGATTTCTGCCCATGTGGCTGGCTCAAGGCAGGTGTGTATATGGCCTGGTCTCCGCTGGGCCTTGGGGGCTCCCACTGCAGTCACGGCTGGGGTGAGCGGTCCCCAGGCCTCGCCAGGAGCTGCATGCTGGGTATCCAGGGGCCTGGGCTCACACTTCTCTGCCGGGCATGAAAGAGGGCTGGGGGCGGAGGCATGGCCCTGAGAGATAACAGGCATGGGAGGGTGGCAGTTTCCTGCCTGGCATTTCCTCAGCCTGAGAAGAAAGCAGAAGGAAAATCTCACTTCAAAACAAATTACTGTGGGGCCAAGTGGCTGCAGAACAGTGAGGCTTGGAAGGGGCTTTGCTCTCCCCTTAAACTGTTCTCTCATGGGGCAGCGGTGACCACCTCATCACCTGATCACACTGTCCAGCTGTCTCTGAGTGTCTCTGCGTGTCACGCATCTCATCCCCAGCTCCTCCTAAGCATCCGCTCCCTCTGCGCGGAAGAGGATTCCTCAGGCTTAAGAGGTGCACGGAGGGGGAGAGACATATAAAAAGACCAGTCCAAATTGGTGCTGACTTTTACAATGGAGAAGAATCTTTTCTTAAAAGAAAAATCTTTTCTCGCTGTTCCCCCTCTTTGCCATCCTGTCTCCATCTCAATTTGGGGTCAAGCCTGTTGTGTGTTTGAGTGTGCATGTGCGTACGTGTGTGTGAGCTCATTTGATGATATGGACAGTGGTCAGCTAAAGGAACCTGTGTTGCTAGGGGAGTGGAGGTGGGAGGCTCTTGGAGAACAGGCATAGATTCTGTTTCAGTCCTGGTTCCATGCCTTTGAGCCCTGTGCCTTTTTATTTTTTATTTTTTATTTTTTGAGACAGGATCTCACTCTAGACTCTGTCCAGAGTGGAGTGCAGTGGTACGATCTTGGCTCACTGCCACCCCCACCTCCTGGGTTCAAGCGATTCTTCTGCCTCAGCCTCCTGAGTAGCTGGGATTACAGGTGTCTGCCACCATGCCTGGCTAATTGTTGTACTTTTAGTAGAGACAGGGTTTTACCATGTTGGCCAGGCTAGTCTTGAACTCCAGACCTCGTGATCCACCCGCCTTGGCCTCCCAAGGTGCTGGGATTACAGGCATGAGCCATTGCATCTGGCCACCCCGTGCCTTTTTAGGGCACCGATGTCCTAGCCCGTCTCAGCCCAACGCCCTCCTCTGTGAAAGAAGATGATACTCACCTCACACAGGGCCGGGAAGGGAAAGGAAACCTGTACCGAGTACACCGACCCCATAGTGGATGCCCAGCACCCGCAGGTCGCTCCCTGCTCTCTCCTTAGGGGAGCTGTGTTCTGCACCTTCCACACGGTCCGTTCACACTCCTCCCCTGTTGCCAGTGTTTGGCCATCCTCAGGCTCAGCCCTGGTGCAGCACTTCCCCATCTCCAGGAAGGCTGTCCTGCAGGGTTGAGGTGTCTGCCATGTTGCCCGGTGTTCCCATTGGCAGCTTCTGAGTTGGCCTCTGGAGCAGGGTCTCGGTCTGCTGCGCCCCTGCCCATGGGTGGACATGACCTGCCCTCCTGCCAGGCTGTGCCTTCCCCACTGACCCCGTGACTAGCCAGACTGTCTTGCGGTTGGTGCTGGCACATCATTCGCCCCTCTGCTTCTCCGAGCACAGGCTGTGCGTGCCGCGGAAGCTTTTCCAAAGCTGTTTTCCAGTGCTGTGCATTTGATTAACCTAGGGAAGCCTCTTTTTCCAGGTTAATTATTAAATTACAGTGCAAGTAAAATTGTTCATGTTTCTGATTCATTGACCTCAAAATCATGAAAATATGATTGTTGAAAGAGTTTTTTGTCTGTTTTTGAGACAGAGTCTTGCTCTGTCACCCATGCTGGAATGCAGTGGCATGATCTCAGCTCACTGCAACCTCCGCCTCCCGGGTTCAAGCGATTTTCCTGCCTCAGCCACCCAAATAGCTGGGATAACAGGTGCCCACCACCAAGCCTGGCTAATTTTTGTATTTTTGGTAGAGACATTGATCAGGCTGGTCTCGAATGCCTGACCTCAATTGATCCACCTGCCTCGGCCTCCCAAAGTGCTGGGATTACAGGTGTGAGCCACCGTGCCCAGCCAGGATATTTGATTACTAAGAGCCCTGAAGTCCCTTGCACTATGACATCTGTGTGTGTTTGCTGTTTGATGGTTTGATGTCCCCTCCTCCCATCAGCTTTGTCTTGCGGCAGGTGGGTGGCTGGATGTAACCTAGTTCATCACCTGCATCCCTCTGAGTGGTCTTTAAACACAGCCCAGAAGGCTCTTCTTTTAAACCTATTCAGCCATCATTAGGAGAATAAAAGCTTCAAGTACACTTGGGGGCTGAGGAGTAATAGACCCTTTAATTTCAGGGGAAGTCATGGTCTGGGGGAGGGGGCCGCCTTTCTGCAGCTCTAACAGGACCAAGGTCCCGCAGGCTGACGCTTGCAGCCACCATTGGTCTGACTTCCCTTCTGACCGGCCCACTGTCCCTACTCAGTGCTGGGGCCCTCCCTCCCCTGAAGGCACCTCATCCTGCAGAGAGACACAGCCTCACGTGCAGGTCTTTACAGCCCTTCCTGAGGCAGTGCCCAGGCCTGCGTGCCTCTGCACGGGACTCATCCTCTCTGGGCCTCGGTTTCCCTGTCTGTAAAATGGGGTCACTGTGGGCCAGGCGCAGTGGCTTACGCCTGTAATCCCAGCACTTTGGGAGGCTGAGGCGGATGGATCACTTGAGTCCAAGAGTTAGAGACTAGCCTGGCCAACATGGCAAAACCTGTCTCTAAAAAAAGTAAAAATAATGCAAAAATTAGCCGGGCACAGTGATGCGTGCTTATAGTCCCAACTACTGGGGAAACTGAGGCGGGAAGATGGCTTGAGCCTGGGAGGCAGAGATTACAGTGAGCCGAGATCTTGCCACTGTGCACTAGCCTGTGCTCTAGACCCTGTCTCAAAAAAAGTAAGTAAATAAATAGATAAAATGGGGTCACTGTGGCTGGCATCTGGGGCAGAGCAGGCTCTTGGTGGCCGTGAGCCCTCGAGAGCAGGCCGGGCACCTCATCCTTCCATCTCTCAGCCCAGATCACCAGTGTGAGGGGTGAGAACCGCCTAGTGAGTGCATGTGGCCCTCTGCAGACTTGCTCACTTGTCTCTGCCCACCCTGTGGCCTGCCCCAGGCTCACGGGGTCCTTGTGGACGTCAGTGTTGCAGAGGCTTGGTCCTGTCCATGCTGGCTGTCCTCCAGCAGTGGGCAGTGGGTGGGAACGACTGTTGGACCCCAACGCTGACCTACCCGCTTCCTTGGCAGGTCCATAATGTGTCCTTCGCCTTTGAGCTGATGCTGGACGGAGGCCTCAAGAAACCCAAGGCTCGTCCTGAAGGTAATGCCCCTGGCTCAGGTTCCCCCGGGAGGGCTGCACATGGAGGGGAAGAAGAGCGGGTCCTAGAAGTGGCTGGAAGGCTGGCGTGTTGTTCCTCAGATGGGCCCCACGTCTCTGGCTCTGGGGCAATGGTCTACCAACCTCAACTCCTCAATCTCCTCATTTTGGGAACCAGGAGGGCTTCGCTGGTAGAGCTGGCAGTGCCGGTTCTTTAATAACCACTTGACTTTGAAGGACGTGGCCTCTGCCCACGGACCTTAGGATTAAGTGTGTCTCTGGCTGGCCACTCAGGCTGGAAATGCAGCTTTGAGCCCTGAGAAGATATTAAAGGCTTACTCAAATTTAATGACTGTTGGGGTGGAGGTCCCCTGATGCTCAGCCGAAGGCAGTGCCTGGGAGCAGGGACTTGGCACGCTCCTGCTCTGTGTGGGTTGGAGCTGGAGGCAGAAGGCTAGCAGAGCTGGGCGGGGGGGGCGGTCACTTCCCTGTCCCCACCTGGCTCCTGTGCCACGTTACCTGTAGGAGGACCCTCTCACCTGAGTGAGCATCAGAATTCCTGGGAAGGCTTCTTCATAGGTGCTTGGGGACAGCCAGGCTCCGCAGAACGTGGGTGGCACTCCCTGTGAACCCTGCTGGAAAGTTACAGGGCAGAGTTGAATATTAAAGGCTTTGACAAGTCCTGTATGAAGACATCTCTTTGCCTCCATCAAAACCTTTGCCATGCAGGAGAAGCCCACAGAACTCAGACACTGTGGGTTAGTGCCCGTGGGCCCCCCTTTGACCGTGGCCCCCTACCTAGCCCTGTTCCCTCTCCTGAGTCCCCCATGGCAGTATATGAGTTGGGGTTCTGTGATGCTTCCTGAACCTGTTGCCAGCATCTGCTCAACGGCGGGCTTTGTTGATTTCTGGAATAGCTAGAAAATGGATCCTGTCCCTTCCACCCACCCACCGCAGCCTCTGCCTCCTGGCCGGTCCCTTCCTGCCTGTTCGTCCTCCTCTCAGGGTTTCACAAGACAATTTCAGTGTGTGGCTGTTTATTCTTTTTTGTTTTGAGACGGGGTCTCACTCTGTCACCCAGGCTAGAGTGCAGTGGTGTGATCACAGCTCACTGCAACCTCTGCCTCTTGGGTTCATACCATCCTCCCACCTCAGCCTCTCAAGTAGCTGGGACTAAGGTGCATACCACCATGCCCGGCTAATTTTTTAACTTTTCTTTTTTGTAAAGACAAGGTCTCACTATGTTGCCCAGACTGGTATCGAACTTCTGGGCTCAAGCGATTCGCCTGCCTCCCATCATAGGCGCAAGCCCCCGTGCCTGGCCTTGTTTGTTCTTTATTGTCCCTCCCTCCCGACTAGAATGGAAGCCTCAAGGGAGCAGCGCTTTGTCCGCTGCATGCCGGTGCTGAGAACAGTGCCTGGCCTGGAAACTGCTCGACAGCACTGGATCCAAGCACACGTCCAGCAGGGAGTGTGGCAAGCGGCTGCCTGTAGAGGCCGGTCCGGCCTGGGTCTCTGGGACTCCTTGTTGCTGCTGCCCCTCAGCCCTTTTGTTGCTGCGAGGCAGGGGCATGAGGGAGTGGCTAGGGGCCCGAGGGATGCTGCTTTGCCTCTCCCCAGCTGTGCGTCTTCGGACAGGTTACTTTGCCTTTCTGTGCCAGGGCCTCCTCCTCATCTGTGCAGGGGAGTGACGACGGCACCTGCCTCCATGCGTCTCATGGGGTTGCTAAGGGGGTGCCATCACCCAGGACTTGTCAGAGCCTTCAGTGTTCAACTCTGCTCTGTACCTTTCCAGCAGGGCTCCCGGGCAGTGCCACCCGCGTGCTGCTGAGCCTGACTGCCCCTGAGCACCTATTCGGCTCAAGTGAACTGCTCCTCTGAGCAGTGGAAGAGGGTCCTGCCCACAGAACACGCCAGGTCCCTGCTGATGGTGGCTGCTAGCTCAGCATTCGTGTCTGGTGGGTTGCACACTGTCAGGGAGGAGAAATCTTTGCTCATGTCCGCTGTGGGCTTGGCTGGGGCTTCCTTTGGTTTCCTGTAGCCTAAAGCCTGGGCCCTATCTGCAGCATGGGCTGCTCCCCTGTACCCTCAGAAGAACCCCTGGTGGCCCTTGGTCTCCGTTCTTTGTCCTCCCCAAACCCCCGACCCTTTTTTTTTTTTTTCTGAGACAGCCTTGCTTTGTCACCCAGGCTGGAGTGCAATGGCACGATCCCAGCTCACTGCAATCTCCTCTTCCTGGGTTCAAGCAATTCTCTTGCCTCAGCTTCCCGAGTAGCTGGGATTACAGGCGCCCACCACCATGCCTGGCTAATTTTTGTATTTTTAGTAGAGATGGGGTTTCACCATGTTGGCCAGGCTGGTCTTGAACTCCTGACCTCAGGTGATCCACCTGCCTCAGCCTTGCAAAATGCTGGGATTACAGGTGTGAGCCATCGCGCCCGGCCCTTTGTCCCCTTTCTGAGGAGTGAGGCAGGAGCCTGTCCAGAGGCCGGGATATCCTCTGACAGGCCGGTCTCCGAGCAGGGGGTTTGCCCCGAGCCCGGATGCGTTTCCTACTCATCTGCCGCTGGACAGCACGTCAGGGGACCCACCACGGACACGTGGAAGCCAGGCCAGAGGCAGAGGCACCACCGGCCCAGGGCAAATAGCAGGTTCTGCAGCCTCCCAGGCAGGGTCCCTCAGGTGTCCCAAGGCCTCTGTCCAGCCCAGGCAGGGGACAGAGCTGGTCTGCAGTGCTCATTAGCACCTTCACTGGGCCAGCACTGGGCAGGGGCCAAGCCACAGAGATTTATGAGATGGGGTCCCTGCTGGGCCTCTTTATTTTGTGGCTGATGCAACGAATGAGAGATTTTTCCTTCTTCGTTCAAAACCATCTGGGGAGCAAGAATCAGGAGGTAACAGAGATGAGAATGACATGGAGACTGCAGCACAGTGGCTGTGGTCTCCCTGACGCCCTCCTCCAAGCTAGGCAGACTTACCTGGGTACCCAGGGCTGGTGGGGAGGGAGGCAGTGGCTGTGACCTCCTCCCCTGCGGGCCGGAGACTGCCCTGTTGGTCCCCAGTGGGAGGAAGCAGAGCAGTCTCATGCCCCCTGCACGAGGGCTGGTCTGAAGAGCCAGGCCCACACCTGGTTCCCCAGGCCCCCAGCTCCGATGGGCATCCTGGCCCCCTACCCCCTTGCGGGGACCTGGCGGAGACGCCAGTGGGGTCCCCGACCCTGCCGTTAAGGAGGCCCCTTGCCTGGGAGAAAGGCTTGTGGCTCGCTCGAAATTCACAGAGCTGAGTGCCGGAGCTGGATGGTGGGGTGGGTGTTTGGGGAGCACAGAGGGACTGAGGTTCACGGGTCACAGAAGGGGATTCCTGTCCCTGGGCACAGGTGCTAAGGGGTGGCCGTGGTTAGCAGGGCCTGGCAGGGGTGTGAGGGTTGAATTCTGTTTGTCCAGCGAGGCTGTCTCGAAGTTCTTAGAGCTCAGACCTGGGGGCTGTTGAGTGGGGGCATCGGTGCCAGGCTGCTGCTCTGGTCTCCCTGTGAGTCCACCATGGGAGTGGACTCAGAGCGGGCCAGGGAGTGACGGCCCCCACCCCTGGGAGCTGCTCTGTCCCTGCTGCCCCCCTCACCTTGGCCACCGCCAACTCCGTGGCTGCCATCCTCCCTCCCCTGCCTCCACTGGGCTGTTGGGAGCTGGGGTGGACCCTTCAGGCCAGGCGGAGACCCTGGGATCCCCGACAGAGCCCTGGGTGTGTTCCCAAGCCCACCAAGCTGAGTTCAGCCCTGCTTTTGCTCTGACAGCACACTTGTGGGCAGCTCATTTCTCCACAGTGAGTCTTGGTCCTGTTTGTAAAACGAGAGGGAAGGAAAGGAGGCTGTGTGGGCTCTGATGAGGGTGTGCAAGTTGAGAAACTCACGCCTGGTGACAAGGACAGTTGCTGATTCTTAGCATCCACCCCACCTGCTCTCTCAGTAACATGTTGTTTCTTGCTCTTGTGATCAGGGCTAAAGCACAAGGTCATCCTGTGGCTGCTTTTGGATCACAGGGAGTCAGGACTCAAAGGGCCTCGAGCATTATCTGGTCCAGGCCCATTTTACAGATGGAGAGTCTGAGCCCCAAATCACGGAAGTCACTTAGAGCAAGTGAAATGAACAAGGTGTCTGATTCCCAGGAAGGTTCTTGTCCACCCAAAGAAAGTGGCCCAAGACTTCCAGGGCCCCAGAGGGAGCCGTCAGGTCCATTAAGTGTTACTGGGCTTTTTGGTCCCAGTAAGTGTCATTAGCCATGTCCCCCAACCGGTCCTTAGACACGTCCTGGTGCCGATCCAGGACGGGCTGTGGAAGTGTCTCTGTTCTTGTCACCCCAGGTGCCTGTCCCGCAGGGTATCAGCCTGCGCCGGGAGCTCTCACACAACCGGTGTGTCTGGGGAGGCGCCGCCCAGAGCGTCCTGGATGTGGTGGTGGCAGGTCTTTAAGGGGAAGCGCTCTGTGTGGACGCGGCAGCTGGTGTCATGCTGGAGACATGGCTTCTGAGAGTACCTACTGCAATGACAGGAGGATGGCAGGGCCTCTGAGGTTTCTCTGTTTCCTTCTGCAGACGTGGTGAACTTGGACCTCAAATCCACCCTGAGGGTTCTTTACAACCTGTTCACCAAGTACAAGAACGTGGAGTGACGGGGGACCTGTGGACGGTGGCAGGAGTATCCCAGCAAGAAAGGCGACATCTGTCTGTGCCCTGTGCCTTTGCAGGGAGCCAGGTGCCATGGGCTTCTGGTCCAAACTGTGTTGACTGTCATCCCCACCCCACCCCTACCTCACGCCCGCACCACCCCCTGCCTCTTTTGGTGGTGGTTCTTAATCTCCTTTCCATGTAATTCCCAGTGGGCGAGAGCCTTTGAAAATGCAGGATTCTAAACACCCGTGCTTGCGTTTGAGGCCTCGCATCACTCAGTTGCGTGGGATGGAGTCCGTTATTGTCTGCCTTGGCTGAAAGATGGAAAAAAGCCTGAAGCCCAACCCACAGCTAGTTGAGAGCACCCTGCATTCCACCTGATGGTGCAATTAGCGATCACAGGCCTTCAGAAGTACAACATCAGCTCAGCAGGAACGCCAGCTCCCCGAGGACCCGGGCTTGACGATTCACCGGGGATCTCCTGGGCTGGGCTCTCCTTCGAAGTGACGCCTATTTAATAAAAGGGTTTTGCAGTTTGAAAAACTTTAAAGTCCCAGAAGCTTAGATGTGACACGAGTGTCCTCCACCCACATTCCTATGGCTTCTTGGCCACTCGTTGTTGTTTTAGTGTAGCTTTCGCACGAACATCTAAGACTTAGGATGGCCCGGCTCCCACAGGCATTGAAAGGAGCTGTTTGCTGAAGTGTTTCTTCATTTCTTGCTGTGGTTGAGGGGCTGGGTCTGGAGAGGGCTCTAATTGTGCTGCTTGAGACAGTTTGCACCCCAGCTTTCCCCTTCAGAGGCCCTTTTTGGGAATGAATGTGTCTTCGGAAACTTTAAAATGAGGGGGTGCGTCGGTTCACTGGCTTTGTGTAGTAAAGTGCTGCAGGTGAGTGGCTGAGACAAAGAGTTACATCCTCGGGCCTTTCGCCTTGGCTTGTAGGTGCCGGCTTCCCCCAGTATCTTCACATGGTCTCCCCTCTGTGTGTCTGTGTCCTCACTGCCTCTTTTATTTTATTTATTTATTTAGTTTTGAGACGGAGTCTTGCTCTGTCACCAGGCTGGAGTGCAGTGGCGTGATCTTGGCTCACTGCAACCTCTGCCTCCCAGATTCGAGCCATTCTCCTGCCTCCGCCTCCCAAGGAGCTGGAACCACAAGTGCATACCACTAGGCCCATCTAATTTTTGTATTTTTAGTAGAGATGGGGTTTCACCATGTTGGCCAGGCTGGTCTCAATCTCCTGACCTTGTGATTCGCCCACTTCAGCCTCCCAAAGTGCTGGGATTACAGGTGTGAGCCAGCATGCCCATGCCCAGCGTTTTATTTTTATTTTTATTTTTTTTGGAGATAAGGTCTCACTCTGTCACCCAGGAGTAAAGTGGTGCCACCTCAGCTCGCTGCAGCAGCCTTGATCTCCCAGGCTTAATTGATCCTCCCACCTCAGCCTCCCAAGTAGCTGGGACTACAAGTGCATACCACTAGGTCCATCTAATTTTTGTATTTTTTGTAGAGACAGGATTTCACCATGTTGCCCAGGCTGGTCTCAAACTCCTGGGTTTGAGCGACCCACCCACCTCACCCTCCCAAAGTGCTGGGATTATAGGCACTAGTGGCCATGCCCAGCCCGATCCCCTCTTCTTAGAAGGGCTGTGGTCCTATTGGATTAGGGCGCACTTATATGACCTCATTTATCTTGATTACCTCCATAAAGACCCTATCTCCAAATACCATCACATCAGAGGGGCTGGGGTTAGGACTTCAGCATGTGGATTTGGAGGCGGGGGACGTAATTCCCCTTGTAACGGGAGGATATGAAGTGTTCATCTCACTCTCCCTGTAGCCCTGAGAGCATCTCCCTTTAGAGTATCCTGTAAAAGGAGTCGCTGCTCACTCAGTTATGAGCTGTTCACCCCCTCGCTCACCCCAGCTCTGCAGAGAATTGGGGATCCCATCGGCCATGCTTTCTGGGCTGGCCTCTGGTCGCAGTGGCTCCCTCGCTGTGGCGCCCCCCTCCCCAGCTCCTTCCCAGGGTTATGACCCGCCGACCCCCTGGGTTGCACCTGCAGCAAAGCGGCCGCCTTCCTTGGCATCTCTCAGCATTCTCTGTGGTGAGCCTGGCCTTTCTGATCCTGTTAGCTTTTTGTCTTCCTGCCGCAGATCAGAGCTGTGGAGTAAGTTTTAATACGAAATCGAATGCCAACACCGAAGTTTTAGAAAACAGTTTAATATTCCCCCTCAGTTCCGGCTGTTGCTAGGCTGGAGATGATTTCAGAATAGCCATTTTGATGGAGGTGATTTCCCAGCGGGGGAAAGAAATAATTAAAACAGCATTACGGTGTCTCCTGCGGGATGCAGTGACATTAAAGAGCCACACTGACAAAAAACCTGGGACTGGAACGTTCTGTGCTGCCTGCGTGGCACGGACAGGATCACGGCCCCCTGGAGCTGGTGGAGCGGCCCGGCCTTGCCCTGCTCCCACGTGGGCCTGGAGAGGGCGCTGTGCCTTCCTGATTTGAAAAGAACAGAGCTTGGGCAGGCGCAGTGGCTCATGCCTGTAATCCTAGCACTTTGGGAGTCTGAGGCAGGTGGATCACTCGGGGTCAGAAGTTCAAGACCAGCCTGGCCAACATGGTGAAATCCCGTGTCTATTAAAATACAAAAATTAGCCAGGCGTGGTGGTGCATGCCTGTAGTCCCAGCTACTCAGGAGGCTGAGGCAGGAGAATGGAATGAACCCGGGAGGCAGAGGTTGCAGTGAGCTGAGATCAGGCCACTGCACTCCAGCCTGGGTGACAGAGTGAGACTCCACGTCTCAAAAAAAAAAAAAAAAAAAAAAAAAAACCACAAAAAATCAGAGCTGCAATTTTCAGCCAAAATGAGCAATCCCAGCCCATTCTGTGTCATCAGAGGGGAGAGGCCAGTTACTCTGGGAGGGGGCTTCACCTTCCCAGGGAGGTCCTGGCAGCCCCCATCTGGTAAACACATGCCCATCCTCGTGTCCATGCCACACTCTTCTGGGTTTCAAGTTGAACAGTAAAAGGAATCATAAGATCTGTAGGGAAGCTACACAGGCCTCGTGTTTCACAACAGGGACCCTTAAAGGCCGTGGTTCCAGCAAAGGATGGGATTTTTTTTAAATTTTGAGATAAGATCTTGCTGCGTTGCCCAGGCTGGAGTGCAGTGGTCATTCACAGACACACCTGTAGCAGACTACAGCCTTGAACTCCTGGGCTCAGGTGATCCACCCGCTTCTGCATCCCGAGTCCCTGGAACCACAGGTGCATGCCACTACACCGGCTTGCATGTGATCTTTTGTCCACACTCTTTTCCAATTGGTTCAAAGGTGTAGGTGTGCCTTTTGCATACCTGGGGAGGGTCCCATTAGGCTTGACTCCTCTCATTTTTCTCCATTCACCATCAGTTTGAGTCCGAAATCATAGCATGGCCTGGACAGATGCGTCAAGGGGCCAGTTCCAAGGCAGAATTTAGGGTGAACTCGATTCCTCTAGGCTCGGGATGAATGGCTGCTGGGACATGAGGCTTGGGTGTGAGATGCCCTGTCTGCTGCTGCTCTTGGTTCTTAGTTCAGAGACGTTCTGGGACCCTTTCTCCTCCCAGCACCACCTTTTCAGTGAATGGTTCTTTGAAGAGGAACCCTGGTCCATAGGAACTAAGTGAAAGCAAGGCCGTGTATGTCCACCCATGGGGACAAACATCCCAGTACAAGGGGGTCTCAGGTCTGCAAGGCCCGAGTGGACGCTCGGACAAGGGCAGGAAGGTATTTGCTGATTCTCCTTCTCCGCGTGACGTGTCTCTCAACCCACACCAGCTAGGGGAGCCTCCCGCAGCTTCAGTTCCCCTTTGACACCCACACAGTGTTATGCAAGCACTGAGCCCAGAGCCCCGCTGGGCCGTGGTGTCCTAATTGGAGGTGACAAAGAGCAGTTTTATTTTAAAGCAACTGAATCCTTTCCCCCTGTTTTGTGTGCCAGTATTTTACTGTCTTCTTAATTGTTTTAAGCAATGTTTACTTTAGATTCCTGGACGTTAAATAAAACCCACGAAAACCCTGGCCATGCTGTTGGGCAGGCCCACCTGGCTGACCGCAGGAAGCAAGCGCTTTTTGGGAGCTCGCTGCAACACCAGGCAAACACTTCTTAAGCCAGAGATGCAGTTAGGACAATGCCACGTGGCATCACAGTATGCTCTTATTTATTCCAATAAAGAACTCGTGAGCATGGGCCTGTCCACCGTCTTTGTTTGGCTGCTGTTTTTATCTTTCATGCATTTAGCATTCATGGGTGGTGCCAGCCAAGTAACAGGTGCCAGGGCCTTGTGACTCCACCCAGCCCTGCTTCCGGGGGCCTTCCAGTTGGACAGGAGCTGGGGGAAGAGCCGGTTCACAGCCCTTTGTGGGGGATGGGGCTTTGGGAACCCCAAGCTTCTGCTGGCACCACAAGGAGAAAAGGGCAGCAGAGTCACAGCTGCAGGTGAGTAACAAAGGCTCATCTGCCCCTCTGCCTGGGTCTAGACCATACACGCACAAAGCTAGCGGCCAGGGGCACAGGCTGCATGAACACGTGGAGGTGGTCTCCTTACTCTTCATGCTGTGACATCACAGGGCCTTGCATGCTGACCAGTAATTGACCGCTCTTGACTCTGCAAGGCAAAGGACCCCTGTGTGACAGAGATGGTGGCCTGCCCTCCGTGCTGGCCCTGCCGTAAACCCTCCTCGGCACAGGTCATAGCAGGCTTCAGGCGCATCAAACTTTATGAAATGATGATAAAGTTGTGACTATTCCAGGATGGGTAGCCTGGAGAGAAAGGCAGCCATACTATTTTTTTTAAAAAAGAAAAAACTAACAATTATAAACCGTAGATGGAAGGAATCTGGGCTTTGGAGAAGTGCCTGGGTTTGTGTCCACCTTTGTCCCTGTGTGACCGTGACTGCAGGGAGCAAAGTAGCCCACACCTTCCAGCTGAGGGTTCTGAAGGACAAAGTCAACCTCCTTCCTTCAAAGTCAGCCATCCTCAGCGGAGAGGGAGGTTCTGCCCCTTGGGGGATCTTTGGCAACGTCTGGAGACAGTTTGGGTTGTCACAGCTCGGGAGGAGGCGTTCTGGGCAGGTAGCTGGTGGGGCCTGGGTTACTGCTTAACGTCCCGCAGTGCACGGGATAGGCTCCCTTCCCCCCAGCGAAGAATCACCCGGCCCCCGTGTGCACTGTGCCGAGGTTGGGAAGCCCTGCAGCAGAGTGCCAGGTCCTTGAGCCGGCCTGTCTTCGCCTGTGCTTTTATTGGGTAGGACTCAACTGTTACTATTGATGGGGATAAAATATTGTCCACTGAGATGCCGAGTCTTTGAGGCCAGCAATGGTGCAGAACCTTTTGGAGATCTTCCAATTGGTTCTGTTCAGCCGTCATTTACTAAGGGTCTGGTTTGTCCAAAGCTGGGGCAAGTGGCCAGTGAGAAGAGTGTCCCCTGTCCTTGAGCCGGTGGAGTGAGAGGCAACGCCCAGAAAGGAGGGGTGCGGGTTGGGCAGGGGAGTGGTTACCTGCCTGGAGAGGGACAGCTGAAGCCTGGAGACGGTGCGGTGGAAGCCAGTCTTCGAGAAGGAACAGGACCTGGGTGCTTCAGGTGGGCTGGAGTAAGGACTAATCCAGGTGGCTTTAATTCTTTGTCTATTACAAAAATTGGTTTTGGGCTGAGCATGGTGGGCTCTGACTCATGCCTGTACTCCCAGCACTTTGGGGTGGATCACTTGAGGCTAGGAGTTCAAGACCAGCCTGGCCAACATGACAAAACCCTGTCTCCACTAAAAACAAACAAACAAAAAAACCCACAAAAAAATAAAAATTAGCTGGGCATGGTGGCACACACCTGTAATCCCAACTACTCGGGAGTCTAAGGCATGAGAATCGCTTGAACCCGGGAGGCGGAGGTTGCAGTGAGCCGAGGTCACCCCACTGCACTCCAGCCTGGGTAACAGAGTGAGACTCTGCCTCAAAAACAAAAAAGAAAAGTGTAGGTGACATAGAACGATTCTGAAGATGCTTTTAGACTGACCTGATTCTCCCACCTTTCTCACTTGTTCTCAAATATAACTGCAGTCTGGGCACAGTGGCTCATGCCTGAAACCCCAGCACTTTGGGAGACTGAGGCAGGCGAATCGCCTGAGGTCCGAAGTTCAAGACCAGCCTGGCTAACATGGTGAAACCCCATCTCTACTAAAAATTAAAAAATTAGCCAGGCGTGGTTGCAGGTGCCTGTAATCCCAGCTACTAGGGAGGCTGAGGCAAGAGAATCGCTTGAACCCAGGAGGCGGAGGTTGCAGTGAGCTGAGATTGCGCCACTGCACTCCAGCCTAGGCAACAAGAGGGAAACTCAGTCTCAAAAACAAAATAAAACAAAACAAAAATTGCTTCTGTCCCATTCTGTCAGGCTGATGCACTGGCATGAGCTGCATGCCCCCAGAAAGGCCCCCCAATTCAGTCGTCACCTCCCCAGGGGGCTGTGGTGGGGAAGGGGCTCTCTGCTTAGGTCAGGGCCCCTCCTTTCCTGGTGGCCAGTCTCTGGGGAACTGACATTCCACTGCCACTTGCCCTCAGATGTGGCAGAACTGGCAGAATCTGAGAATCTCGAGAAGGAAGGGACCTTCTGAGGTCACCTCCGTTCATCCTTACCCAGGCAAGAACTCGCAGCCACTGCAGGCACAGGAATCTCTGTTCCTTCTGCAAGGACAGTGCCCTGGGTTTGGGCAGCTCGGAATTAGTGAGGTTTTTGGTGGAAACCTGCTCTTTGGGGTTTAAATTTGATTTAATACATCATTATTATCTTCACCAGGGTGAGGCTTTGCCCTGGGGCAGGGGGCAGGGGGCAGGGGGCAGGGAATCCCTGTGTCCAACACAGTAGGACCCTGGAATGTTCATTTGGTCAGTGCGTTTTGGGAGCCTGCTGTGTGCCACTGAGGTGTTGGGCGTGGGGCCGTGGGGATGTGCTAGGGCACAAGGACTGGGAGAGAGTGGAGCGGCAGGAGCCAACGAGGAAATGCAGCTGGGGGCAGGTCTGGGATGAAGATGCAGCAGAGGACTGCATGTATGCATAGAGGCGGGTAGGGAGGTCTCTGACACCAGGGAATTGGGGCAAAGGCCCCATATTCTTCCAGTTCCCCAGCCCCTCAGATTTAGGTGGTTATGTGGCTGGTCCCAACAGCTGGGACGTGGTCACGCCGGACAGCTTTTGTCACTTCTTAAGGCAGACCGTCACCTTAAAGCATCCAACACCTTTGTGGATGTTTGGTGTGTTTTCAAAACATCCACACAGGGTTCTGATGTTCTAGGTGGCTTTGGAATGTAGTGCTAGATTTCCTTCCACAATCCCATTCTTAAAAAATGTATTGCCAAGGTGAGCCTGAAACACTGTTTCAGAAAGCAGGGAAGCACAGTTATCCCTGGTGTCCTCTGTGGAGTGAATCCAGGACCCTGGAGGATACCAAAATCTGAAGATACTCAAGTCCCTGATATCAAACAGCACAGTATTTGCATATAACCTGTGCACATCCTCCTGCATACTTTAAACCAGCTCTAAATTACTTTTGATACCTAATACAATGTAAATGCTATGTAAATAGTTGTTACACTGTATCACTTAGGGAATAATGACAAGGAGAAAAAATCTGCATGTGTCTAGTACAGATGCCATTGTTTCTTGATATTTTTAATTCATGGTTTGTTAAATCCATGAATGTGCAGCCAAGGATATGGAAGGGTCAACTGTACTCAAGGAATGATGGGGACATGTCAAAAGGACAGAGGCACAAACAGCATCCACATTTTGGATACTTCAAGCATCTGAAGGAGCAATGTGGAGTATAACACATTGGACTGCTTTTTTAATTCATGCACTTAGAGTGATATTAAACTAGGATGAGAGCAAAGGCTTTTTTTTCTTTTAACATTTTACTTTTAGATAGTTTCAAACTTGCAGAAAAGTTGCAGGAATACTACAAAAACTTCCTATGTGTATTAATCCATTCTCATGCTGCTAAAAGAGACATATCCAAGACTGGATAGTTTTAAAGGAAAAAGGTTCAATGGACTCACCGTTCCACATGGCTGGAGAGGCCTCACAATGATGGCGGAAGGCGAAGGAGGAGCAAAGGCATGTCTTACATGGCGGCAGGCAAGAGAGTGTGTTTAGCGGAACTGTCCTTTATAAAACCATCAGATCTCATGAGACTTACTCATCATCATAACAACAACATGGAAAACGCCGCCCCCATGAGTCAATTATCTCCCACCAGGTCCCTCCCATGACACGTGGGGATTATGGGAGCTGCAATTCAAGATGAGATTTGGGTGGGGACACAGTTAAACCATATCACTATGTTTACCTGGAGACTCATGAATGTTAACATTTTTACTTTATCCTCTTTACTCTCTGCCTATCCCCACCTGTCTGTCTGCCTCTCTCTTGATATAATAATAATGATATATATTTCTTTAGACACACACATTTACCTGGTGATAGATACATTTTCTGAATCTTTGAGGGTAAGTTGTAGGCACTATATCCTCTTCACCTCTAAATACATCAGTGTATGCTTCCTAAAAGTAAAGTCATTCTCTTCCATAATCTCAGTATGTGTCATAATCAGGAAATAATATTGATACAATGGCATTGTCTAATCTACAAGCCTTAATTATGTTTTTTTCCAATTGTCTCAATAATGTCCTTTATACCAAAATAAGAGGCAGGACATGGCATTGAGTGAGTTGTTCTATCTCTCCAGCCTCCTGTAGTCTGGAGTTGCCCTTCAGTATTTCCTTATGTTTCACAACCTTGACTCTTTGGAGAATGCAAGCCAGTTATGTTCCAGAATGTGTTGCAGCTTGGGTTGGTCTAGTATTTTCCTTGTGATTAAATCCAGGTTATGCATTTTTGGTAGAAGTGATGTGTTCTTCTCAGTGCATCGTTACCAGGAGACATGTCATGTTGATTGGTCTAATTTCTTTTTTTTTTTTAATATAAGTTCTAGGGTACATGTGTACAATATGCAGGTTTGTTACATATGTATACATGTGCCATGTTGGTGTGCTGCACCCATTAACTCGTCATTTACATTAGGTATATCTCCTAATGCTATCCCTCCCCCCTTCCCCCCACCCCACGATAGGCCCCGGTGTGTGATGTTCCCCTTCCTGTGTCTATGTGTTCTCATTGTTCAATTCCCACCTATGAGTGAGAACATGCGGTGTTTGGTTTTCTGTCCTTGCGATAGTTTGCTCAGAATGATGGTTTCCAGCTTCATCCACGTCCCTACAAAGGACATGAACTCATCCTTTTTTATGGCTGCATAGTATTCCATTAGTCTAATTTCTTATGATGTTAATTTTGATTACTTAGCATGTGAGCACATGTCTGTGGTCCCAGCTACCCGGGAGGCTGAGTGGGGAGGATCACTTAAACCCAGGAGTTCAAAGCTGCAGTGAGTCTTGATCACAGCACTGTACTCCAGTCTGGGTGACAGAGTGAAACACTGTTTCTATTTTTAAAAAATATATATTAGTTAATATAGTGTTTATCAAGTTTGTACACTAAAAAATGTAATTCTTCTTTGTAATCAATCAATATTTATGAGGAAATAATTTTCACTTTTGGAGTTACCTTTCCGTCAGGAATAACTAGAAACCTCCACAAAACAAAGGAAACAGTTACTTCAGACATTGGACATGCCTTTGCTCCCCCTTCAGCTTCCACCATGATTGTGAGGCCTCCCCAGCCATGGTGGAACTGTGTGAGTCCATTAAACTACCTTTCTTTATAAATTACCCAGTCTTGGGTATGTCTGTTTTAGCAGCATGAAAACAGACCAATAGACATAGGAACTCTTTGTACTTTCCTGAAGCTTTTCTGTGAGTTTGAAACTATATGAAAGTAAAATGTTAAGAGGCAAGTCAGATCTGTGATCCACAAGAAAAGGGTGGCGAGTGAGGTGAGCCCTACCCTGGCCTTGGTTTTCTGCTTGGACATAATTCCTGGACTGTGCTGTAGTCAGGGGGACCCAGTAAGTGCCAGGTCTCACTGATTCGAGGAGACAAAGATCAGAGCTTGAGGAGATGACGCTTATTAAAAAACAGACATCGAAAGAATATTTCTGCCAGAAAAATTCCAACACTTCTTAAAGAAATACAACAAAATTCAGCACCCAACAACATAAACATTTAATGTCTAGCATTCAATAAAACATTCTTATACATATAAAGAAGCAGGAGAACGTGACCCACAATTGGGAGGAAAATCAGTCCACAGAAGCAGACCAGCAAATGACAGAGGTGGGAGATTCTACAGGACAACTGACCTGGATGTTTAAAAAATGTTAGTGTCATGGAAGATTGTTCTAGATTGAAGGACTCTAAAGAGACATGAAAACCAAATGCAATCACATGTGATATGTGATCCCTGAATGGATCTTGGAGTAAAAAAAAAAAAAAAAAAAAAAAAAATACAGCTGTAATAGACATTTTTTGAAGCCTTGGTGAAATTTGAATGTGGATGAAATATTAGAAAACCTTCTATCAATGCTAATTTTCTTAGGCGTCATAATGGTATTGTGTTATGCAGGTGAATGTATTTGTTTTTGGAGAAACCTTCTGAAGTATTTCGAGATATCATCCCTAAAGTGATATGATCCTTGCAATGTATTTATTTTTATTTTGTTATTTTTTTTAAAAGTTTTAGTTGTGGTTAAAAATACATGTAACATAAAATTTACTGTCTTAACTATTTTTAAGTATACAGTTCAGTAGTGTTAGGTATATTTGCACAGGTATATTTCATACTGTGTCTCTGAAATAAAAAAGACTGGAATAATTCCCTTCTATCCATGCCTTTCTCTTAATTGGGGCTTGGGGGTGCTTAGACTTATCTCCATGTTACTCTTCCAATTCTTAGAGTCCCTCTCTTCCCCTAAACAATGCTGTACACACAGGAGGCTCGGTGAGTTGTGGATTTAGTATGTTGTAACTCTACACCATACAGGATTAGATTCCACATCGATTTTTACATCAGCCCTGCAGCCCCAAGAGATAAGAGATGCTTTGAGGGCTATCAGAGAACTCCCTATATTCTGAACATACCTTGAGCTGAGAATGTAAAGCCCTGGGACTGTCCTTTTCCTGCTTTAAACTCTTTGGTGTGATGATAACAAGCTCAACCCACAGTCCTTAGATAACCTGTGCTTGTATTGCGTATGGAAGCCACAACTCTGCCAAAGCCGCAATTTAATAGGTACTTAGTTCTGAGTGATGACAGGTAATTATTTTGCCATCACAGGCTACGATCTATTAGAACTCCATTCTCTAACAGTTACTAGGTCCTCACTGCCTTTAAATCAGCCAGAACAAGTAACCAATCCCAGTTCCCATCCTGGAGGTCGTGTTGCCTGCACTTATTTCTGGTAACAAATCTGAGGTTAATTGGGATTCAGTTGCCGATGATTAGGGCCTCTTCAGTTGTTTGGAGGAGAAAGGAATCTAATACAGGAAACTGTGTGATTCTCAAGCCATTGGAAGGCTGGAGGCAGCGCCTCCAGCAAGGACTTGTAGAAGAATACTGCAGAGCTGGCTCCTGAAGGAAGCTGCCGAGTGAGGCTGGCCCTAGAAGCATGCTTTCTGGGTTAAATGCTTTAGGTTCACCTCTGCAGATCCACTCCCCACCATTTTCTCTCCTGACATCTATGGACCACAGCAGAGGACTTCTTTTCTCTGGCTTCTGGCTGGATGTAGCCAGGGGAGGCCCTGGCAGGAGGGAGGAGAGTGAGGCCTGGTCATTGATTTGCCCAGCTGTGCCCTTCTGCTGGGTCACCATGAGCTGGCTACCAAAGACCACAGCTCCTATCCCGAGGCCCCTCTTAGAGCTTTAGTGATTCTGTTCCTGGACTCTGCCACCCACTCCCTCCTTTGCCGTCTGGGTTTTAAAGAAGTAACAGCTCCCCCATATTGCTAGCCTGGGTTGCAGCACCGTTTCTTCTGCGTTCCTTTAACCCTGCCCCAGCTGCCCCTTTATTAAACAGTCTTCAGTTAGCACATGGGAAAGTGCCGTCTCTTGGCTGCTGGGACTGGGGCTGCTACACCTACATGGCTGTGATCCAGAGTCAGAAGCCACCACCAGAACCACTGGGTCCAGAGCTGGGCTGAGCCTGCTACACACACCCCAGCAAAATAGGTCCTGCATGGTGGCTCCTCTCCCCACCTGTCACAAGCCCCAGTCCAGCACGGGCACATCAGAATGGCAGGGACTGATTCATGCACCTCAGTTTCTTCCTCTATAATATGGGGGTCATGATTGTACCTACCTCACAAGGAAGTTTCCAGTAAAATGAAAGCCCTTAAAATTATGTTTGTTTCATCACCAATGACTCCATAAATATTAGCAACAATACCAGTACTAAGTTTTGTCATTTTTATATTAACTTCTCGTAAACAATCCTACTTTCCTGCTCTCACACACTCCTTACACCTGCAGCCCACCTCATTTAGCCACTTTCTACCTAACCTGTCAGAAAGGGTGGATAGCTTCCCAGTCACCTGTTGCTAGGGAAACACCATTTCAGCCCGGATGGTGAAGATTCCAGCTTGAGAGACCAGCTCGGGTCTGAAGTGTTTCTCTGACTATCTGCTGTGCTAAGACCTCTCCTTCTCGAACCCTTCTATGCCTTTGCATACGCTGTTTTCTCCACCTGCCACGTTCTCACCCCTTCTTTTGCTGCAAACTCCTATGCAACCGTCAAGGCCCCATTCTCCTCTGGAAAGCCTTCCGGATCCCCTTGGCAACAACAACCATCAATATTTATTCACTGAGCCCGCTTCGTGCCAAGCATTGTTCTAGACACGGGTATGTAACCGTGATTGAGAGAGACCATAGCAGCTCTCTCATTGTTCTAGACACGGGTATGTAACCGTGGTTGAGAGAGACCATAGCAGCTCCTGAGGAGCAGAAGTCTGGTGGGGAGGCGGGCGTCACACACCAGCTGACCGACCAGCTGAGTGAATAATGCCCTGGGTTTAAGTGCCGTGAAGGAAACCTCCAGGGGCCATGGTAAAGAATTATAGGGAGGACCTACTTCAGGGAGGGCAGTCAGGGAAGGCTTCCCAGAGGAGGAGGCATTTAAGCAGGTGTGAAGGATAGAGACTCAGCCACGTGAAAACTGGGGCAGGGGCTTCTAGGTGGAGGGAATAGGACATGTGAAGATACCAAGGCAGTGAGGCAGGTGGTCGCCGTGGCCGGGAGAGAGGTTGGGGGATGAGGACGCAGGTGTGGCTGGCAGCTTACTTATGCTGGGGCTCATGGGCTGGGCTGCACAGCCTGGATTTTATTTTAAGAGCTATTGGGCGCCGTTGGTGGGTTTGAGTGAGTGGGGACAGGAAGTGACTCACTCCTCCGAGGGCTTGTGGGAGACTCAGCTCAGGGGCAGGCAGGGGGCGTGGGGAAGGCTGCAGCTCAGAGTCCAGGTAGGAGGCTCCTGCGTGGTCCTGGGAGAGGAACAGGCCTGGCCCAGGGCGGGGTGTGGAGGTGGCAGGACGGCGGTGCGGGATGGAGCGTGGCGACCAGGCCGACAGGTGCTGGTGGTGGGTTGTGGCGGTCGACCCCAGGCTCTGGCCTAAGTAGCTGCCATTTTGGAGGTGAACAGCCTGCGGGCAAACTGGCGTGATTTGGGGAAGGCGTGGAGAGGGAGAGAAATAGAAGCATTGAGTTTAAGTGGCCTGCAGAACCGCTGGGGCCCAGGTGGCACGGCGGGCACTGGGGCCCCGGGCAGAGCTTTCTGTAGGTTTGTGGCAGCTTCACTTTCACGGCATCCGCCCCCTTGGGCCCTGCTGCAGAGAGGAGGAAGCTCCTGCTGGCTGAGCAGGCCCTGGAGGAAGTGAACGGCGGGGCTCCTGCCTCCTGGCCTGGTCCCCAAAGCCCCCAGAAGAACCCGGAACCTGTTTTCATTCGGAACCCAGGGACCACACTTTGCACCCAGTAGGCCTTCGTTCTCCTGCGTGGAGAAAGTGGTTGGGTGAGTTCTGGCATCGGGGCCACCACACTTGGGTGCTGGGGGTCAAGGAGGGAGGGGCCCAGACACCACCTGGGAAGGATCCCAGAGTGCAGTCCCAGCCGAGGCCACCTGGGGAAGGGAGTCGGTAAACTGGGACTTTGAGTCCCCATGGCCCCTCCCGCTGCCCCTGCTCGGAGGCTGCTCGGAGTCCTCCCGCCCTGTTCTACGGAGGAGTTTACTGTCCCTGAACTTCAGCCAACCCCTCCATCTCCAGGTGAAGAAACTGAGGCCCTGGGGCCAGGAAGGGGCTTGCCCAGGCTGCTGATCCCTTTGGGCAGCATTGAGTCCAGGCCCTCCTTGTAAGTTTGCATCCAGGACCAGAGAGGGCAGGAGGTTTGCCCAACGTCACACAGCCCAAGTGAGGAGGAGCTGGCCTGGGACGCAGGCTTCCTGATGCCCAGGCCGTGTGCTTTCGTCTTCTCTGACCATGGCCCTCAGCTTGGGGATTAAGGGGCTGGGAGTTAGTTGGGCTCCCCACCACCTCCACACTACAGGGCAGGATGGAGTCTGGCTTCCCCCACCCCGGGCTGGCTGCTGGTCTGACACGAGTGGCTCCGGTCGAGTGAATGCCTCCATCTCCCACAGCTCTGGGGGCTTCCTGCTCTGGCCACCAACTTCTGCTGTGTGATCCCCCACCCCAATGTCTGACTGAGTTTGAAAACACTGAGAAGACCCAGGGACTGAAGAGGGAGGAAGAGGGAGGCCAAAAGGCGCCAGCCGAGCCGGCGAAGCCTTTGCGGGAGAGGAAGTGAGCCAGGGGAACCGGAAGGAGGGCTGGGCTGGCCTCTGGGTCTGCCCCTGTCCTGGGCATGTGGCGAGCCCAGCCTTCTGCCCATAATGAGGACGAGGAAGATGAACAGTGCCTCTGTCAACCCTGGCCCTTCCGGTTTATGGGATGGGAGATGTCACCATTCCACGCATCCCCCTCAGCCAGCCCCACACAGGCCGACTGGGGAGGTTTCCCTTGAGCTCAACCTGACAAGCTCTGAGGAGTGAGCTGTACCTGCTTTGTCCTGACTGTCTGGGGTGGGGTGGGGGTCCCTGGGTAGAGGGCTGGGGGCTGCAAGAGCGTGGTGGGCAGCCACTCTGCACCTGCCTGAGGAACGACCACTTCCCCACCAAGTCTGCTTGGCTGTGTCCGCCCTCAGTTTCTGTGCCTTTTTCTACCCCATCACCCCTTAAGGGTTGGTTCAAGGGCTCTTTCTCACAGGGCCCGTACCCCCCACCTAGGCTGGCATGATGACGTGCCCCTGGAGCCCGGCTTCTACCCTCCTTCTCTGCCTGCAGGTCTAGAGGAAATGAGGGGCTCAGTGAGTTTGGGGTTTCTCAGACCTTGACGTCCTCTCCCGTCTCCTCTGTACAGGATTGGGAGGTGATGGAGCTGGAGTCCTTGTATGACCTGCTGCAGCTCCCCAAGGGGGTGGAGCCCCCAGCGGAGGAGATGCTCTCACAAGGTGTGTGCCCACACGGGTCTGAGGGCGGAGGGTGAGGGTCTGCATGGCAAGAGCGAGCCTGGCCATGCCTGGGACATGCAGTGCCTTCCCAGCTGTCAGCTGAGTGCCCAATTCTGCTCACCCCTGCCTCCGCCTTCTGCTTTATGCTTGACCCAACTCCTCCTCCTGGAACCTTCTGCAGAGCTAGAACCTCTTCTCTCCAGGTGACAGACGGTGTGGATTACGATGGTGAATACCGATTGCTCTTGTCCTGGGAGCCTTCTGTGTGCCTCTGCTACACCAGCACCTCTTACCTATAGCAACTTGTTTATTCCCAAGGGTGGGCGTCATTGCCTACTTTATACAGATGAGGAAACTGAGGCACAAGGGATAACATGCCACAGCAACAGGAAACTCTTAGCAAGTGGTGGAGCTAGGTTCTGAGCCCAAGGAGGGTGGTCCCAGAACTGGGGTTCCACACGCACCACACAGCGAAGCCCACCAGGCAGCGATGCCCACCCCACAGCGATGCCCACCAGGCAGTGATGCCCACCCCACAGTGATGCCCACCAAGCAGCGATGCTTTGCAGAGTGTGGGACTCCTGATGTGCTCCCCTCACACGTGTGGGTCTCTTTCAAAAGTGGGGTGAGCATAGGATGGAGCAATTCAACAAGTGCGGGTCACCCTTTCAGCAAAGCTTTGTGTCATGAGCTCTTTGGGGGGTTGGCGGCCACAGTCCCTGAAACCTCCTTCGAGGAGGTGGCTCAAAAGAAGGACAGGTGCAGGTGCCCAGAGCTGTCACCCTGCCTGTGTTCTCTGAAAGAAACAAACGAACAACAGCGCAGCAGGAAGCAATCAGACGGCCCGGGGGAAGGGCTTTAGGTGAACTCATTGGAATTCGTGTAACCACAAAAACATAGATGTGCTGACAAAGAAAACGTGTGAAATAATTTAAGGGAAGGGAACAGAATGCAGCTTTCTCCAGCTCCTGTGAATACCGCCTTTTAATTTTTATTTATTTATTTTTTTCTTGAGACAGAAATCTCGTTGTGTTGCCCAGGCTGGAGTGCAGTGCCACGATCTCGGCTCACTGCAGCCTCCACCTCCCAGGTTCAAGAGATTTTCCTGCCTCAGCCTCCCGAGTAGCTGGGATTATAGGCACCTGCCACCACACCCGGCTAATTTTTGTATTTTTAGTAGTGACGGGGTTTCTTTTTTTTGTTTTTTTGAGACGGAGTCTCGCTCTGCCGCCCAGGCTGGAGTGCAGTGGCCGGATCTCAGCTCACTGCAAGCTCCGCCTCCTGGGTTTATGCCATTCTCCTGTCTCAGCCTCCCAAGTAGCTGGGACTACAGGCACCCACCACCTCGCCCAGCTAGTTTTTTTTTTTTTTTTTTTTTTTTTAGTAGAGACGGGGTTTCACCGTGTTAGCCAGGATGGTCTCGATCTCTTGACCTCGTGATCTGCCTGCCTCGGCCTCCCAAAGTGCTGGGATTACAGGCATGAGCCACCGCGCCCGGCCCTGAATGCCGCCTTTTAAGTAGGTGTTATGGAGCAGGAAGTCCAGTGCCAATAGGGTCCCTGGTGCGGCAGGTGAGACCCCAGAGGGGACAAGCTTGGTCCAGAGTCACCTGGCTGGCTTCTTCACCGTCTGGTATTCTGTGTTTAAACCATTGAAGATTAGAAAGCGTCCTGAGGAGGCCGGGCGCGGTGGCTCACGCCTGTAATCCCAGCACTTAGGGAGGCCGAGATGGGCGGATCACGAGGTCAGGAGATCGAGACCATCCTGGCGAACACGGTGAAACCCCGTCTCTACTAAAAATATAAAAAACTAGCCGGGCGAGGTGGCGGGCGCCTGTAGTCCCAGCTACTCGGGAGGGAGGCTAAGGCAGGAGAATGGCATAAACCTGGGAGGCGGAGCTTGCAGTGAGCTGAGATCCGGCCACTGCACTCCAGCCTGGGTGACAGAGCGAGACTCTGCCTGAAAAAAAAAAAAAAAATGAATTTTTTGTTTTACAATTGATTTAAGATACTTAAAGTTCTGGCAAGCAGAGCTGGGATATTGGATGATTCAAGTGGCAGGAAGTCTGCTCCAGGAAGGGACAGCACCATATTCATTCATTCATTCGTTCATTCATTCATTTGTTCATTCACTCACCTGCTCACTAGCCCAAGCATTTGCTGAGAGCCTGCCCTGTGCTGGGCACATCAACCCATGATGCTGTTGCCTTCCCATTCGTCAGAAGACACGGGGCTGGGTAGTACTTGAAGGTTTTCTGAATGTCTAGGAAAAGCCTTTATTGGAGTCACATGAGAGACAATGCATTTTGTGAATTTAGGCAAGACAGTCCCCACTGCTGACTCAGTTTCCCCCCATGTACGCTGGAACTAGTTGGTCTCAGAGGTCCTTCTCGGCCCTGACATTTTGTGGATTCTGTGAGTCTAAAATGTGGGCAGATGCTGGCCATGGCCTTGGGGAAGGGGAGCTGCTGGGCCTCTAAGGGCTGCCCCAGGGAGTCTGACTACGAGAGGGGCCATGGAGGGGCCTGGCAGACCTGGGGTAAGTCCCACTTTTGCCCCTTAGAGCCTGGTGAGCCTGGGCACCTCTTCCCCTCTCTGGCTGGGGTTTCACTTGACCTAAATAGGTAGGGTTGCCAGATAAAACAGTATGCCCAGTTAACTTTGAATGTCAAGTAATCAAGAAATAACTTCCGAGTTTATGTCTCAAAGTATAAATGCCGCAGTGTCTGAGGATGAGCTGGTGTTTGTGAGGGAAAGCACACTGGGGCGGAAGTGGCAAGGCCAGTGCCCCTGGGGCTGTGGTGCCAGACTCTGTGGGTGACCTGCAGGGAGCGTGGCCAAGCACCCCACAGGGTCCCCACGCGCTTGTCATACCCACTCTGCTTCCAGGAGGAAAGAAGAGATACCTGCCACCGACTTCCCGGAAGGACCCCAAATTTGAAGAACTGCAGAAGGTACAGCAGCGTCCACAGCCCTGGCTTCCCTGGGTGCCTCTACTTGGCAGACCAGGCAGCGGCCTCCACGGGGCGGGAACAGCAGGCCGCCCCCATTCCTTGACCTCAGGCTGGGGTGTGGCAATCCCCGAAGACCCCTGGGAGGCCTGTTGAATGGAGCAAGTCACCCACAGAGCCTGCATGAACAAACATCTATTGAGCACCAACTGTGTGCCTTCACATACACCATCCCAGCAACCACATGCGATTTGAGGGGAATCTATTGTCCCCTACATCCTGGGGACAGGACAGACAACGAGGCTTAGACAGGTGACCTGATCTGTCAGGGGCATGCAGCTGCCCATTACGGAGCTGTGGTTTGACACGAGCTGCCAGCCCCTAAGCCGGTGTTCCTCCCCAGCTTGGCTGCCCAAGGTGTAGGAGAACTGGTGAGGTGGTGGCGGTGGGCCTGGGTCACCCGTGCTCAGTTCTCTCCTTGGTCATGGGTCTGCTGCTATGTCCACTGGACCAGCTGGGCACAGGTGGGCTCCAGGCCTCTGTTTCCCTCAGCCTCTATGTCTTCAGTTTCCACATGGCCTCTCTGTTGCCTCCTCCAGGGAGGCCTCCTGGCCTACACCATCTTCCATACCCAGAGGCTTTCTGGGCCATTTTCCATCATCCTTCCTATTCCCTCCATCCATCCACCTTTCCCACCTTTGGCCAGCACACCTGGCCCAGCCCTGTGCCTGGCACTGGGGACACTATCTATGGTCTTGCCTGGAAGACCTGGAGGGGTGCTGACACATCATCCCAGCTCAGGCTCCTCCAGAGGCTGATCCTAAGAAAAGGATTTGGGTGCCAGTAGTTGAGTTGGGAGGTTGTGCCAGGAGTCATGGGAGGGAAGGGGCCAATACATGGTTAGTGATGGAGCTGGTCATGGTTCTGGGGGCTCAGGCCTGCTGGGTATCCTGGAGCCAGCATAGAGCAGGCTCAGAGCGTTCCTTCCCGAGGGGCAATGGAGCTGGGGTTTTAAACACCACCCCGTGACAACCTCCTGACAACCTTTAGTGAACAGCTGCTCTCTGAGAAAGGGCTGGGCCTAGATTCCCTGGCACTCTGACCTTTTGAGCATAAGCAGAGTGGGGACAGCTTTGAGCAGAGCTGCAAGTGGGAGCTGGGCCAGTAGGCACCAGTCAAGGAAGGGGCAGGGCACCAGCAGTCCCTGCATTAGCTTCCTAGGGCTGCTGTAACATGTGACTGCAGACTGGATGACTTAAACCACAGAAACCTATTGTCTTACAGTGATGGAGGCCAGAGGTTATCAACCAAGGGGTTGGCAGGATCGGCTCCTTCTGGAGGCTCTCAGGGGGCCCTATCTCCTCCCTTCCCCCGCAGCTCTGATGGTTGCAGCATCCTGGGCTCTCGGAGCTGTGGGTGCATCACTACAATTCCCACCTCCATCTTCATGTCCAATGTCATGTCTCTCATTTCCTCCTGGGACCTCAGTAGGAGCATCTTTAACATCCATATTTCTGCAGGCCGGACATGGTGGCTCATGCCTGTAATCCCAGCACTTTGGGAGGCCGAGGCAGTTGGATCATGAGGTCAGGAGATCGAGACCATCCTGGCTAACACGGTGAAGTCCTATCTCTACCAAAAATACAAAATATCAGCCAGGCGTGGTGGTGGGCACCTGTAGTCCCAGCTACTCGGGAGGCTGAGACAGGAGAATGGCTGAACCCGGGAGACAGAGCTTGCAGTGAGCCGAGACCATGCCACTGCACTCCAGCCTGGGTGACAGAGTGAGACACTGTCTCAAAAAAAAAAAATCCATGTTTCTACTGACCATCTCTTCAGGGCAATCTAGGCTTTTTCTATCAAGTGTTCATTGTCCAATTCTTTCCATTCCCCAAGCCACTTCCCCATTTTTAGGTATTTGTTATGGCAGTACCCCACTTCCTGGTACTAAAACCTCACACATGATAATGACAGCCCCACGCTGCTCAGGTTTGTGATGAAGAGAAGCAGGGAGCCTGCAGGAACCCAGAGCATGCCCCTAACTGAGCCTGGGAGATCGAGGAGGGCTTCCCAGTGGAGGTGACATTTGACCAGGTCTTGAAAGATGGGTAGGAGTTGGCAGGCGAGAGGCAGGCGTTCCAAGCCAAGTGTAGGGCCAGGTGAGAAGCCCCCATCCCCCCAAAAGTTGTCCCCTTGGGGCCTGCAGGTGCTGATGGAGTGGATCAACACCACTCTCCTCCCCGAGCACATTGTGGTCCGCAGCCTGGAGGAGGACATGTTCGACGGGCTCATCCTGCACCACCTATTCCGTAAGTGGCTGTTTCTGGGGCTGCCTGGGCCTTGGCCCCATCCCCCTGACCTGGCCCCTCCAGGCCCTACAGCTGGGCTCTCTCCCTCGGTCCCCGCAATGACCCCGGGTTTAGGCACACCTGTCTCACTTTCTAGATGGGCCTGGGCTGGGGAGATGGAGGCGCTGTCCATGGCCCATGAGTGAGGGGGCTGAGCTGGGGCTCAGGCTGGGGCTCTGACACCTGGGTTGGTGACCTTTCCACCACACCACACTGCCTCTCCAACAGTTATTGAGTGCCTACTGTTTTGAGGTGCTGGGAGGTAACAAAAGAACCCATGGTCCCTGCTCTCGAGCTGTCCCAGGCTGCTGGAGAGAAAATAGGCAGTCCTGGGTGGCTGGGGACAGGGCTGGGCTCCTGCCTCCTTGTTCCTCCTCAGTCTGGAAAGCTCCAAGGGGCTTTGCTGGGAGTGTGCATTCTCAGGGCCTCCTCCTGGCCCCGGGCAAGTGTCCCCACAAGCCCCAGAGTTACCCTCTCCCTTTGCCCTTGTGTGGTCATGTCTGGTCTACGCATCTCTTCTGCACACAACTGTGGTCTTGGAGGCCACGGATAGGCCCGATTCCATGTCCTCAGCACTTCGCCTGGGGCCAGCCTCCGCAGTGTTCGCCGAGCTCTTTGGAGATGGGCTGCACAATTCCACTCAGGCGGCTAGCACTTCCAGGCATGTCCCATGTAGCAGGCGCAGTTCATCCTCAGAACAGCCCTGTGCTGTTACTATCCCCATTTAACAGATGACGAAAGGGAGCCTCTGAAACGCTCATAATTTGTCCAAGGTCTCACGGTTAGAGAAGCAGGGGGTTCAGGATAGAAGCCTAGGAGTGTAGGCTTTAACCACAAGGCCACACTGCCCTGCAGAGATGAAGTAGACACAGCTGTGCAGAAGAGCAAGGGCTGCAGGCACAGGCTGATCAAGGTGAGGTGGGCTGTCTTGACCAGCTCAGGGGGCTGAGACTTGCTCACATCATGTGGCCTGCATGCCCCACCAATTCCTGGGAGCTGGAGGGCATACCTGGTTGAGGCTGTGGGTGTGGCCCAGAGTCCAACACCAAGAATGAGCTCTCCAGACCCATGCTCTCTGAAGCACCAGGCAGGCTCAGCCTCCTGGAGGGTCCCCAGGTGCTCTCTGAGCTGCCCCCAGCCAGGGGCCCTCACCACCCTCTCCTGCCTCCAGAGAGGCTGGCGGCACTCAAGCTGGAAGCAGAGGACATCGCCCTGACAGCCGCAAGCCAGAAGCACAAGCTCACAGTGGTGCTTGAGGCCGTGAACCGGAGTCTGCAGCTGGAGGAGCGGCAAGCCAAGTGGAGCGTGGAGAGTACGTGGGCCGCAACCTAGCCACCCCGGGGGAATGTGGGGCCACTGGGGTCCTTCTGCTCCAGGCTTCTCACCCACCAGGAAGGCGTGCTCATCCTCCTCCCAGCAGGGGTACAGCCTGGGAGTCAGGAAGGAGGTAGAAGCCTCGGGCAGCCACAGTCAGGTATCTGGCAGAGCAGCCAACAGCCCAGCACGTGTCTGTGCCCCAGAGGGTGTCACTGCAGCAACGTGCAGCCCAAGGATAGCAAACGGTTTTGTGGAGAATGACAGTCACTGCTGAGTTCCAAGCACCATGGTCAGCCCATCCTCACTCTCCTTTCGTTAACGTATTGGAATATCTGCAGGCCCTGCTTGTACAAAAAATGAGTGTGCCTGGCCGGGCACGGTGGCTCACGCCTGTAATCCCAGCACTTTGGGAGGCCGAGGTGGGCGGATCACCTTAGGTCTCAGGAGTTCGAGATCAGCCTGGTCAACATGGTGAAACCCCATCTCTACTAAAAATACAAAAATTAGCTGGGTGTGGTGGCAGGTGCCTGTAATCCCAGCTACTCAGGAGGCTGAGGCAGAATTGCTTGAACCTGGGAGGCGGAGGTTGCAGTGAGCTGAGATCGCACCATTGCACTCCAGCCTGGGCTACAAGAGTAAGACTCCATATCAAAAAAACACCAAAAAACAAAAGAGTGTGCCAAGCACCTAAAATTCCCTACCCCACCTGGTTCACAGTTTGGTATAGATTTCTTTCCCTTCAATTCTTTATATCCCCTCAACCCCCATCCCGGATGAGAAAACTGAGGCTGAAAGAAGTTAAGCAGCTTCTCCAAGGTTGGGCGGTGAGGGTTTAACAGAGTCAGTTTTCAAACCCAGGTTTTGTTGGGTCACGTGCGCCTGCATTCGCAACGTGTAAGGTCTCACAATCAGTAATTGATGTTGATGAAATCAACCTTGAATTAAGTCACATTGAGCTGAAACCTAATGATCGTTCAGCCAGTGCCTTCCCAGAGGTCACTTGGTTGTTTCCAATTGTAAACAGTGCTGCAGTGAACATCTTTGTCTAGAGCTCCTTCCACAAGGTAGATCGTACCCCTGGGCTATATTCTAAGAAGAGGGATGACGGGGTGAAGTGTGATGATTTTTAGGTTCTGAACATGTATCTCCAGATCTCTGCTCTGCAGAAGGCTGGACACAGACCTCCTTCATCTGCAGATGGTCGTTCTGACAATGAGGAAGGCTGCATTTGGCTGCACGTTTTGGCGGCCCCCTGGGCTCTGACCTGTCTCCACTCTCTTCCCAGCCATCTTCAACAAGGACCTGCTGTCCACCCTGCACCTCCTTGTGGCCCTGGCCAAGCGCTTCCAGCCCAACCTGTCCCTCCCAACCAACGTCCAGGTGGAGGTCATCACCATTGAGGTAGCAGCTGGGCCCCCAGGGATTTGTAAGCAGAAGCTGAAGGTCTTGGGTCCCCATTGCCCACCCTGCATGGGTGGAGTTGGCTGGGGCAGGGCTCTCCCAGGGTGAGTTTCAGGGAACCCTGAGAAATAGAATCCGGCCAGGACGGCCAAGGGGTGCTGTCTGGAGCTGGGGACAGGCTAGTAAGAGTCTAGTGGGGCTGGCAGAGGCCTGGGGACATGAGGAGGTCCATGGCTGGCCAGCTCCACTTGACCTCAGCAGAGGGCATCTGGTTGGCAGAGGCTGAGGCCAGGGGTTGTCAGGCCATATCCCTGAGCCATGTGTGGCCGTCTGTTCATAGCCACAGGGAGCCTTCACACCCCTGAGGCAAAACTACTACTCTCACCATGAGGGTGCTGTCTCTTGTTAGATCACTGATGGCTGTGACAGTGCCCCGTTCTCCTCTTTCAGGAAGCCTTCCCAGGTTTCCCCACCCTCAGATGTTCTGTCTAGCGTGTGGCCTGCCTGTGCTGCAGTTAATACCCAGGAATCTGCAGTTAATACCCAGGAGCATCACAATAGGGGGCCCCACCTGCCCTACCCCAGCCTCGGGTCCCTCATGCAGAGGGGCTTCGTGTCTGAGGGCTTACCTCTGACTTGCCCCAAGAGAATAAGCCAAGTTTGGCTAAACCTAGTCAGAGTCATTTCTACAATTTTTTTTTTTTTTTTTTTTTTTGAGATGGCGTCTTGCTCTATTGCTCAGGCTGGAGTGCAGTGGCACAATCTCGGCTCACTGCAACCTCCACCTCCCCAACTCAAGTGATCCACCTCAGCCTCCCAAGTAGCTGGGACTACAGGTGTGAGACACTGTGCCTGGCTAATTTTTTGTATTTTTGAGAGAGATGGGGTTTCACCCTGTTGCCCAGGCTGGTCTCGAACTCCTGAGCTCAAGCCATCCACCTGTCTTCATCTCCTAAAGTGCTGGGATTAGAGACATGAGCCACCACACCTGGCCTTCTACTGTTTTTTAAAACCATTGATTATAATTCCCTACCAAGCACTTGTGTGGCTTGGTCTATACTGCCAACATAAATCAGAGGTGACTTCATTGATTCACTCCTTCATTATTCATTTGTTCATGGCCACATGCTCTGATACGGCCCTCCTCCCGCCGTGAGACTCTGGGGATGCCTCGGGGAGTGAGGCAGACACATCCCCAACCTCAAGAATCTTGGGGGAAGAAAGACAATTAAGCCAGGAGGCTGTCCTGAGGAGAGATGATGCAGAGCAAACGGGACACTGGGGTTGCTTTGGGCCCCAGAGTTTTCCGGATTATTTAATTTCCTTCCCCTTTATTTTTCTTAGAGCACCAAGAGTGGTCTGAAGTCAGAGAAGTCGGTGGAACAGCTCACTGAATACAGGTGAGGGAGGACGAGGGCCCGTGGATGGGGCTGGGGCTCACAGCGGTGGACGGAGGCAGGGCGGGGCCCGGGCAGATCTGCCCAACCTTTGTGGGAAGGGCCCTCACACTCTGTGGCTTTTTCTCTACCTGTGTTCCACGGTAGCACACAGGACCCCTTTCATTCCAGCCTCCAATCAGGTCCCTGCCTGGCCCCTCCCAGCCACCCTGCTTTGTTCTCTAGGGTGGGGGGCCCTGGGTTTGGGGCACAGGGGCCAGTGAATCTGTCTCTCTAGTGTGAGCAGGATGTTCCTCTTTCCTTGCAAAGCTGTAAGAGTCTTAGAGGCCCCTGAATGGCCAGGGGCTGGCCGTCTTACTCCCCACCCACTGGGGGGTGTGGCCATCCTGCTCCCTGCCCACTGGGGCATGGCCACCTGCTCCCCACCTACTGGGACATGGCCATCTTGTTCACTATCCACTGGGGTTGGCCATCCTGCTCCCTGTCCACCAGGGGTGTGGCCATCCTGTTCCCTGCCCACTGGGGGCTGGCCATCCTGCTCCCTGCCCCCTGGGGCTGGCCATCCTGCTTCCTGTGGAGCAGAACAGGTGGGGCCTGGAGAGGGATGGGCCCTAGGGGCTGCACAGCTGCCAGCAGATCCACCTTTGCTGGCTTCCATGTGACGCTGACTCACGACTCTCACAGGGATGCAGCCAAGTTGCTGGCCAGGTGGGGCTGCCATCCTCCGAAGGCTTGGCTGGTGCTGGAGCTGTGTGGATAGCACATGGTGTCTGTCCCTCCTGGCAGCCTTGGCCTCTGTGCTGAGCCCAGGTCTCTGTCCCAGGCTGCTGGGCTCTGCCCCATGGGGCCCAGCTCTCTTCTGGAGGGCTGTGGTTAGAGAGACTTGGCCTGCCCTGGACCTACAGAACTTCTCTTTTATGGGATAGGGGTGGATCTAAAAACCTGACCAAAAAAAAAAAAAAAAAAAAACAAAGAAAAATTGTTCAAAAACAATAAAAATGGGGTGAAAGAAGCCAGACCCAAAAGAGAACACATGGTATGGTTTCATTTTCACGAACTTCCAGGACAGGCAAAACCAAGAGATGGCAAGAGAAATCGCAGCTGTGGTCAGTGTAGGGAGGGAAGGGATGGAAGGGAGAACACGGTGGGGGGGCGGGGGGTGCTGGGAGGGTCTGCAGCATGTAAGTGGGGGTGATCACACAAGTGTGTATGTGTGAAACGCACAAGCTGTAAACGTACGACTTGTGCACTTTATGATATGTGTGATGTATCTCCCTCAGAATGAAACAGGAACCACAAAACCAGCAAAATCCTAATGTTGCTAGGTGTGGAAGCCTCAGGGAAGGGCATGAACCTGTTTCTGTCCTTTGCTTCCCACAGAGACCTTCTCTGCTATCTGCCCTACCTACAAAGCTGCCGGGAAAACCACAGCATGCCGGTTTCTTTGCAAGCTTGCCAGCACTGATGCTTGTCATATTGAGACATTGTAGGTTTGCAGGGTTTTTTTTTTAACCATTTGTTTGCTTTTTCCACCCCCTGCACAGCACAGACAAGGACCAGCCTCCAAGTGAGTACTTTCTTCATTTTTGAAAATCTGTTCCTGTCTGATGCCTGTTAATGCAGACGAGTCTTGATGGAGAGTTAATTGCTGAGCATTCTCTCATTTGCCCGTCGCCTGCTGTTTGTATCTCAAGCCTCATTCTTATTCATTTGTCCCTCTTTCTGTCTGTCCATCATGGAGCAGGCTGCTCTTTCTCATTATACCGTTTCTGTGGGGAGAGAGATTTATAATTCACATAGGCGGTGATGGTGGAGTCTGTTAAATGTGTGGGCTCTGGAGTCAGTGGTCTGTGCTCAAACACCAGTATTTCCACTCATTAGCCACTTAAGTTTGGGCAAGTACCTTAACTTGTCCGTGCCTCAGTTTCCTCATCTATAAAAGGGCACTCACCTTTTAAACTGGCAGTGAGGGTTAAAGGAGATAATTTGTGAGTGTGTTCAGCATGTGGGCAGTGCTCAATAGTGAGTGGGCAATAATGTGGCATCGACTCTTCTTGACGGAGCTGTTCACCAATCAGTGGATTGATCTAGTTGCTACTTCTTTCATGCATCCATTCCTTTGTCAGTGGTCTGGCCAGCTCTTCACCCACTCATCCATTCATCCATTTATCCATCTATGGATCCATCCTTTCTTCCATTCATCTGTCTACTCACCCACCTATCCACCTACTCACCTATCCATCCATCCATTCATCCATCCATGCATTCATCAGCCCATTCTTCCATTCATCTATCCACTTACCCACCCATCCATTTATCCATCCCTCCATCCATCCATTCATGCTTCCATTCATCCATCCATCTACCCATCCATCATCTATCCATACATCCACCCACCAACCCACCCATGCACCTATCCATCCATCCATTCATCCACCCACCCACCCATGCACCTATCCATCCATCCACCCACCCACCCATGCACCTATCCATCCATCCATTCATCTATCCACTTATCCACCTATTCATCCATCCATTCATCTATCTACCCATCCAACCACCTATCTATTCACCCATATCCATCCATCCTAACACTATTTTTCCTCCCTGTACCCTCCCCACTTAGACACATAGCTATGTGGGCAGGGATGCTATGAGGGGCACTTCACCTGCAGAGGTAGAGATAATAACCTGCCAGGAGCTTCTGAGAATGGGGGCTGAGGGAGGCTGAGTTTGGGGAGAAAGGAGAAGGGAGGGGCAAGGAGGGCTGGCTGGGGATCTGTGTATGTAGCAGGAGGGGCAGCCTGAGGACATGAGGGGTTGCCCAGGGAGCAGTATTTTGGGCATGGGGCAGCACGAGAAGTGGGTGTCACAGGGTGAAGAAACCCAATTTCCCTGACCACTGATGTTTCCACCATGTTTATTGATTTCAGGGGGCATTTTAACGTGCATGATGCTATTTGGTGCTACTTTCCCGCCTTCACTAACAAGAGAACTGAAACAGAGAGGGGTGCTGTGACTTGCTTAGAGTCACACAGCTGCTGAGTGGCAGAAGCCACAGCAAACTCAGGCCAGTCTGTGTATTTGGTGCCCAAGGACCAATGTCCCCATGGGAGGTGTGTTAGCTGCAAATAGCAGGAATCCAGCTTGTGCACAAAGGGCATTAGCCTGAGGACATGAGGCGCCCGAGACTGGACGCCGGGGCCTGAGCCGCTGTTCCCAGACCCCAAGGGAGCGAATGAGTTGCTGAAAGAGCTGGCCTTTTGCAGGCAGCAGGTTCAGACACTCTTGGGGGCAGGGGGAGGCAGCAGGGAGGAGCCCTCACTCAGCCAATTTAAAACCAAGGGGAGGAGACTCACGGACCCTGATCACCCACCTGTAGCAGCTCCCGTGGCCCTGGGGAGTGGAGCAGGGCCCTGGGAGGAGGGAGGGCCAGCTGGCAGATAAAGGGCTGCAGCTGTGCAGACGCAGTAACAGGTGTCGGCTGCAGGAAGAGTGGCTGTTTATGAAGTCCTACTGTGTGCCCGGTCACTGTGCCGCAGGGCCAGGTGTGTTATCTGCTATCGAATTCCCTCTCTGCAACAACCCCAGCTAGGGAGGCACAGAGAAAGAAGGTGACTCCCCCTGGGCCACACGGCCAGGAGAGCAGTGACTCAAATCCAGGTTTATTTTATTTGAGAACCATGATCTAAAACGACAGCTCCCTCTGGACTGGTTATTCTAAGAAACTTTTGTGAAAAAAAATTCCCTGTTTGGCACAAAGATAATAGCATCGTAATGAGGTGTTTATTGGATCTGTGTCTGCAGAGGACGTCTTTGATGAATTATTTAAGCTGGCTCCGGAGAAAGTGAATGCAGTGAAAGAGGTAGGAGAGATCAAAGCTCTCAGCAGCTCTCGGGCCGCCCACCCCACCCACCGCCCACCTGCGCTGTAGGAGGGAATCACGGGTCCTTGCATCACACCTGCTGCGTGCTAGGCCCGTGTTCTTCCCTGGTTAGGCCATCGTGAACTTTGTCAACCAGAAGCTGGACCGCCTGGGCCTGTCTGTGCAGAATCTGGACACCCAGGTAGGGACTGAGCTGCGGCGTCCCCAGGCAGGGCAGGGCCACTGGCTATAGGAAGGAAAGAGGGTTCTGCAGGCCTTAGGAACCTGCTGTGTGGTGGGGGTCGTATCACCTCTTGGAGGCTTAAGGTCTTCCTCCCCAGTGGGACTGTTGCTGGCAGGCAGCACTGGCCACCAGGGACACGGTGGGATCCCGGGGGTGGGGGTGTGGGTACACTTCACAAAGCTGGAGTCACCCCGGCTGTCACTGCTTCTCATTGTTATAATTTTATTTTATAATTAATCTTAGACTAGCTGATGCCAAGACTTGAAGCACATGAGTCTTCCCTGCGTGGTTGTGTTCGCCCAAACAGAATTTATTAGATTTGCGCCATGTGCCAGGCGTAGGTGACAGCGCAGCCCCGCCGTCTGCAGGCTCCATGTCTCTCACAAGCACCCTGAGGAGCCCAGCCCCCCCCCCCAGCTGACTGAAGCTGAGTTTTCCCAGGAGCAGGAGCAGAATCTCAGGGGGTCCGCACCCACCGTGGGCTGTGGCTTTCCACAGTGAAGCTGTGTCCCCGTAGGCTTCCCACACTGCAGCCGGGAGCAGGGGGTGCAGAGGAGCAGAGCAGCTGCCAACCCCGGGGCCTGCAGAGTGGGCATGGAGTCTGCTGGATGCCAGTGGCCTCAATGGGACATGACGTAGGCATCTGGCCACCTGGGTTGTGCTGGGGTCTGGGGTGGGGAGGGAGTCTGGTCCCAGATGGACCAGTTGGCTCATGAAGCTTGTAGCCAGAGCTGCTGACCTCTCAGAGAGACTGTGGATGGGCATTGGCTGGGGAGGGAGGGGTTAATGTACTCCCATGCGTAGTCGCTAAAACCAATAAAGCCCTCACTATGTGCCAGTCCCCAGGCAAAATGCTTTCCATGTTAGCTCATTGAATCCTCCCCATAATCCTCTAAAGTGAGAACTATACTACCCCACTTACAGAGGAGGATGTTAAGGCACAGAGAGGTTAATTAACTTGTCTAAGGTCACACAGTGATAAGTAGTGGACCTGGGATTTGAACCCAGGCAGCTGGGGCCAGAGTTTGTGCTTATAACCACCTCATACAGTGGCCACGTGAGAAGTGTGTGTGTGATATGGTGTGGCAGCATGGCAGGGTGGAAGTACCAGCCTCTGCAGCCAGATAGACACACATTTCCCTCTTGCCTCCACCGCTTATGGGCCCTGGGTTCTGCTGAGACCCCTCCACATTTGCTGTGTGACCTTGGGTGAGTTACTGGACTTCTCTGAACCTCAGGCGCTCATAAAGTGGGTACAAGACAGCAACTTGGTAGAGTTGTGAGTGATACATGAGCTGTTGAGCCCCACATGTTTGGTATATTACCTGGCACGCTGCCAGCATGAAATAAATGAGAGATTTGTAGTTTTATTATATTTCATATGGGTATAAACAGGATGATTATGATTTCTGAGATTTACATTCTACCTGTTCCATCTTTATCTCTCCCTTGGTAAAATAATGGGTTTTAGAGACTCATGGCATGTGCAAAGGTGGTATTTAGAGACTGTTCAATAAAACAGGGTAAGGAAGTCCCTTGCATTCCAGTTGTATTACCAAGGAATAGCGGCGGAAAAGATTTCAGGCCCAAACTAATAACATCGAAACAGGCTTAATATGAGGAAATTCCATTAAGGGCTTCGAATGGCAGTTTCTTCCAATATCCCATCCTGTGTTTTGTATCTTTGAAGAGACTCAATACGATTATATTAACATATGATATGCTGGTGGCAGGGACGACAGCTTTATCTCTGAACATACAGACAGAACAGACAGAAATATTAATGTGGCAGCCGGCGAGATGAGCCCGGTGTGCTGCTCTCTGCCTTTTCTGATGGAATAATTTTACACTTAACTCTGTTTTCCCCTGTGTTTCTGTAGCTTGTGAAACAGCGTGCTGTTTAAAAACTGACATGAGGCTATTCTGCAGTAAGTTTAGAAAGCACTCTTTTCACTGAGCAGGTATTGTGTACCAGGCAGCCCGAAACCACTTTTTACCTGCAACCCTGTGAGGTCAGGAATGTCTTCCCCACTTCTCACCAAGGAACCAGAGGCTCAGAGAACTTGTACGACTTCCTTAGGGCCACACAGCCTGTAAAAGACAGAGTGGGCTTCCCCAGACTTCTTCCGTATGACAGTCTTCAGTTCCTACCTTTGTAGTTTGCAGACGGGGTCATCTTACTCCTGCTGATTGGACAACTTGAAGGCTTCTTCCTGCACTTAAAGGAATTCTACCTCACTCCCAACTCTCCTGCGGAAATGGTAAGTTTTCCAAAGATTTTTCTTGATGGTCTACCTCTGGGTGAACAGATATACAGAACTGACATGACCAGTCTGTTTATTCACTTCCAGGTGACGTGAAGGGTGTAGGGGAAGCTTGTTTGTCTATATGTCTGCCTGTCCATCCATCCATCCATCCATCCATCCATCCATCCATCCATCCACACCTCATCTATCCACCACCTTCCATTATTCCATCCATTCCATTCCATCCATTCATCCATCCATCCATCCATCCATCCATCCTTCCTTCCTTCCATCCATCCATCCATCCATCCATCCATCCATCCATCCATCCATCCATCCACCCCATCCACCATCCATCCACCCATCCATCCATCCATCCATCCACCCCCCCCACCCGGCTCATCCATCCCGTCCACCCCGCCCCCGCCCGTCGTCCGTCCGTCCGCCCGCCCGCCGCCGCCCGTCCGTCCGTCCGCGCCGCCCGTCCGTCCGTCTCCCGTTAAATCCATCCCGTCTGCCTGTCATCTGTCAGGTCTGCCTGTTGTCCGCCTGCCCGTCACCTGTTGATCTTCTGTTCGCCTGCCAGGTGCCGCAGTATGCGCGTCCGGTTTTGGCCTTGCCTGTCCGTCCCGCCGCCGTCCGGCCGCCTATCTTCCTATTTTATTCCATTCCATCCATCCATCCATCCACCACCACTGTCCACCACATTATCTATCTACCATCCATTCCATCCATCCACCACCTACCTATCCATTTTATCCTTTCTTCCATCCATCTATCTGTCCTTCCATCTTTCTATTCTGTTTGTCCACCCACCACCCTGCCTGCCCATCCACCCACCTGCTCACCCACCCATCCCCTACCCACACGTCTGTTCCCTCGTTCCCTGAGGGCCTGTTTAGTGCCAGGCCCTGAGCTGTATGGGATGTTAAGATGATCCAGCATAGCTCCTGCTTTCAGGGACCTCTCAGTCTATGCCCACTGTTCTCCTAGTGACATGTGGTCTTGCAGGGCCACAGCAAAATGTGTTGGTTCAGATGCCTGGGTCAGAGGAGGGACCTGGAACAATGAGGGGTTAGAATAATCTCAAGGAGTCAAGAAGGGCATTGCATCAGAGGCGAGCTGGGAGGTTGGTTAGGGGTTGGTTTGCACAGTTACCGAGGAAGGGCTCACAGAGGGGAGGGAATAGCGTCAACAAAGGCTCAGAGTGGGGCAAGAACAGGAATGGGTCAGGGAGGTGTCAGTGCTTCACTCTGACTAGAGGGGCTGGAAGGGTGGGGCCTGACCTGGGGGGGCTCAGCAGTTCCCACGTGGACCCTAGAGGCTGGTGGACTGGCTGGGAGCTGGCTGCCTGCATCCAGGCACGAGGGCTGTGGCTTGACCTGAGGAAGAGGGACGGAGAGAGTGATGGAGGTGAGGTGGGAGGGCAGGTGAGCCTGCGAAGATGCAGCTCCCACCGCCTCTTCCCCAGGTACAGCCTTCAGTGCCCACTGGCTAGTCCTGCCTCCGCCCCCACCAGGCCCCTGTTGTGTGTGCTGCCACTTCCTCGAGCTCCCTGGGCTCTCACACCTCTGGGCTTTGGCACAGGCTGCTCCCTTGTCAGGAGTGCCCTCCCTACCCAGTAGGCCTGGCCCATGAGAAGGGATTTTACTACTTTCCAAATAAGGAAACAGAGGTCCACTGGGGGCCAAGGCTTACCCCGGGTCACTGCCAGGCAAGAGGCCTGGGTCTTGTGCTTTTCACCACCAGCTCCCTGCCTGCCTGGACCTCAGGTTTTCTGTCTCTGAAAATGGGCTGACAATGCCTGCCCCCCACTCAGGCCACACAGGTAGTGAGAAAGAGTTTGGAGAACCATCGAGGAGTAAGCATTGAGGGACATGTGGTGCCTAGTATCCCCAGCCTTGCCTCTCACAGGAGGTGACATTGGAGGCATGCATCCCAGTGTACAGGCTGGAGTATTGGTGGCTGGTGGCATGCCCAGGATCCTGGGCAGCCAGCTTATCTCCATCCATGCCGGGGTTCCCGTGGCCCGGGGCAGGAGGACCTCTTTATCTCTCTGCAGCAGTAGCTTTTTCTGAAGAGATGAAGCAGGAGGCAGGGCCACATGCCCAGTCCCAGGGCCTGCCTTTGGGGCTGTTTCTGGGATAGACAAAGGCTTCCATCCCTTTCATATGCCCAGGGTGTCCCTGGCACTGGATCAGGCCTCTTGGCCTATCTGGGGCCCAGTAGCAGGTGAGGTCCCCCCTGGGCCCCTACCAGACTCCTCCTCCACCTAGACCCTTCTTCTGGGTCCCCTCCCCTCAACCCTTCCTGGACACCCACCCCATGCCTCTCCTCTGCTTTAAGTGGACCACCCAACTGCCAAGCCCCATCTGCCTCCCCAGCCACGTCCCCTCCTCCCTTCCTGCCGACTCCCAGCTACAGCCACATGACCTCTGGCCCGCTTCCAGCTCTCCAGGGCCTGGTCCTCCCCCATTCCCTCGCATCCACACAGGCTGTGCTCTCAGCCCAGCCTACCCCGGCTTTGCTTCCCACCTGCTTCCCCGGGCGGGCGGCCAGCTCTGCCCACCTTCTCAGCTCCTCTGCAGTCCCTCAGTGCTCTGTGGGGCCCTGAACCACAGTCCACATTCCCTTGGGGTTAGCTCCCTGCACTTTGCCTCTCCTGGCACTCTCCCCCATCCTACCTCCATGCCCCTGTGAGGGCGGGGCAGGGTTGCATCTCCATTTTACAGAGAGGAGCCTGGAGCCCGAGAGGCTTACCCAGGACCACCCAGCTGCTCAGTGGCAGCCTCATGCCAGGACAGCCTACCGCCCGCAGCCTGCCGTGTCCCTCGCCCCAGCGGGGATGCATCTTGAGTGGGTGTGACCTCCATCTTCCCTGGAGGCCAGGGGCTCTGGACTTGGTTCCCAAGAGCTGGATGCTGGGTCAGAGCAGCGAGGCTGGGGCAGTCAGTGTCTACGGTCCTGGTGGTCATGGCAGGCAGAGTGGCCGCTGCTTCCTAGGTTCTTCCATTCGGAGGAGCCGCGTCGGCCAGCCGTTGCCACAGACATGCTGCTTAACAAACCACCTGAAAACCTAGGGGCCGAAAACCACGCTCGTGTCTTCCCACAGACCGGCAGGTCGACTGAGTTTAGCTGCTGGAGGCTCAGTTAGACTTTGTCACTCTTCCGAGGACTGGATGGGGATCAGGCTGCCGTGGCTGGGTGGCTCGGCTCTGTGCCACAGCCTGCCATGTTCCTCCTGGGACCAGCAGCTGGCCCGGGCACGCTTTCCTCCTGGCAATGGCAGACACACGAGAGACCAGACAGAAGGCATGAGGCCCTGGCTTGGAATGGGCAGGCTGCCACTTCCATTGGAGCAGGCCCTGTGGCCTTGGCAGTGATGTGGGACAGCCCTGCTAAAGTGTGTGGGCGCAGAATTGGGCCGATGGTGGGATCTCCCGCAGGCAGTGTGGACAAATGTGCTAGCAAGTCCTCATGTTGGGTCTTGGAGTTAGGAACTCTTCCCATCCCCATTTCCACAGAGGAAACAGTTCAGAGAGGCACAGAAGCCTGGCCCAGAGCACACAGTGAGTTAGGGACCTCCCTGTTTCCCTCCTGTGGAGCCAGCGTGAGCCCCTGGGAGATGGAGGGTGCCAGGGCTCGGTGGGGTTGAAGCCAAGGCTGAGACTGGGTTCTGAGCCTGCCTCGGGAAGGCAAGGCACTGAAATGTGAGTGGTGAGGAGAGAAGGTGGAGGAAGGAGGCAGGTGGGACCACCTGTGGGCTGAGGGCCTGGGGCTCGGAACCCAGCTCGGAGCCGCTCTGGGGCGCCCCTGGGCTGCAGGGCCTCTGCTCAATCTGTTGCACCATCCAAGCCCCAGTTACAAGATGGGAACAAACGTGCAGACTTCCATGTTGCTGTGTGCAGCCGCTTTGCTGAATCCACTGATTTTAGAACCTACTTCTGAATATGAGTCAGATTAGATGTGGGGGAAGAGCAGCAGCCTCTTAGCTCAGACCCCAAGAATGAATTTTTACAGCATATTGTGGGCAATCTCTGCTGCAGGAATGTGTAATCGAAGTGCTGAGAGGTCGTCAGCTGCGGAGGGCGGGAACACAGCCCTTGCTGAAGGTGGGCCCCTGTGGAGCTTTTATCTTGGCAGAGTAGCCTCCTGAAATTGGATTTCTCATTCTCAGACCCTGTCTGCGGATGGTGTTTATGTGAGATAGTCATTCGTGATGGGCACGGAAGTTAAGGACGGGGGGAGAGAGGATCATTTGCTCCCAGAAATCAAATCCCTGGAGCCAGGAATCCTTGGCGTCCTTCCACATTAAATTATTCTTCCCCAGGAGGATTTGCACGCATCCTCCTGGGTTGTAACCTTCTCTTGGCTCTGTGGAAGGTGGTAGTTTTATCTTCATCTCAAACCGCACATGGAAGAAAAATCTCTGGACAGAGCATCGTGAGATAGCCCTGCAGTCAGGGTCGGCCCTTCTGGGAGATGATCTTTTGTTCGGATTCAGGGTCATTGAGGAGGAGTGTGACAAACAGAAGCAGATGTCATAATGTTCAGTGTTGATAGCCGCTCCCAAAGCATAAGCTCCATGAGGGCAGGGGGTCTGGTTTGTTTTGGGCACTAGTTGCATGGCTAGTACATAGTAGATGACAAGTATTTTTTAAATAAGTGAATGAACAACGTTATTCGAAAACATTGGTCCCAGGAGGTGCTCTGTGACAAATGGGTTCTATGTATGAATAAATAACTTGGGGAAACATGTCTAGTCTTGAAGGTTCGTGAGACCCACTAACACGTTCAAGGTTCTGATAAGTCCTGCAGTGAAGGACTTCCATATTATTTTATTTAATCCATCAGTTTCTAAAAATGTTTGGCCACAGATATCCCATTTCCTGTCCATCCTAGATCACAGTTGGGGAGATTCTGACTCACTGAGTATATCAAAGGTGGGGCTTTGAGGCAGGAGAGCACAGTGTGGAATCTAGAACCTCAGGTTCCTCAGGGTCTTGTTCTCCCTCCGACATTTACTCTCCATGTAACTGCAAATAATATTCATAATGAGAATGTGAGCAATAGCAACAATTGCAACCCTAGTTTCCCAGAATATTCCAGGCTAGGAGGAAGAACTGGGGACACAGTGATGGGAACTTCCGGTGATGCTCTGGTCTGTCCACTCAGAGCTTTCCGTCCATCTTGGTCTGGACAGCCTCAGAGCTTCACCCCGCATTGGCACCTGCAGCGTGCTGCAGCATTGGCTCCGTGTGATAGCCTTTGTTTCACTCTGTCTCCCAGGCTGGAGTGTGATGGTGCAATCTCGGCTCACTGCAACCTCCGCCTTCTGGGTTCAAGCAATTCTCCTGCCTCAGCCTCCCAAGTAGCTGGGATTATAGGCATGTGCCATCACACCCAGCTAATTTTTGTATTTTTTAGTAGAGACAAGGTTTCACCATGTTGGCCAGGCTGGTCTTGAACTCCTGACCTCAGGTGATCTGCCCACTTTGGCCTCTCAAAGTGCTGGGATTACAGGAATGAGCCAACGTGCCTGGCCCATTTCTCCTTGTTGGCTGACTATAGAGGAGCGGCCTTGCTGCTGCTGTTGGGCACCCTGCCCATACACTCCTTTCCATCTGGGACCTGCCCTCCATCTTCGTGTCCCCAAGTGGAGAAGGACTCTGCTAACCCACTTCCGGCTCCTGTGCCTTCATCATCCTCCCCTTCAAATCTTGCTTTGTGGCTTCAATTCTGTGTCCGTCATCACATTGAACGCACATGGCAGCCTTGTAGAGGCAGGCAGACAGATGCATCATCCGCATGACACAGATGAGGCAGCTGAGGCCCAGCCAGGATGTGTGACTTGTCTGAGGTCAGACACTTAGTGGCAGGGGTGGGGGTGGCAGTGCACAGATATCCAAGCTAGATCCCAAGAGTCCTCTTGCTCGGGCCCTCCAGGAGATGGCTGAGGGTGGCCTGGGCCAGGCTGGCATTCTGGATGAGTCTTGCCTGGCCTTGCTCATCCAACGCTCAGCCAACCTGGCTTCTTGGCCCTTGGCTGGGTTGTCATGGGAACTGCCCTGCCCTGGTGGGACTGCTGTGGCCAGGCAGATAGGGAGGGAATGGGACCAGGCACGGCTGACCCGTGGGCTGGGATGTCCAGCCCCTCTAGTGTATCTACTGGTGGCTAAGGCAGAAGGGAGGACCTGTTTGAGGTCACAGTGAACCAGGAGTTCGTCCCTCTTCACCCACACCAGGCTGCTGCCCTAAGGCAAAGGGCTGGGACCTACTCTGGTTGTAGATGAGGCCCAAGGGAGAAGCTAGAATGGGAAGGGAGGGGACCCACTGCGGGAGGGCCGGCAGGGCTCCTGCGCTCTCACCATATCCTACAGCAAGGCACAGGGGAACTGTGGTAAGCCCACTTTGCAGATGAGCAAAAGGAGGCCCCAGGCAGGGACCAAACTGAGCAATGAACCCCTGGGGGACCTGACTGATGCTCAGGCGCCCTCTACCTCTAAAGGGGGCCATCTCTGAGACTGGACCCCAGGCAAGGGGTGGCGGAAAGGACAGCCAGCTGGGTGGGGACCACTCCAGTCTCCAGTCTGCTTCCCGTGGGCAGACTGGTTTGAGCACTTTGTGTCTCGTGAGCTCCAGTGAGCCCCTTGGTTCCTCCGAGCCTCGATTTCTTCGCTGTGCTTTGCCCTGGGAAACAGCTGTTCTCAAAGGGGATCTGCCACCCCAGGCTCTTGCTCCTTTCCCTGCCTGGCAGGACTCACAACCAGGCATCACCTCGACCAGGAAGCCTTCCCTGATCCCTACTGGGTATCCTCTTTGGTGATTGTCTTTTTCAATGGCAGTGGCCCCTGGATGCATGTGTGTTCCCAGTGTGGTATAGCACCTGCTCAGAGTGGGGCCTGTGAGTGTCTGAGGAATGAGGCATGGATTGTTTGTGTGACGGAGTGAGCTCCCCATCCTTGGGGGCTGTAGGGAGTTTGGGCTCATGATGGACATCGTAGACAACAGGAAGGGCTTGGCACTTGGGACCCAGGGCCTGGCCTGGGGCTGCTGCTTGTGCCTACATCTGACAGGGCCTTCTCATCTTAGCTTCACAACGTCACCCTGGCGCTGGAGCTGCTGAAGGATGAGGGCCTGCTCAGCTGTCCCGTCAGCCCTGAAGGTGAGTGCATGGCAGATGCCCACATGGTGGCCAGCCCTGGGTGGCCACCTCGTGTTAGAGCCACAGAACGGGGTGCAGGGCGTTGGGGGATGAGCACGCGTTGGCAGAGTCCTCTTGCCTGGCAGGGGTGGAGAATGGGTGCTTGCCAAGGTTTCCTGGGAGGGGGTACTGCAGCCCCAGAGGAGGAGGTCCTGGCGTGGGGGAGACCAAGGTCTGTGGGGACAGGCTGTCCAGAGAAGCCAGACCTTGAGGAGTTGCTGTGTTGGAGGCACCACAGGAAGGTTCAGGGGATGACTGGCCAGGAGGAGGAGGCAGGTCACGCAGCGGGCATGGGACTCAGGCCTGGGGTGACCAGCTGTCCTGGTTTCCAGGGATTCTCCTGGTGTTAGTACTGAAATCCTGAATGCCAGGAAACCCCTCAGTGCAGGGCACACCGGGATGGTCGGTCACTGCCACCCAGGCCTGACCAGCTGCCCTGCCCTCCTTTGGTCCACAGACATCGTGAACAAGGATGCCAAGAGCACACTGCGGGTGCTCTATGGCCTGTTCTGCAAGCACACACAGAAAGCACACAGGGACAGTACGCCCCGTGGAGCCCTGAATTGACCCTCACTGCCCCCAAAGTCCAGAGCCTGCCTATCAGCTCAGCTGGAGGGCCCGAGGCCACAGGGGGTCCTCCCACAGTCCCGCTGTTTCCTGTGCATTCGTGACCTGCTTCCCTCCCACACTGTCTCCTGTCTCCATCATCAGATGGTCTCTGAACCCCCTTGTGTGGATCATTTTGAGCTGCCTGGCCTTGCTCAGTTTATTTTAATAAAAGTATTTCTGGGAGGGATTCTGGGAACTTGCCAGGGCCCTGCGGAGGGCCCTTAAACCCACAGCCTCCCTCCCGTGGGGTGAGTGTGGGTCACATCAGCCTCTGGGCCCAGGCTAGTGACAGCCCAGAGAGGTGGCATCACTTGGGGCTGGAGGCTCACAGGGACAGGGCCCACAGCCCCAGACCCTAACCTTTCCAGCCCAGGTCCCCACACTGGCCTGCTTCTCACTTGGGATGATGGGCCCCAGAGTCACCCTCCAAGGCAGGAGCCGGCATGGTTCCATAGCCACGCTCCCACCCACCAGGAGAAGTGGATTCAGTGACTGTTAAAGCAGCACAGGCCGGGCTGAGCCCTGCAGCTGCTCTGGTGGGTTTTGCCCAAAAGTCACAAAGAAACGATCTTCGCGGTTGGTTGGTGGGTTCAGGTTGTCTCCAGTCTATCCTCGGGAGCTGTGGTTTCCCACTCGCTCCAGTGAGACTTGGCGTTTTCTGCACATAAGAGTTGCGTGGGAGAATTGCACATAGTCGGTCCAGGGCTTCCGGAGTGGGGCTGAGCTGATGGCTGATGGGAGCAGGGGAGGAGGCTGGCGGGGAGGGCTGAGGCTGGCGGGGAGGGCTGGGACTGGAGGGGAGGGGTGAGGCTGGTGGGGAGGGGTGAGGCTGGCAGGGGGGCTGAGGCTGGTGGGGAGGAGTGAGGTTGGTGGGGAGGGGTGGGACTGGCAGGGAGGGGTGAGGCTGGTAGGGAGGGCAACCACTGCCCCAGGCTGCTGCTCCTCCTTGGACCCTGAAGAGGCCTTTGGGTCTGGGGTTTTCACAGTTTGACAGCTGTGGCCTTGGGGAGGGGCTTTAGAGGGGGGTTAGGGGATAGGTCATCACTGACATCCACTGGGGGCGCCTGGGCAGATGTCTTTCGGGAGAGCAAGATGGGAGCCAGGGACATGGCGCCAGGTCAGCCCTGAGAGCTGGTGTCTGGGTGTGAGGAGGCCTTGAAGGGTCTTCCCTTCACCTAGCCTCCCATCTGCCTGCCCCTCTCAGCTCCCAGTTCACAGGGCAAACCCAAGCCCATAAGCGGGTTCCATGCGAGCACTCAGATGCACCCCTGTTCATGGATACCCACCCTACCCCAGCTGCCTCTGGGAAACGTGCATCATCCCACACCAGGTACCTGGAGCCCAGCTCCTTCCACCTGCTCAGGTGCCCCCTCCATTGAGATGCCCCCTCCAGCACCTCAGGTCCTCTCCTTGAGCTTCTGGGGACACAGGCTCAACCTCTTTCAGCTGGCTTCATCCCGAAAGCCTGAAATCCAGCCCCACTTCTTGGGGTCTTTGCGTCCTCACTTGCTCGGGCACCACTCACTGCAGGCTGGCTCTGCCTGGCTGTTCCACATCCTCACTCTTGTTCTATTTGACAGCAATTAAAAAAAAAAAAAAAGTGACTTATTTAATTTCTGTAGCTTTATTGAGGAATAACTTCCCAGTTTGAAGTGTACAATTTGATGAGTTTTGACAAATGCATGCAGTCAACGTAACCACCACCATCGTTATCCAGACATGGGACATTCCCATCACCATGCAAGTTTCTGCACCTGTCTGCAGCCAATCCCCTTCTCCCAGCCCCTGGCCCTGGGGACCACTCATCTGCTTTCTGTCACCATCATTTAGCCTTGTCTAGAATTTCTTATAAACTGTATCCTATGGTATGTTGCTTTTTGTGTCTGATTTCTTTCACTTAGCGTAATGCTATTGAGAGTATCTTCATTGTTTGTTTTATCAACCACCCATGTCCTTAGTACAGCACCATTATATGGGTACACAGCAATTTGTGTATGCATTTGCCAGTTGATGGCCCTTTGGGGTTCTTTTGGAGTTTTAATTTTTATGAGTGGCATTGGTATTCATGTTTAAGTCTTGGCGTGGGACCTATGCTTTCATTTTTCCTGAGTAAGTACCTAAGACTGATGTGGCTGGGTCATATTAGTGTATATTTTACTGTATAAGAAACTGCCAACTAGGCTGAGTGGGGTGGTGCATGTCTATAATCCTAGCACTTTGGGAGGCTGAGGTGGGCAGATCACCTGAGGTCAGGAGTTCAAGACCCGCCTGGCCAACATGGTGAAATGCCATCTCTACTAAAAATATAAAAATTAGCCGGATGTGGTGCACACCTGTAATCCCAGCTACTCGGGAGGCTGAGGCAGATAAAAACTCTTGAACCTGTGAGGTAAAGTTGCAATGAGCCAAGATAGCACCTCAAGCCTGGGCAACAGAGCAAGACTTTGCTTCAAAAAAAAAAAAAAAAAAAAAGAGACTGCCAACTGTTTTCCAAAGTAAATGTACCATTCACATTTCCACCAGCAATGTATGAGAGTTCTAGTTACTCCACATCCTCGCCAACACTTGGTACTGTCCGTCTTTTCCATTTTAGCCATTCTGGAGGGTACAATGGTATCACATTGTAGTTTTAAATTTATTTCTCTAATGACTAATAGTACTGAGTATGTGTGTTAGTCAGCTTGGGCTGAAGAATACCGTAGAGATGTATTCCTCACAGTTCTGAAGGCTGGTAAGTTCAAGATCAAGGTGCTGGCAGATTTGGCTCCTGGTGAGGCTCTCTTCCTGGCACACAGGTGACTTCCTTCTCTCTGTCCCTACAAGGTCAAGGGGAGAGAGAGAGAGAGAGAGAGAGAAGGGGAGAGAGAAGAGAACAAGAGCATCAGAGTGCTCTGGTGTTTCTTCCTCTTATAAGAAAATGAATCCCATCATGAGGCTCCGTCCTCGTGACCTGATCTGACCCTAATCACCTCCCAGAGGCCCTACCTCCAAATACTACTACACTGGGAGTTAGAGGTTCAACATGTAAATTTTGGGGGTACACAGACATTTAGTCCATAACAACGTCTTTTCATGTATGTTTCCATCTGTATATCTTTGGTAAAGTGTCTGTTCAAATCATTTGCCTTTTTTTTTAATCTAGAAGTTTTATAATTTGAGCTCCTATATTTAGGTCTATGATCCATCTTGAGTTAATCTTTGTATATGGGGTGAGGTAATAGGTCATTTTTAAAATTTTCTTTTCTTGCCTGTGTATGTGTATACATATATACGTATATGTGTATATATATAAATGCATAATTGTTCCAGTACTATTCATGTAAAGATTTTCCTTTCCCCATCATATCACCTTGGCACTTTTGTAGAAAATCCATTTGCCATATATATTTAGGTCAATTTCTGGACTCTCTATTATGTGTTATTCTGTTCTGTTGATCTACACAATCTACATCTTTATGTGGATATGTGTATTTTTATGCCAATACTATAGTGTCGTGATTACTGGAGGTTTATAACAAGTCTTGAAAGCAGGTAGTATCAGTCCTCCAATTTTTTTTTTTTTTTTTTGAGATGGAATTTCACTCAATCCAGGTGGATCACCTGAGGTCAGGAGTTCGAGACCAGCCTGGCCAACATGGTGAAACTATGTCTCCACTAAAAATACAAAAATAAGTCCTCCAATTTTGTTCATTTCAAAAATTATTTTGGTTCTTCTAGGTCTTTTTAATTCTTTTGGTTTCTACATAAAATTTAGAGTAAGTTTGTCATTTTCTGCACAAAAGCCTGCTGAAATTTTGACTGGAATTCTGTTCTTTAGATCAAATTGGGGAAAACTGACATCTTAAATATATTGAGGAGCTAAGATCATTGATTTGAGAACATTCTTCTTTTATATAAACATTTAATGCTGGAATATTTTTTCTAAGAACAGCTTTAGCTACATCCCACAAATACTAATATGTTGTGTTTTCACCTTCATGAAGTTCAGAATATCTTCTAATTTCAAATGTGACTTCCTCTTTCACTCATGGGTTATTTAGAAGTGTATAATTTCCAAATATTTGGGGATTTTTTTTTTTCCAGCTATCTTTTGGCACTGGGTTTTGTTGTGGTCAGAGAACATACTTTGTATGATTTAAATCATTTAAAATGCATTATGACTTGTTTTATGTACTAGATTATGGTCTATCTTGGTAAATATTCTGTATACACTTGAAAAAGAATGTGTGCTCTGCTGCTGTTGGACAAAATGTTTCATAAATGTCAGTTAGTTGGTTGATTATGTTCTTCAGATCTTTTATATCCTTACTAATTTTCTCTCTACTGCTTCTATCAATTACTAAGAGACAAGTGTTAAAATCTTCAACTGTAAGTGTATATTTCTCTATTTCCCCTTTCAATGCTATCAATTTTTGTTTCATAACTCATATAAGATTATAGTGTCCTTTTGTCTCCTTTATCCCTTGTAATATCTCTTACTCTGAAATCTGCTTTGTCTGATATTAATATAGCCACTCAATCTGTTAGTATTAGCATGGTATATCTTTTTCTATACTTTTAAACCGAGTCTATTTAAGGTAGGTTTCTTATAGACACAAATAACTGTGTCTTTTTATACAAAACCTCTGCCTTTTAATTAGAGGGTTTAGTCCACTTACATTTTTTATTGTGGCAAAATATACCTAGCATAAAGTTAACCATTTTAGTCATTTTAAGTGTACAATTCAGTGGCATTAAGTACATTCATATTGTTGTGCAACCATCACCTCCATCCATCTCCAGAACTTTTCCTTTTTTTTTTTCCCTTGCAGTTCTGATTGAACCCGTTTTATTTATATTTATTTATTTATTTTTATTATACTTTAAGTTCTAGGGCACATGTGCACAACGTACAGGTTTGTTACATATGTATACGTGTGCCATGTTGGTGTGCTGCACCCATCAACTTGTCAGCACCCATCAACTCGTCATTTACATCAGGTATAACTCCCAGTGGCATCCCTCCCCCCACCCCTCCCCACAATAGGCCCTGGTGTGTGATGTTCCCCTTCCTGTGTCCAAGTGATCTCATTGTTCAATTTCCACCTATGAGTGAGAACATGCGGTGTTTGGTTTTCTGTTTTTGTGATAGTTTGCTGAGAATGATGGTTTCCAGCTATTTCCATGTCCCTACAAAGGACATGAACTCATCCTTTTTTATGACTACATAGTATTCCACAGTGTATATGTGCCACATTTTCTTAATCCAGTCTGTCACTGACAGATATTTGGGTTGATTCCAAGTCTTTGCTATTGTGAATAGTGCCGCAATAAACATGCATGTGCATGTGTCTTTATAGCAGCATGATTTATAATCCTTTGGGTATATACCCAGTAATGGGATGGCTGGGTCATGTGGTATTTCTAGTTCTAGATCCTTGAGGAATCGCCATACTGTTTTCCATGCTGGTTGAACTAGTTTACAATCCCACCAACAGTGTAAAAGTGTTCCTATTTCTCTACATCGTCTCCAGCACCTGTTATTTCCTGACTTTTTAATGATTGCCGTTCTAACTGGTGTGAGATGGTATCTCATTGTGGTTTTGATTTGCATTTCTCTGATGGCCAGTGATGATGAGCATTTTTTCATGTGTCTGTTGGCTGTATGAATGTCTTCTTTTGAGAAATGTCTGTTCATATCCTTTGCCCACTTTTTGATGGGGTTGTTTGTTTTTTTCTTGTAAATTTGTTTGAGTTCTTTGTAGGTTCATCTCCAGAACTTTTTCATCAACCCAAACTGAGACTCTGCACCCAGGAAACACTAACTCTCCGTTCTCCCCCGCTCAGTCCATGGTAACCACTATTCTACTTTCTGTCTCCGTGAATTTGACTATTCAAGGTACCTCTAGTCCTATTTACATTTAATGGAATTATTAATGCCATCTTGCTATTTGCCTTGTTCATATGTTTTTCTTATTTCTTTTGGATTGAGAACTTTTTAGCTATGTGAATTTATTTTCATTATTGGCTTACCAGCTGTATTTCTTTATTTTCTTTTCCTAGTGGTTGCTCTAGACTTTATATACACATCTGCATTCATGTCCTGTGGTTGCTATAACAAATTACCACAAACTTCTTGGCTTAAAACAGTAGAAATTTATTCTCCCACAATTCTGGAAGCCAGATGTCTGAAATTAAGGTGTTAGAAGGTCCACATTCCCTCTGGAGGCTCTAGAGAGAAAGCTGTTCCTTGCGTCTTCAAGTTTCTGGTGGCTACCAGCATCTCTGGGCTTGTGGGTGCATCGCTTTAATATCTACCTCCACAGTCACTTTGCTTCTTTCTCCTTTTTCTGTCTATCGCTCCTCTGTGTGTCTCTTATAAGGGCACTTGTCATGGGATTTAGGACCCACCCAGATAATCCACGATTATCTAATCTCAAGATCATTAATTTAATTATATCTGCAAAAACCTTTTTTCCAAAGAAGCTAACATTCACAGGTTCTGGGCATTAGCATGTGGACAAATCTTTTTGGAGGCCACCTTTTAATCTATTATAACATCTTAACTTATTACAGTCTACCTTTAAGTAATATTACTTCCACTTCACTCTTCTGTGTCCTATTATCATGTGTCTCATTTCTGTAGAATAAATTTCACAACATATTACTTTTGCTTAAAAATGTCAATTGTCTCCTTTTGATATAGGGTCTCCCTCTGTCACCCAGACTGCAGTACTCACTGCAGCCTCAACCTCCCAGGCTCAATTGATCCTCCTACCTCAGCCTCCTGAGTTACTAGGGCTACAGGCATGCACCACCACACTTGGCTAACTTTTTTGGGTTTTTTTTTTTTTTTAGAGATGGGGTCTCCTATGTTGTCCAGGCTGGTCTCCAACTCCTGGCCTCAAGTGATCCATTTGCCTTGGCCTCCCAGTGTGCTGGGATTACAGGCATGAGCCATGGTATCCAACCACATCGATTGCCTTTTAAATAGTTTTTTTTTTTTAATTGAGAAGAAAGTCTTTTATATTTACCCACATACTTATTATTCCTGGTGCTCATTGTTTCGTTTTCCATTTGGTATTATTTTCTTCCTGCCTAAAAGACTTTCTTGATCATTTTGTGTAGTGTTGGTTATATGTTAGTGAGCTTGTGTACCTACAGAAATAAATTCAGTATTGGTCCTTCCCACTCCAAACAGCTTTCCTGGCGATGCCTTCTGCTTCTAAAATTCCTGTCCCTCCTCCCTAAGGGTCACTCTCCAGTCTCCACTGCAGCGCTAGCCCTGAGCTCCAGACCCACATTTCTTTCTTTTTTCTTTTGTTTTTTGTGTGTGGTAAAATACACATAACACAAAATGTACCATCTTACCATTTTTAAGCATATGCAGCAGTATTAAGTACATTCCTATTATTATGCAACTGTCACCACCCTCCATCCACAAGACTCTTTTCATCTTGCAAAACTGAAACTCTGCATCCATTAAATAATAACTACCCCTATCCTCCTCCCCTAGCTCCGGACAACCACTGTTCTACTTTCTGACCTAATCCACATTTTGAACTTCCCAGGGCATAGCTCTGCCTGAGGTACCCACCCCAAGCTCACCACATCCAAGTCAGAACTTGCCCCGTCCCCTAATCCTCACTCTGGAACTTTCCAGCTAGCATCCCTTTCTTGTCCCTCTGACTTCACTTCTGCACCAGCCGCCAGAGTGTTTTTGTCCTGGGAACCCAGTCTCACTACCATCCTGCTCTAACCTTCCCAGGTCCCAGCCTCCAGGCAGCTTCTGGACTCTGAGTGCTCTGGTGCTGCTGGCTTTGTGGTCCTCCTGCTCACTGTGTTCTGTCTCCTTCCCTGCCTCAACCTTTCCACACTGCTTCCAGTTATATGCCTGACATCTCTGTGATCTTTCCAAGTCTTTCTGATGCTGTTCTCTCTGCCCAAGATGCCCTCATCCCACCTGCCCCAGGAACTTGTCATTCAGAAATGGAGTGGGGACATTATTTGAGACGAGAGTGGGGAAGAGTGTTCACCGTGGAACAAGGTGGATGCCTGGGGGCCCCAGGTGCCTGTGGGTGGGTGGAAGAAGTGGTTCCCACAAAGAAGACTGAGACGAGGCAGGAGCAGGGAGCCCTTTCCTCCCCTTATTTCACTATCCATGGCCTTCGCTCTTTTTCTCTCTTCCTCCATCCCAAGAAATCCGACTCCAGTAGAAGTTGCAGCAGAAGTTGGAAGCAGGATAATTATAGCAAGCTGAACAGGAAGGCGTCCAGGGCCAGAGAAGGAGCTGGCAGCTTGGGCTGGGTGTGCAAACAGCTTCGAAGTGAAGGGAAATGCCTCGAAGGCTGGGGTGCCTCGGAGTTGAGCTGCTTCCCAAAATAATCCAGAGGGCAGCTGTCTTGGAGTCTGAAACTGGGTCTGGCCGCCTGAGCTGCAGGAAGCCCCAGGACTCACACCAGCTCCGCTCTGGGAACAGATGGAGCTAGGATTTTTTTTTTTTTCTTTTTACCAAAGTCAGCTGGTAAGCGAACAGCTTGTCTAGAGAAAAGTGTGTTCCTGCCCCCATATCTTCTGGCAATGGATCAAAGCTGCCAAAACGATCCCAACCCCCATCCCTGCCCCACCAGCCTTCTTTCCTTGTAAGACTTGGGCAGTGGTGAGCAGAGGGGCATCATGGACCTAGAGACACATGGGGTCCCCACCCCCTGGGGGTGTGGCCCAGGGAATGTCCTGGGCCCCTAGGTCAGTGGGGGACTGGGCTGAGGGGCCTGGCTGGTAAGAAAGTAGATGATGAAGATGTCCCAGAAATGATTCTTCCAAGAAGAGTCAGCCAATGGAGCTGGGTTGGCCAACAATTGCATGAAGTCATTTATTTATCCACAAGCATTTCATATGGGTTTGTTTATTATTACCTAGAAAGGTGATGCATTAATACCTAGGTGGGTTTTTACAAATGTGCAAAATCACAGTGCACACATCATTTGTAAGAGAACTTCTCCACCTACTGTGTGCAGGCCCAGGGCACAGAGCTGGGTATAAAGAGAGTGCTCAGACCGAGGCTCTATCCCAGGGGAGGTGTGGCCCAGGGTGGAAGGGGCTGGGTGGTGCAGTGCTTAGAGTGTGATGCTTGAGTTAGACCCTGGGGTGTGAATCCTGGGCACATCCTCACCTCTGTGACCCCAGGCAAATCACTTACCTCCCTAAGCCTCAGTTTCCTTCTATGTCAAATGGAGGCAAAAGGAATCTATTCTTTATAGGGCTATTAAAAAAGTTGAGTTTCTGGAGAGCTTGAAGTTTGCTGGACACATAACATTCAATAAATGTCAGATAACATCATCGGTGTCATCACCACCATCACCACCACTGTCACCATCATTACCATTACATCTCATTATCACCGTCATCATCCTCATCATCACCTCCACTGTCACCATCACCATCACATTGTCATCACCTCCATCATTATCATTATCATTGTCACTATCATCACCATCACATCATCATCACCATCACCACCATTACACTGTCACCATCATAACCACTGCATCATCACTATCACTACCATCATCATTGTCACCATCACCATCATTGTCACCATCATCACTACTATTGTCACTATCATCACCATCACATCATCATCATCACATCATCATCATCATCATCACCATCACCATCATCACTACAATCGTCATCACCATCACAGTCATCATCACTACAGGCACAAAAACAGTGCTGGAAGGCCCTTCTCCATAGGTCCGGGTGAGGATGCAGTGACATGAAGTACGTGAGGTTAGAAGCCTGGCACGTCTCTGGCACTCAGAGTTAGGCACTAAAAGGCCAGCTCATCAGGTGAGTCCTACCTGGATTTTGTGTCTCAGCTTCTAGGCTTTGCTTGTTGGAGACCCACAGCAGCACCTAGCCCTGGGTAAATACTTGTGGACTGACCCACTAACATGACCTCTTAACTCTCCTGGGTGAGTCAGATCTAGACCTGCTGCTTTAACTTGCAGCCCACCCAGCTGGCCACCCCAGCACCCCAGGATGCCAGTGTTCAAGCGGGGCTCAGCTCTGACTTGAGCCCATCTTCTCGGCCCCTGTGCTGGGCTGGTAGGCTCACCAGCTCAGCTGAAAACACAGGGGCAAATGGAGAACCTGTGGCTCCATGATGCCTCTCCTTTCCCCGGCTGTCTGGAGTAAGAGGCAGGAGTGTGATATGGGAAGTCCTGACTCCAGGACTTCCAGTCTTACTGGGCCCCTTAGCAGCTGTGTAGTTTTGGACCAGTCCCTGCCCCTTTTGAGCCTGAGTTTCCTCATCTGTAAAATGGAACGATCCTGCCTGCTTAGTTCAACCTCCAGGATGGGAATCCATCTTAAGGATGAACTGCAATAATGGTGGGCAGGGTTTTGAAAAGTGCTATCAGCTAAACAATGGCCATGGCTAGCACTGACTGGGGTCTCTACCTTTCTTCAGCAGCCATGGCCCAGATGGCCTGGCCACTCACCAAGCCCATCTCCTCTTCCTGCTGGGCACGCAGCTGGACTGCATGCCCCGCCTTATTTGCAATCCAGCGTGGTCATATAAATGAGTTCTAGTCAATAAAATGTGAATCAAGTGAAACACAACATTACTGAGCCTGGTCCTCAAACCCGGTCCCCTGCATGACCTGATACTCTGATATCCTGATGCTCTGGTGATGCCAACAAGCCTGGTGAGATTGGAAGCCATGTGCTGAGATGCTGGAGCCACAGACAGAGTCACCCTGGGAGGAGAGCTGCGTGCCAGTCAGGAACACTCATTCTGAACTGTATATGAGCAAGAAATATTTGAACTCCTACTCATTTGGTGTTTGTTACAGCAGCAGTGTACAAACACTATAGCACTTGACTAAAACAGCTGCATCAACTCTATTTAATCGTTCATTTTATTTCAATTAGATTTTTTTTTTCCTTTCTAGAAGTTTTATTTGCTGCTTTTTCAAAATATCTTGGCCTTTTTGTAGTCTGTTCTTTATTCATATGATTTGTATTTTTGAACCCTTCCTTTAATTCTTTCTATGGATTATCTTTATGTTCTGTTCTGTGTCTGATGACGCTAATATCCAAACCTTTGCAGCTTCACTGTGCTGTCTGTTGTTTACCTTGATGCTTGCTCATGGTGCTTTTTCCCTTGTGGGTCTTTGTGGATTTTGATTGTGGTCCTTTCAAATTAATTGTGGAGAATTCTTCAAGGCGTAGGTTGAAAATGGGAACCACCAGCGATTATTCATGTCTGCTTCTGCCGGGTGTGTAGGGTCACTCCAATTTGGCTCTTTTATATGAAAATCCTAGCCTGAGGATTTGGGGTCCACACAGCTAGTGTAAAACCCATATTACGGCTGTGGTTATGAGCCCTGGCTGAGCCCATCTGGCTTGTGATTGTGACTCTTTAGGGGAGGTTTTTATTCATTTTTTACTCATGTCCAAGATTGATATAAACCAGTATCCTTGCTTTCCCTTTCTTCAGCCCCTCCTTCCCCATCTTATTCCAATAGTAACAGCACAGTCCTTTGGGGGATACCAGCTTTATGTGGGGTTTCCTGATCGTTTTTCGAGACAGAGTCTCACTCTGTCGCCCAGGCTGGAATGCAGTGGTGCGATCTCGGCTCACTGCAACTTCCACCTCCTGGGTTCAAGTGACCTTCCTGCCTCAGCCTCCTGAGTAGCTGGGACTACAGGCGCCCACCACCACCCAGCTAATTGTTGTATTTTAGTAGAGATGAGTTTCACCATGTTGGTCAGGCTGGATTCGAACTCCTGACCTCAAGTGATCTGCCTACCTTGGCCTCCCAAAGTGCTGGGATTACAGGTGTGAGCCACTGCACCCCGCCAGGTTTCCTGATTTCCCTTGCTGGGTCGGTCCTGGCTTTCCTCCCATGCCCAGGGCCATATGTGGTCATGACAAAGGAAGATCAGGTAACCAGGCGTGGCCGAGGTCCCCCAGGCAAAACCGGCTTTGGCAACTGCTCACCTCTTGGGATTTCACTTTCATTTGTAGTTCTCAGGTTTGTGTTTTCCTTGTTCTTGCTCAGTGTCGTGCATTTTAACACATACATTATAGATCTCTCTGTATATATGCACATATAAAATACATTCATATACATATATACATATACATTATATTTTCCGTTGCTTTGCAGTGGGACTCTTGTTCAGCGATTAAGTCTGCCATACTGTGGAAAATAGAAGCATTCTCTGGTAGCACATAGTAGATTTTTAATAAGCAGCAAAAAGTATCTTTAAAATCCTCCCTCTCCATTTCGAGTCCCCACATGGAGGCATCTGCTCTCCCACCATCCTCCTCCATTCAGGAAAGCCCTCCCCGTGCCTAGCTCTGTCTCCCAGCCCAGCCCCGCCCCTGAACCAGCCAGACAGTGGGGGAGGGGTTGAATTTATCTATAGATAGTCTTCTCCATCACGTTGGTACAGTCAGCCTTCGATGTCTGCGGGTTCCACATCTTCAGATTCAACAACCTTAGATCAAGAATATACAGAAGAAAGGCAGGGCACGGTGGCTCATGCCTGTAATCCCAACATTTGGGGAAGCCGAGGCAGGTGGCTCACTTGAGGTCAGGAGTTTGAGACCAACCTGGCCAACATGGTGAAACCCTGTCTCTACTAAAAATACAAAAATTAGCCGGGTATGGTGCGGCATGCCTGTAATTCCAGCTACTCGGGAGGCTGAGGCAGGAGAATCACTTGAACTCAGGAGGTGGAGGTTGCAGTGAGCCAAGATCATGCCACTGTACTCCAGCCTGGTGACAGAGTGAGACTCTGTCTCCACACACACAAAAAATAAAAATACAAATTTAAAAATATAGTATACTGTTTACATAGCATTTACATTGTATCAGGATTATAAGTAATCTAGAGATGATGTATAAGTACACGGGAGGATGTGTGTAGGTTATATGCAAATACTAGGTCATTTTATATCAACGACTTGAGCATTTGTGGATTTTAGTATCCTCGGGGGGTCCTGGAACTAATCCCCAGGATACTGAGGGACAACTGTATACACCAGCCAGAAAAGGCTTTGGTGCTTTCTTCTCAAGGACACAATTAGTGTGGGGTGTACTGGGAGATGAAATCTTCTGGAAGAGCTGGTCCTGACTCTGCTGGAAGGCAGAGTGGGCTGGGGTAGCTGTTCTGGAAGAAGGAAATAGCCTGAGCCCCAGGGGCTGAGGGAGGTAAGAAACGGGTGTGAGGGAACCCACAGCCTGAGACGGAGACTCAGCTTCCCTGTGGGCTCACCTGCGGGAGGCAGAGGCCCCAGCTGACCCGGCGCAGCAGGCAGGTTCTACATCAGCATCAGGCAGAGCGGATTTTTTTTTTTTTTTTTTTTTTTTTGACAGGGTCTTGCTCTGTTTTTCAGGCTGGAGTGCAGTGGTGAGATCATGGTTCACTGCAGCCTCAACCTCCTGGGCTCAAGCAATCCTCTCACCTCTGCCTCCCGAGTAGCTGGGACAACAGGCATGTGCTACCGTGCCCAGCTAATTTTTAAATTTTTTTAGAGGTGGGGATACACTATGTTGTCCAGGTTGGTCTCGAACCCCTGGCCTCAAGTGATCCTCCTGCCTCAGCCTCCTGAAGTGCTGGGACTACAGGTGTGAACTACTGTGCCTGGCCAGACAGAGCTTTCTAATGGGCAAGAATGGCATCCATGGCCTTAGAGGCAGTGAATCCCCATAGAGAGGGGTGTCAGCAGAGGGAGGAACCACCTTCTGGGGAGTCTGCACAGGGTTCTGGCCTCCAATGTGCAGGGGAGAATGGGGTGCTCCTAATGGGTTGGGTTCCGCACCCAGGGCCAGGTGCCTTGTTCAGGCCACCTTGGGCACAGACCCTATGCCCTGTCCTGTCTGCTCTGGCTGTCAAAATCTGGGCTGTGGTGGTCAGACAGGGCCCATCAGCTGATGTCCATTCACCATTTAGGAGCTCCTGGGGACAGGTAGGATGTCATCGGGACCAAGGGTAAGACCAGAGTCCCTGGGTCGCGTAGAAAGCGTCGGTCATACTATTCTCATGATGCCGCTCAAACCTAATCACATGTCTAACTCATCTGGGGGTACAGGCAGACTGACTCTGAGAGGACAAGGCCTTTCCCCACTCACAGCTTGGGTCTCCCCCTTCCTTTTAGGGCAGGAGGCTGCGACCTTGAGATTCCAGGGCATCACCCTCCCCGTTCTGGGCTTCTCAGAAGCAACCGCCCCACCCACCACCCGCAACGCACACACATCTCTGGCTGTATTTCCCTGGGAGCAGCTGACAACAGGGTTCTGTGGTGCTGTGACAGTGGGCCAGGTGTGATGTGGTGATGGTTTCCGGAGCAAGGGGCAGGATCCCTAAAGAGCAGAGTGGACTTCCTAGGAGCTGGGGCAACCTCAGAGCTCCTCCCTCCCTCGCACGGCAGCTTCCAAGGTACTGGGAGGGCCCCAGTCATGCATGTGCAGCGGCATGGTCTCGAATCACTGCGACCTTCGCCTCCTGGGTTCAAGCGATTCTCCTGCCTCAGCCTCCTGTGTAGCTGGGATTACAAGCTCCCGCCGCCACACCTGGCTAATTTTTGTATTTTTAGTGGAGATGGGGTTTCACCATGTTGGCTAGGCTGGGCTTGAATTCCTGACCTCAGGTGATCCACCTGCCTCGGCCTCCCAAAGTGCTGGGATTACAGGTGTGAGCCACCTCGCCTGGCTCACATGGTGTCGTTTCTATATACCTGGTAAGAGGAAAATATCTTTGTGTTTCTTTAGTTAAAATGACAAATGGTAGAAGTTTTGCACCCCGTAATGCCTGGACCTGGACCTGGAGCTATTGAAATGGGGTTGCTCCAGAAAAGCTGTGCTCTGAGACCCCCAGGGCTGGGACACTCGGCAACTTCTTTCCAATGGAGCCCCCCGCGTTCCTGCTCCAGACCTGACCTGCCTTCCCACAGTTGGGGGATCCTGCAGGTCTAATCACCCAGGCTGCCCTCTAGCAAGGTAGCAGCTGCGCGCGGACGGCTGAGTTCAAACCCCTGCTCATGCTTTCCCTGCGTGGCCACTGCCCCAGGGAGGCTTCCTCATTGTGGGGGTGAGGGAGTGAGGATTCTGATGCCAACCATAACAGCTTCCCGTCTTTCCTGCCTTCCAGTTTCCTCCAGCGGCCTGATAAACCTCCATGCATGAGAGAACCATGGTTTTGGGTCTTGCTATGTTCCTGGCCTCTGTGGTTGAGGAATCTGGCCAGGGGCTGGAGGGCGTCTCAGCTCCCCTCCCCAGTTTCTGGGGCCTCAGGTGGGAAGGCTGGACAGGCAGGAGGTGACTGGATCCTGGGGCTTCACTCATCCTGGGGCGGTGGTTCACTCCCACCTCGGGTCCCAGGTGGACTTGGCTGGTGCTGCCAATGGAGCAAGGGGGCACAAGTGGCCTCCCTGTGTGCCTTGGGCTTCTCAGGGTGTGAGAGCAGGGCTCTGAGTGTCCCAGGAGTGGTCATACTCCCTGGCCTCACCGTGCTTTATGATGGAGGCAGTCACAGCTGCCTTGTCCTCTGCAGAGTCCCGAGGTGGCACAGGGCATCGCATGGTGAGGGGCTCAGTGTGCTGGCTCAGGTCTCTCTTCCTCCTTATATAAAGCCACTAGTGCCACTCTCGTCATAACCCATTAATTCATTAGCCCATTCATCTATTAAGCTTCTAATCTGTGAATGGATTAACCCATTCACGAGGGCAGAACCCTCATGATCCAATCACCTTTTTTTTTTTTTTTTTTAGATGTAGTCTTGCTCTGTCACCCAGGCTGGAGTGCAATGGCGCGATCTCAGCTCGCTGCAACCTCCGCTTCCCTGGTTCAAGCAATTCTCCTGCCTCGGCCTCCGACTAGCTGGGATTACAGGCGTCTGCCACCACACCTGGCTAATTGTTTTGTATTTTTAGTAGAGACGGAATTTCGCCATGTTGGCCAGGCTGGCTTTGAACTTCTATCCTCAAGTGATCCACCGCCTTGGCCTCCCAAAGTGCTAGGATTACAGGCATGCGCCACCGCACCCGGCCCCAATCCCCTGTTAAAGGCTCCACTTCTCTTGGCCGGGCACGGATCACCTGAGGTTGGGGAGTTTGAGACCAGCCTGACCAACATGGAGAAACTCCGCCTCTACTAAAAAGATACAAAATTAGCCAGGCGTGGTGGCGCACACCTGTAATCCCAGCTACTCAGGAGGCTGAAACAGGAGAATCGCTTGAACCTGGGAGGCAGAGGTTTTGGTGAGCCGAGATGGCGCCACTGCACTCCAGCCTGGGCAACAAGAGCAAAACTCCGTCCCAAAAAAAAAAAAAAAAAAGAAAAGAAAAAAAGGCTCCACCTCTCAACACTGCCAAATTGGCGATTAAGTTTCACATGAGTTTTAAAGGGGATCAGTGGGCCACTGTGGCCTCAAGAGCCTTGTGGAGTTTGAGATGTGAGAGCCGAGGACCACCAAGGAGAGGGGGCTGCGGAAAGCAAATGATGGATGACCCAGCAGGGGATGGGACCTCATGCAGGCTCTGTGAGCAGCTGGCTGTGCAGAGCTGTTCCCTGCTGGGCAGGCAGCTCAGATCCTCTCCTGAGTGAAGACAGAACATGTTTCAAATGCAGCTTTCCTAAGGGCACAGCTTCTGTCTCAGAGCAACTCCTAGGACAATGTGGCCTGTCCGGAGGGAGCCGGGTGGAGGGCACTGGGAAGGTCCTGGGCCTTTTCCCTTCCAGGTGCCAGCAGGGAGCTCCACCCTGGCAGGCATGGGGAGAGGCCGGAGCGGCAGGCACCGTGACCAGCTGGAGCGGGGACGCGTCTGACAAAAGACTTCCCCCACCCCCTGATTTGTGAATCTAATTTTAGGAAAAATTTTACACAGTGTAAAAGCCTTTAAACACATGTAGCTACACATTTTACAAGCTGCTTCTATCGATAAGAATAAAATTACATATAAGAAACATCAGCTTCAAGCAAAACTACCCTCCATTCGAGGACACATCTCACTGGGGTCACTTGCTGTGGAGGTGGAGGCGCACCGATGCGTTTGCATCAAGGCCACTCCTGGCAGTTTGCAAGTATTATTTGAGTTCCTGCACATTCATTCCACAGGAGCCCAGAGCTGCCAGCTCACAGCCACAGCCTGGCTGAACTGGGCGGGGTGGAGGCAGTGTCGGGGAGTTCAATGGGATGCCCCGGGGCCAGGGCGGGATTCAGGAACTGGAGCCAGATGCTGAGAGTGGCCGTGACCTTGCAGTGTTAAAGGAAAGAAGGTATGAGGTGGGGGTACCCCACTCCAGGACCAGCCTCTCATCTGTGCATCCCACTCATATTTATGGAGTGCCCCTCACCTGAGTGGTTTTGATCCTTCTGTGAGTTAGCTCAGGGTTACCATAACATAGGACCACAAGCTGGGTGGCCTAAATCAACAGCAATGTCTTCTCTCACAGTTCTGGAGCCCAGCATCCGAAATCTAGGTGTCGGCAGGGTTGGTTCCTTCTGGAGGCTCTGAGGGTGAGTCTGCTCCGGGCCCCTCTTGCCCAGCCTCCAATGGGTCCTGGAAGCTCTTGGCATTCCTTGGCTTGTGGCTGCATCCCTCCCCTCTCTGCCTGCAATGTCACGTGGCCTTCCCTCTGGGTGCCTTCTGTGTCTGAGTGTCTCAAACCTCCCTCTCCTTTCTCTCATGAGGATGCCAGTCAGTAGATTTAGGTCGAGCTTTGTCTTAATCACATCTGCAAAAGCCCCATATCCAAATAAGGTCACGTTCACAGCTCCTGGGGTTAGGATGCAGATGTGTCATTTTGGGAACACTGTGCAGTTCACTGCAACCTCAGAGAACTGAGGGATGGAGTTTTCCTTGATGAGGTCTCTGCAGGGCTGCCCCCCGGGTGAGGGAAGCTGGCACAGGGGCCCAGCAGAGGGGGGCCAGTGGCTGAGGGGAAGGAGCCAGAGGGGCCTCAGTCCCAGGAGCAGCTGCCTCATAGTCTGGCAAGCACAATAAGCCTGGGGCCTCAGGGCCTCCACAGGTCTGGGAGCAGCCAGACCCGGTGCCCCAACTCGGCGCCTTCTCTGTGGGTGTCTTAGTCCATTTTTTGTTGCTTATAACATAATACCTGAAACTGGGTTTTTTATAAGGAAAAGCAAATTACTTCTTACAGGTACGGAGGGTGAAAAGTCCAAGGTCAAGGCACCGCATCTGGTGAGGACCTTCTTGCTGGTGGGGACTCTCTGCAAGAGTCCCAAGGTGGCACAGGGCATCACATGGTGAGGGGCTCAGCGTGCTGGCTCAGATCTCTCTCGCATCTTGTGTAAAACCACTAGTGCCACTCTTGTCATAACCCATTAGTCCATTAGCCCATTCATCTACTAAACTACTTATCTGTGAATGGATTAACCTCTCATTCACAAAGGCAGAACCCTCAAGATCCAGTCACCTCTAAAGGCTCCACTTCTCAACACTGCCAAATTGGCAATTACGTTTTACATAAGTTTTGAAGGGCACAAATATTCAAACCATAGCAGTGGGCCACTGAGACCTCAAAAGCCTCCTCAATGTTTCTGCCCTCTGTGATCCCAAGCCCACCCAGACTCTCCTCCCAGCACCACTCAGAGCAGACAGGAAGGCCAGAAGACCTACAGTCGGTGGGGGTGGGGAAGGTGGGGAGGTGACCTGGGGGAGAGGCTGCTCAAGGGTGATGCACACCTAGACAGGTGGCCTGTACCCTTCGACCAAGTGCCCAGTTGCCTTACTCCAGTTTTTTTGTTTTTGTTTGTTTTTTTAGATGGAGTCTCACTGTGTTGCCCAGGCTGGAGTGCAATGGCACGATCTCCATTCACTGCAACCTCCACCTCCCAGGTTCAAGCAATTCTTGTGCCTCAGCCTTCCGAGTAGCTGGGATTACAGGCATGCGCCACCATGCCTGGCTAATTTTTGTGTTTTTAGTAGAGACGGGGTTTCCCTATATTGACCAGGCTTGTCTTGAACTCCTGACCCCAAGTGATCCACCCACCCGCTTTGGCCTCCCAAAGTGCTGGGATTACAGGCATAAGCCGCCGCATCCGGCCCTCCAGTTTTTGATCCTGGGACTGACTCTTCCCCAGCGAGAATGTCAAAGGTGCCTGCCCACCTCTGGGAATTCCCTCCCGAGTCCCGTCCCTCTGTTAAGAATGCTGCTGTCACTTGTACCCACACATAGAGCTCCTTCCTGTCACCCAGCTGTCAGCTTAGTTGACACTATTCAATGTCAACTAATGCGAAAAGCCCCATCGCCCTCTCCTGTGGCCTTGTGTCCTCCGCACTGGGTAAGCAGGAGCTGGAATCTCCTCCGCCTCTTCCCTGCGCTGCTGGGTGTAGGTTCCTGTTTGTTTCTCCACTGACGGCAGGGACCCTGAAGGGACCAATTCACGACATCCCACGTCTAGAAAAGTGCTCAACACATTACAGGAATTCAAGAAAGAAGTTTGTCAAATAAACGAACTTTCTGACATTCTGAAGCGACTAACGATGGCATGGATCACTTGGTGGTAGTGAGTTCCCCGCCATTGGTGGTATTTAAGCAGTAGTTGGATGACACTCGGAGGGTACATTAGAGAGACAAATGCAGGAGGTATTGTTCAAGCTTAGGGCAAACACAGATCCTTCTCAGGGTCTCTGGCCATTCAGTGTCCCCTTCCCTGCTACCATCTTGCCCTGAGACCCTGGGGGATGCCTTTCTTCTCTCTGAGCCCCAGTCTCTCAACAGTTCTAGAAAACAAAAGGTGGCAGCATCTATTTGGCTGAGCCACCCAGATAGAAAAGACTTTGGAAGGAAAGGCCAATATTTATTCGTTATCATTTTCAGAAATTAGACTGGGGAGCCACAAATAGATATTTCTAACAAGAGCCCGTCTGTCCCTGCCTCTCAGGCTCATCCTTCACACTCCTTGTTCATGTCACGTCTTGCTGCCTCCCGCACTGGGGGTTTGGCTTGAATATTTGCCAGCTGCTCAGTTATTTTCTGGGGTGATTCATGGGAAAGTGGGACGTCCAACTGCAGTTGGGATGTTCTTTTAAAAGAACATGTGCCGCTCCCAACGGGGCCACATCTGAGCGAGGCACAGGGCTCGCTCTCCTCTGGGGATGGGCGTGCGGGGGTGGGGAAGAGCTAAACATGTGCCACGGACTGGAAGAGGCCCCATCAAAGCCCGGGCTTCCCCAGGGAGCAGTCCGTCTGTTTTGTGCCCTGCCACAGGTGCTCCATTCCTAGCATCAGCATTCATGCATCCGCTGTTTCTCCATCTTATTTTATTATTTTATTTTATTTTTTGAGATGGGGTCTCACTTTGTTGCCCAGGCTGGAGTACAGTGGTCCGATCACAGCTCACCACTGCCTGGAATTCCTGGGACTACAGGCATGCAACACCACATCAGGCTAATTTTTACAATTTTTGTAGAAACTGGGGTCTCCGGCCGGGCGCGGTGGCTCAAGCCTGTAATCCCAGCACTTTGGGAGGCCGAGACGGGCGGATCACGAGGTCAGGAGATCGAGACCATCCTGGCTAACACAGTGAAACCCCGTCTCTACTAAAAATACAAAAACTTAGCCGGGCGAGGTGGCAGGCGCCTGTAGTCCCAGCTACTCGGGAGGCTGAGGCAGGAGAATGGCGTGAACCCGGGAGGTGGAGCTTGCAGTGAGCTGAGATCCGGCCACTGCACTCCAGCCTGGGTGACAGAGCGAGACTCCGTCTCAAAAAAAAAAAAAAAAGAAACTGGGGTCTCCTTAGGTTGACCAGACTGGTCTCAAACTCCTGGTCTCAAGCAATCCTTCCCGCCTCAGCCTCCCAAAGTGCTAGGTTTACAGGCGAGAGTCACTGTACCCTGATTGTTCCTCCATCTTCAAAAACAGTCTTGATCTCTACTCCTGCCCTCCACTTTCATATTTTGTTTGTTTGTTTGTTTGTTTTTAAATGGAGTCTTGCTCTGTAGCCCAGGCTGGAGCGCAGTGGCACGATCTCAGCTCACTGCAACTTCAGCCTCCTGGGTTCAAGCGATTCTCCTGCCTCAGCCTCCCAAGTAGCTGGAATTACAGGCATGTGTCACCACGCCCGGCCTATTTTTGTATTTTTAGTAGAGATGGGGTTTCACCATGTTGTCCAGGCTGGTCTCAAACTCCTGACCTCAGGTGATCTGCCTGCGTTGGGATTACAGGCGTGAGCCACGGCACCTAACCACTTCCATGTTTCTTTACCCCTCTGGATAGCAAAGCTCTTTGAAGGAACGAAACTCCTCCCATCTTTCTTGAACACCCCCCTCCAGCACACTCTTGACCCTGTGGATTCCCTGGGGCTTAATGAAGTCAGCAGTGACCCCGAACCCAAAACCCAGGGTCGGCTGGCAGATGTCGGCTGTCTGAGCCACCCACTGAGTCTGACTCTGCCGGCTGGTCTCTCTCCTCCTTGCTGCCCTCTCCTCACCTGGCTGCCAGGACTCTGCTGCTGTCAGCCTCGCTCCCACGTCTCTGGTAGTTCCTCCTCACTCCCTTGCTGGCTCTATTTTGTGTCCTTGACCTTGAACGTGTTGGGGAGTTCTGGAGCTCAGTCCTTACTGTGTCTTGTTTTATTACTCTCTCATTCCCTTACTGATCTCATCCTGCCTCAGGGTTTTAAATGCCCTCCAGATGCCAATGACTCCCATGTACGCCTCCAGCCTGGACCTGTGTCCTGACTCCTGACCTCCAACTAGGTTTTCAATGTGGATGTCAAAGACACCTCTGCTCACATTCAACACGTCCAACACTGAACTCCTCATCTCCTCCCACCTCCCTGTCTGGGTTGGTGGCTGCCCTGTCTTCCCCGTGACTTGGGCCAGGAGCCTGTGTTTATCCATGCTTCCTTTTTCTCCTGCACTCTACATCCAATCTGTCAGGAAATTGTCGTTCCATGGCCCCAGTGCATCCGGGATCTGATGGCTTCTCTCCACCCCACTCCTTTTCCATCCTAGTGCAAGCCACTTTCATCCTTGCCTCTGTAAGTCTGTTCTCAGCACTGCAGTCAGAAGAAGCCTTTACATGGTAGCCAGATTATGCTGCTCCTCTGCTCAAACCTTACCAAGGCTTCTCCTTTTCACCTGAAATGCAAGCCAGCATCCTTCCCAGATTCTGCAAAGCCCCAGATAATTTGACTGGCTCCCTGCACCTTCTCTAACATCCCCTCCTATTGCTCCTTCTGCATTCCACCACCCCTTCACTTTCTCCTGTTCACTGGGCTCCAGCCACACTGTCCCCCTTCCCATTCCTCCAACCTGCCAGGCACACACCTGCCCCAGGGCCTTTGCACTTACAGTTCCTTCTGCTCAGATGCTCTTGTCTCAGATATCTGCTGGGCTCACTCCCTCACCTCCTTTACCGCTGTTGCTTACCTTCTCCATGCAACCCCTCTCAACCAACTTATTTAATAATTCAAACTCCTCACCTGTCCTTGCTCCACAATGCAATAGCTACAGGCGCGACACACTTTAAAGCTGAATTTGCATCATTAACATTTTCTCCATCACTTGCTTAAGTCTAGACAATCAACACAACAATCAATCTGGCCCTGATGTGCATTGTTTGCCAATTCCCATGGTGTATGTAGTTCCACCAAGGCCAATTTTAAACTACCTATATGACGCCCCTGAGCAGTCTTGGAGAGAGATGCACAGAAGCATGCCATTATACAGTATTTTGTAATAAATGTAAGTCACCCTAGGAGCATCAATAATAGTAAAATGAGGTAAGATAATTAGGATGTGATTACTCTGAATATGCATTACCTTTGTTTTTAATAAAATGTACTTAATTGGAAGTTTGTGTAGTTTAATTTTTTTATTGACTGCATTTAACAACTGACTCACAAAATTCCTGAAAAATTAACAGTAGGCTTTCACCAGCCAGTATGTGCTGGCTCCAGCACACCCCTGAGAATGGTTGATTAATATGGAATGGCCATGCTGTGGAATTTTATGCAACTATTTAAAAGAATGAATTGGAGCTCTATAGGGGATTTGGAGGAATTTTCACAAAGAATTGTCAAATAAGAAAGCAAAATATAGAACCACGGAGTCGTTTTTATAACACAGTGATCCCCCCTCCCAATAAAACCCTCTTTATATGTGTCTGTACACATTAATAAATACTTGCATAAATATCCAGAATCAACTTGATTTGGGGGCATAGGATGTGATGTGTGGGAAGGAGAAAAGGAAACCAAGCAAAATAGGAAAACAGAACCAAAAAGACTGCCAGGAAAAGCAAACTATACAGATGGTAACACATTTTGGCATTTAAGCATAATATATGTATGTATTTGTTCTTATCATTAAAATACATTTTTAAACCAAGTCCTCATTTGGACAGTTGTTCAGGTTATCTATTGCCGTATAACAAACCACTCTAAAACTTAGTTCGAGTTACCAACAACCATTTATTATGACAAGGCTGTGGGTTGCACTTGTGGTGTTTCTGCTTCACATGGTGTTGGGATACTGGGATGGCTGCAGGGTTCAACATGACCTCCCTCACATGGCTAGGGGTTGATGCTGGCTGCAAGCTGGGAGCTCAGCTGGGCCTATCAGGAGGGGACCTGAACTCTCCTCTATATTGACCTCTCCACGTGGCTACTTGGGCTTCCTCACAGCGTGGTGACTGAGTTCTAAGAAGAAGCACTCCAAGAGGCAAAGGCTGGAGCTGCGTCATTTCTGCCATATTCTATTGATCACAGTGATAACAGGGTCAGCTCAGATTCACGGGGAGGAGATACAACATTCACCTTTCGATGGAAGTGGCAAGATAATATCACAACAGTGCATGTGGTAAGGGAAATATTGTGGTAATTGTTTTTGGAAACACAAAAGACCACAATGATCCAAGCCCTTGATCATGTGGCACAAAATCTTCACTACCCTGGGGTGAGGACCCAGTGAAACCCTCAGTGACAACCCCCTGGAGGGTTTTCTTCCAGGTTGACTGAGTTGTCTGTGGGTAACATTATGTTATATTTGTGTATTGGTTGCAACTCTCAGTTGGCTGCAGACACAAGACTTTGGCAAAAATCAAAAAACATTCTGTGAGAATCAGTTGAATATATACATTTTATAAAACAGTATCATATATCTGATTATTTGTAAACTTTGTGTCACAAATCTTTTAGTGTTAATAAATTTTATAATAAAAGTAGGGCCGGGTGCGGTGGCTCAAGCCTGTAATCCCAGCACTTTGGGAGGCCGAGACGGGCGGATCACGAGGTCAGGAGATCGAGACCATCCTGGCGAACACGGTGAAACCCCGTCTCTACTAAAAAATACAAAAAAAAAAAAAAAAAAAAAAGTAGACGTGTGTATATATATGATAGATATATGCGTATATATGATATATGTGTGTATATGCATTTTTCCCCTGTAGCACACCTCCAAGTCTTCCTCTGTTGATAAGCATCATTTTGTTTCTATTCTACCATGGAATTCCATTTTACTCATGCTGGGTTCCAAGGGTATGTGCATTTTTAATTTTAATAGATATTTTCAGATTGCTTTCAATAGAAGTTAAAATTCTTATTTCTAGCAGCAGTGCATAAGACTACCCTTTTCTCACACAGCTGCCAACAATAGATTTGTGGATTTGTTTTTTGCCAGTCTGATAGGTGTAAAGTGGTATCTCATTATTTCAACTGGCTCCCCTCTGCATCCCCGTAAGTCTGAAGGTCTTTTCTTATGTTGGGTGACATTTGGCTTCCTTCTGTGACTTGCCTCTTGGTTTTTCTTTTTCTATTGGATTGTTTATTCCCTCCCTGTCAATTTGTGCATGTTCTCTGTATATTAAATTTCAGCCTTACAAGTGGCTCTGTGTTCCAAATCTCAATTATATATTGACTTTACATCATCTTTTGTCATATAAAAATTAATTTTTGCATTACCAAATGTTTATCATTTCTTCTGTAGCTTCCGGGTATCTGGTCTTGGTTAGGAACCTGTCCCTTTGTTGAGAGTGTTGATATAACCCTTCAGAATTTCTTGCTGAATTTTTATTGTTCTATTTAAGCTTTTAACATAAATTTTATTTTCATATATGGCTAAAACAGGAGTCCAATTTTATTTTTTTCTGGATAAGTAGCCTGTTATGACAGTTAAATATTTGTGGTTTAGTGAAAAACAAAATAATTATGTATTAAATAATAATTCCCCACTGTATTGAAATGCTACTTCTGTTATATTAAATTATTATATGTGCTCACATATATTTTATATTCTAATCTGTCATTCTTGTGCCAATGACATATTGATTTGGTCATAGTGTTTTTGTAGTATGTTTTAATTTGGGGGATTTTAGGAAGTCAATATATAACACTATTTCTGGGATGAAGTCATGAAGAGTGCCTCCTTTATTCTGTTTCTCTTTCCATGACATTCACTACAGTGAGGCTCTGTGTTGAAATTATAGAGACACAAGATGAAAGCAGTTGGATCCCTGCGTCACTTTATGGAGGAGAGTTTCTTCCCTGGAGCTTTGCCTGATTGCATCATCTTTGCGTGAATGATAAACAACCCTTTGTTTTTTACCTCAGCATAGCCTATTCTGTCCTGACTAATCATTGGTGTTGCTGTATCAAAAAGCCAAAATATACAGCATTAGCTTGGTGCCTGGTGGTGTGTGCCAAGGACACTGATACTGGAGGCTGGGGCATGGCAATCTGTACTATTCATGGTAACACACTTGTTAAATGGCATACTTGCATTAAGAAGGCTAAGAAAGAAGTCTATTGCAAGCATATCTTGGCTGTTGACTTTATTCAACAAAGTCTTTTTTTTTTTTTTTTTTTTTTTTTGAGACGGAGTCTCGCTCTGCCGCCCAGGCTGGAGTGCAGTGGCCAGATCTCAGCTCACTGCAAGCTCCGCCTCCCGGGTTCTCGCCATTCTCCTGCCTCAGCCTCCCGAGTAGCTGGGACTACAGGCGCCCGCCATCTCGCCCGGCTAGTTTTTTGTATTTTTTAGTAGAGACGGGGTTTCACCGTGTTCGCCAGGATGGTCTTGATCTCCTGACCTCGTGATCCACCCGTCTCGGCCTCCCAAAGTGCTGGGATTACAGGCTTGAGCCACCGCGCCTGGCCTATTCAACAAAGTCTTACAAGAAATAAGTGGCTAGTTTGTGAGCAGCAAAAAAGGAAATAGAGAAATTCCACAAAATTAGGGCTTAGCAAAATCAAAAAGCCGACTGCTTCCAGATGCCAACTAATTTGATACAGGATTGACAACACCACTGAGCCACAAAGGCCCAAACTACCTCTGGGCAAAAGACAGATTAAAAAGATCCAGATAGACTCAAGGTAAGTGCCATGATATTGTGTGTGAGAGAGATGGGGGAGCAAAAAAGGTAAATAAGTTGAGATATACATCTCAAAAATAACTTTTGGGTGAGTTATGGTACAGGGAACTCTTTGGAAACAAATCAAAAGCAGACTAAGATTTTAAGGATGTTGTATTACAAAAGAAACCCACAGTTTGAACTAAAAAAGTCTCAGACTATTCATGACTTAAAACAAGCTATGGCTCCCCAGTTTTCCATGGGCCAACAGCAGCTGAGTTTCATAGTCCAAACACAGCATATTCTTCCATGTCCATTTGAGATGTGGCCAAGGAGGGTGATGGAATGACAAAAGGGCCAGGGAGAACAAGGAACAAGGGACTTCTTCCTAGAGAAGCTTAATGAAGAAACCTTCTCTAACGAGGGTAGGAGCTTTCACAATGTCTACTCAGAAGGATTTCAGAATTGTTACCCCTACCTGTCTTCTTTCTCTCCATTTAAATGTAAAAGTGTTTATTGCAGTTGTCCTAACCCTACTCCATCATTGAATATTGGGTCTGTATAGGAGGAAAGGAATGTGTCTCTTCTAGTTTAGAAACCTCCACAAGAAGAAGAAGCAGGTATAGACCTGTTGGAGAGCACTAGGCAGTTCACTTGAAGACCCTCAATTTCTTTCTGGTTTTTTTTTTTGTTGTTTGTTTGTTTTTTTTGTTTTTAAGAGATGGGGTTTCACCATACTGGTCAGGCTGGTCTCAAATTCCTGACCTCAGGTGATCCACCCACCTTGGTCTCCCAAAATGTTGGGATTACAGATGTGAGCTGCTGTGCCTAGCCTAAGAAGACCCTCACTTTCAAGCTGGATTTGCTGACAATTTCAAGTGGGGTTTTCTGTCTTGAGAAAGTAAGAGTATGTTCTACATATGGGAAAAACAATAACCAGAGGAGTATGCAGGAAGATTACACTTCCTACTTCCTGGTAGTTAGGTGGGGCCATGTGACTAGTTCTAGCGAATGAAATGTGAGTGGAAGTGTCATGTATCACTTCTGGGCCAAAGTTTAAAAGTTGATGTTTCCCTAACACTCTGTCTTTCGTCGTGGTGACCTTGGAGGCCACCAGTGAGGTGATGGTGGACAGGATGAAGGATGCCTAGAACTAAAGGGGTTTTCGCCAACCCACATTAGATTTTGCATGAATGAGATAACATACTGCTTTCTTTCTTTCTCTCTCTCTCTCTATTTGTTTTATTTTATTGTATATTTTTTGAGCTGGAGCTTCACTATTGTTCCCCAGGCTGAAGTGCAATGTGCCTCACCGCAACCTCTGCCTCCCGGGTTCAAGTGATTCTCTTGCCTCAGCCTCCCGAGTAGCTGGTATTACAGGCATGCACCACCACGCCCAGCTAATTTTTTATTTTTAGTAGAGATAGGGTTTCTCCATGTTGGTCAGGCTGGTCTCAAACTCATGACCTCAGGTGATCTGCCCGCCTCAGCCTTCCAAACTGCTGGGATTGCATATTTCTTAATGTTTAGCTACTGGGAATAATTTATATTAGATTATTTTAGGTTTTCTACCTATACAATCATATCATCTGTGAAAGGTGATGTTTGAGTATTTCTTCCTTTTTTATCCTTACACCTTTTGTTTCTTGTCTGTGTCTTGCTGTACTACCTGGGACTTCACAGTCAATGTTGGGTAGCAGGGATGACAGCTGGGACCATGGGCTTGCTTTTTACAGGAAAGGAAAGCTTTCCATATTTGGAGAACTGAGGCAAGTAAGATGTTTTCTGTAATTTTTTGTGGCTATCTAGTGTCTGTTAAAAGAAAGTTCCCTTGGACTCCTAGCTTGCCTAGGTGTTTTTATCTTGAATGGTTGTTGAACTTTACAATTTTTTTGTATCTCTTGAAATGATCACATATTTTTCTATTAAAGAACAAATGCTAATTCTCCTAATTATATTTATTGTTTTCTGATGTCAAAGCAACCTGATTGATATAGTTTGGCTCTGTGTCCTCATCCAAATCTCACCTTGAATTGTAATAATCCCCAGGTGTCAAGGGTGGGACCAGGTGGAGATCATTGAATCATTGGGGTGGTTTCCCCATGCTGTTCTCGTGAGAGTGGGTGAGTTCTCAGGAGATCTGATGGTTTTATAAGGGGCTGCCTCCATCACGCTGCTCGCTTTTCTGTTCTCATTTGAGATGGAGTTTCGCTCTTGTTGCCCAGGCTGGAGGGCGACGCGGCTCACCGCAACCTCTGCCTCCCGGGTTCAAGCGATTCTCCTGCCTCAGACTGCTGAGTAGCTGGGATTATGGGTATGTGCCACCGTGTGCCACCCTGTGAAGAGGTGCCTGCTGCCATGATTGTAAGTTTCCTGAGGTCTCCCCAGCCATGCGGACCAGTGAGTCATTAAACCTCTTTTCTTTATAAGTTACTCAGTCTTAAGTATGTCTTATAGTAGTGTGAGAATGTATTAATGCACTGACATTTCTGTTCATGGTTAAGTCATGCTGAATTCTGTTTATTGTCTTTTAATTGGTATTTTTGCGTCTATGCTGATAAGTGAGATTTACTTTGTCAGGTTTTAGTATCAGGGTAATTCTAGTCTCAAAATGAATTGAGGCCATTTTATGCTCTTTAATATTCATTTTCTATTCCTTTTCTATTCTCTGGAAGAGCTTGTATATGATTGGCATGGTTTCTAGAAGACCTTATGATTGGCATGATCTCTTCCTTAAATGTTTGGTTGAATTTGTAGGAACTGGGGTTTTCTTTTTTTCTTTTTACTTTTATTTTACTTTAAGTTCTGGGATACATGTACAGAACGTGCAGGTTTGTTACATAGGTATACATGTGCCATGGTGGTTTGTTGCACCCATCAACCGGTCATCTAGGTTTTAAGCCCTGCATGCATTAGGTATTTGTCCTAATGCTATCCCTCCCCTTGCCCCCCATCCCACGACAGGCCCCGGTGTGTGATGTTCCCCTGCCTGTGTCCATGTGTTCTCATTGTTCAACTCCCATTTATGAGTGAGGACACATGGTGTTTTCTCTTGGGTTCAAGCGATTCTCTTGCCTCAGCCTCCCAAGTAGCTGGGATTACAGTTGTGTGCCACCACACCCAGCCAATTTTTTGTATTTTTTGTAGAGACGGGGTTTCACCATATTGGTCAGGCTGGTCTTGAACTCCTGACCTCATGATCTGTCCACCTTGGCCTCCCAAAGTGCTGGGATTATAGGCATGAGCCACCGTGCCCAGCCGACTGTTCTATTTTTAATTTGTGAAGAGTATGGCTGACATTAGTTTTCAGTCAGTTAAACTTGTGTATCAACTTGGGGAAAATTGACGCATTTACTGTGTTGTCTTCCAACTCATGAACATGGTACGTCTCTTCATTAATTTAGATGTTCTTTGATTTCTTTACCAAGATATGCTCTTAAACTTGAATTTTCTTTTAAGCACTTATTTATCTGAATCATATAAGTTTTAATATGTAACAATTCCCTTATACTCACATGTATTCTGATTTTCATTATGATTAATTCTTTGACCTTAGCCTATTTATATTTCTTGTTTTTCAAATGTATGGGAATTTTTATGTGTTTTATTTATATATATATATTTTTAAAATTTATTATTTTATTATTATTTTTTTTTCTTTGAGACAGAGTCTCATTCTGTCACCCAGGCTGGAGTGCAATGGCACAATCTTGGCCCACTGCAACCTTTGCTTCCCAGGTTCAAGTGAGTCTCATGCCTCAGCCTCCTGAGAAGCCGAAATTACACTACTATGCCCGGCTTTTTAAATATATTTTTAGTACAGACGGGGTATTAGTGTGTATATGTGTATATATATATAAAATCTCTAGTACATATATAATATATACTATAGTATATATAACATATATATTTTCAAATGCTTTGGATATGATTTTTTCATAACAATTTCCTTTTTAGTCCTTTTGGGCTGCTGTAATAGAATGATATATATACACATAATATATATAATATATATCTACTATATATAATATATATACACTAGAGATTTTATGTATAATATATATTTTTTCTAGTATATATATGGAACTATAGGAATTTTCTAATATATACACACACACTAGATATGTATATTTTTTCTAATGTGTGTGTGTGTTTGCTAGAAAATCCCCATATGTTTGGAAAACAGCATTCATCCCCAGAGAACACAGCAGCAAGGCGCTATCTTGGAGACAGTGAGTCTTCCCCAGACTCCACATCTGCCAGTGCCTTGATCTTGGACTTCCCAGCCTTCAGAACTGTGAGAAATATACTAGAAAATTCATATATATATATAAAATAGATTTCTATCTTAATGGCATTGTGGTCAAATGAAGTCCTTTGAAGTTCACTGATACTTGCTTAATTATACAGTATATGGTAACTTTTTGTAAAATTTCTGTGTCTGCATGAGGAAAATGTGTATTTGTATGTGTTGAATGCATTGCTCTAGATATCTCCATTAGGTAAGCTTTCTTAATCACATTCAGGTCTTCATATTCTTACTTATTTTTCATCTGATTGTTTGACCTGTTATAGAGAGAGGTATGTTAAAATTTCCCAGTATAATTTTGATTTCGTCTGCTACTGATAGTTCTATCAGTTTTGCTATATATATTTTGAGGTTTTGTGTCAGTAGGTGCCTACCAATTTAAGATAGTTATATTTTCTTGTAGTATTGGCTTTTATCATTATGAAATGTTATTCTATATCTTTGCTAATACTTCTCATCTTTAATATTATTACAGATACGCCAGTTTTTCTGTTTATTGTTTAAGTTAGTGCTTGCATGGTGTATCTTTTCCCATCCTTTTACTTGCACTTATTTTCTATGTCCTAAGGTTGTAAATGTCTTTTATAAATAACATGTAGTTGGCGTTTTTGGTTTTTTTAAAAATCCAATCTGATAATCTTTGTGTTTTAAGTGGTGCATTTCATTCACCTATATTTGATGTAATTACTAAAATATTTGGTTTTAAATATTTTAGTTATGTGATTTTTTTTTTTTTGGTCCCACCTGTTTTATATTCTTTCTTCTCAATTTTTGTTTTCTTTTGGATAAGTGCATTTTGTCATTCCATGTTTTCCTTTATATTAGCTTGGAAGTTATATTTTCTTTTACTGTTATTGCAACGGTTACCCTAGAGATTACAAAGGGCATCCTTAACAAAATATTGTAAATATTGTTTGGTATTCCTGGACAATCCAAGGACCTAACAATACTTTAGCTTAATTTATACCCCTCCTGTGTTCTCTGCAGTCGTCATGTATTTTATTTCTGTATATTTTAAAATCCACGAGACATTATTACAACCATCAAATCAGCCATTCTTTATTTAGATTTGCCCCAGATATATCCTTCCTGTTGCTCTTTATTCCTTTCTGTATCATCAACCTCTGCCTGAGATCATTTGTTTTACTGCCTAAAGAAGACACTTTGTTATGTTTTTTAAAGTTGGGGTCTATTCGTTGTTAGTTATATATTTTAAAAGTTTTAATCTTTTCTAAGAAATCTTATTTTACCTTCACTGTTGAAAGATATTTTTGTTAGGTTTAGAATTCTAGTTTGGCAGTTTCTTTTAACATATATACTGTTTGATATAATCGTATAAAATAATATTATATTGTCCTCTAGTTTCCAGTACTTTTATTGTAGTTTGCAAGTCTAATTGTGCTTCCTTGAAGTTAATCTCCACCCTCACCCTTTTTCTGACTGCTTTTAAGGTTTTCTGTTTGTCTTCAGTTTAGTAGAACTTCTTGAACTTGTGGCTTGATGTCTTTCAGTAGTTGTAGAAAATTCTTAGCCTTTTATCTCTTCAAATAGTATTTCTCTCCAATCCCTTTCACCTTGCCTACTGGAACAATTATTTTTCAGTTACGTATCTCCTATGGCTGCTAAGTACTTTTCTGTGTTTTTCATCCTTTTATCTCCCTGCTCTTCATTCTGGATGTTTTCTTGTGACATATCTTCAGGTTGATTAATTCTCTCTCCAGTTGCATCTAATCTGATTTTTTAAATTGAACCTTTTTATTCTGACATAATTGCATATACACATGCAATTTTAAGAAGTAGTACAGAGACATTTTTTTACTTGGTTTCCTCCAATGGCAGCATCTTGCAAAACTGCATTACAATATCACAACCAGGATATTGACATCAATACACTGAAGACACAGAGCATTTCCATCACCACAAGGATCCCTCCTGTGGCTCTTTGATAGCCACACCCACTTCCCTCCTGCTCCACCCCCTCCTTAATCCCTGAAAATCATTAATATTAATATGTTATCCATTTTTATAATTGCATCATTTTAAGAGTATTATATAAATACCATATGTCACTTTTGGTGTTTGGCTTTTTCACAAAGCATAATATCTAGAGCTTCATCCAGATTTTTGCACGTATCAATAGTTACTTTTTATTGTTGCATAGTAGTCCATGGTATGAATATACTACCATTTGTTGAACCATTCTCCAGTTGAAGTACATGTGGATTTTTCCCACATGTGTTTTTCATCATTTTATCTCTGTCATAAATAAAGTTGCTATAAACAGTTATTTACAGGTTTTTGTATGAATATCAGTTTAATTTAAATGGAAGAAATGTGCAGGAGTGCTGTTGTTGGGTTAGATGGTAGTTGCATGTTCAGTTTTTAAAGAAACTACTAAACTGTTTTCTAGAGTAGCTGTAACATTTTATACTCCCACCAGTAAGCTTTTTTATGTTTGCTATTCTGATAGGTGTGTAGTGATACTACCTTGTGGTTTTAATATTCATCTGCCTAACTATTCTGATAGGTGTGTAGTGATACTATCTTGTGGTTTTAATATTCATCTAATGATTAATGATGTTAAATATTGTTTCATGTACTTATTTGCTGTCTCTATTTAACAAAAAAGTATAAAACTTATATCCTGAAAACTGCAAAACATTCTTGAAAGAAATTTTAAAAGGTCTAAATAAATAAAAAGACATCTTATGTTCATGGATTGGAATACCTAATATTAATGTGACAGTGCTCACCAAATTGATCTATAAATTCAACAAAGTCCCTCTCGAAATCCTAGCTACCTTATTGTCAAAAATTGACAAGCTGATCCTAACATTCCTATGGAAATGCAAGAGACCCATATTAGCCAAAATATTCTTGAAAAAGAAGAACAAGTTTGAAGACTCATACTCCCCAGTTTTAAAACTTACAACAAAGCTATGCTAATAAAGAGAATGGTACTGGCATAAGAATAGGCATATTGATCAAAGGAACAGAATTTAGAGTACAAAAATAACCCTCACATTTATAATCAGTTGGTTTTTGATAGTGGTGCCAGAACAATTACAAATTGTACTGAGACAATTGGATATCCACATGAAAAAGAATGAAGTTGGACCTCTACCTCACCATATACAAAATTAACTCAAAGTGGATCAAAGACCTAAATGTAAGAACTAAAACTATAATGTTCTAAGGAGAGAACATATGGGTAATTCTTCATGACTTTGGATTAGGCAATGGTTTCTTAGATATGAAACCAAAGGCACAAGCAACAATATAAAAAATAGATAAACTGGACTTCATCAAAATTATTTGCCCTTTGTATATTCTCTTTAGTAAAATGTCTCTTCGTGTCTACTTTGATTGTTTTTGTCTTTTACTGTTTACTTTTGAGTGTTTTGTTTTTGTGTCTAGCTACTAGTCCTTTGTTGGATATGTGGTTTGAGATTTTTTTTTTTTAATCTGTAGCTTGTCTGTTCCTCCCTTTAACAGGGTCTCTCACAAAGCAAAATATTTTAACTGTGATTAAGTCCAATCAATCAATTTTTATTTTAAAGAATATTTTCCCAAAGTTTTATAGTTTTACATTTTTAACATTCAAATTTATATTCTACTTTAATATTATTTTTACTTAGTATATAAGACTTAGGTACTTACCTCAAGGGTCTATTTTCTTTTATCTTTTTCCTATGAATGTCCAATTGCTCCAGTACCATTTGTTGGAAAGCCTATCTTTCCCTTATCAAACTGCTTTTGCACCTTAGTCAAAAACCAATTTGGCAAATATGTGTGGGTCTATTTAAGTTCTCTATTCTGTTCCATTCATCTGTGTGTCTGTCCTTCTAACAAAACCATGCAGTCTTGGCTGCTATAGCTACATAAGTAGTAAAATTGGGTTGAGTGATCACTCCCATTTCTCCCACTTTATTCTGTTTCAAAATTATCTTACTTGTCCTTTGCTTTTCTGTATAAATTTTAGAATCATTTTGTCCGTCTGCAAAAAAATCTTCCTGGGATTTTGGCAGGAATTGGAGATAACTGACATCAATCTGATTTGGGGAGAATTGACATCTTTACTTTGTTGAGTGTTTCAATCTATGAATATGTCAATCTCTTCATTTATTTCGATTTCCTTTGGTTTCCTTCAGCAGTGTTTTGTCTTTAAAAAAATAATTTGTTTACTTATTTATTGTTTTGGTTTTTTTTTTCTTTTTTTTAAGCAGTGTTTTGTAGTTTTCAGCATACTGGTGTGAACCTAAAAGTCTCTGAGACAGATCTCCATCAATTTAGAAAGATCATTTTGCCAAGATTAAGGACACACCCATGACACAACTTCAGGAGATCCTCACGACATGTATCCAAGGTGGTTGGGGCACAGCTTGGTTTTATACATTTTAGGGAGACATGAGACATTATAATCAGTATGTGTAAGGTGTACATTGGTTCGTCCCAGAAAGGTGGGACAACTCAAAGTGGGGGAAAGGACTTCTGGGTCATAGGTAGGTAAGAGATAAATGTTTGCATTCTTTTGAGTCTCTGATCAGCCAGCCTTTCACCAAAAACACAATCTGCAAGTGGGATGGCGTAGAAGAGTAGCCACTTCTGCCTTAGTTTGGCTTAGTGAAACACTAGGTCAGAGGAAGCAAATCAGACATGCATTTATCTCATGTGAGCAGAAGGAGGACTTTGAGTTCTGTCTGTCCTTCGTCCACAAGGAATTTCCTTGTGGGAAAATCACAATTTCATTCTTTTTTTTTTTTTTTCTTTTTTTTTGAGACGGAGTCTTGCTCTGTCGCCCAGGCTGGAGTGCAGTGGCGCGATCTCGGCTCACTGCAAGCTCCACCTCCCGGGTTCACGCCATTCTCCCGCCTCAGCCTCCCGAGTAGCTGGGACTACAGGCGCTGCCACCACGCCCGGCTAGTTTTTTTGTATTTTTAGTAGGGACGGGGTTTCACCATGTTAGCCAGGATGGTCTCGATCACCTGACCTCGTGATCCGCCCGCCTCGGCCTCCCAAAGTGCTGGGATTACAGGCTTGAGCCACCGCGCCCGGCCTACGGAAAATCACAATTTCAGATTGGCTTCTTTCACTTAGTAATATGCATCTGTGTTTCCTCCATGTCTTTTAATGGCTTGATCCCTCATTTCTTCATTGCATAATCTTGTATTGTCTGGATGTACCACAGTTTATATTTATCCACCCACGGACGGACATCTTGGTTTCTTCCAAGTTTTGGCAATTATGAATAAAGCTATAAACACCCGTGTGCAGGTTTTGTGTGGACATAAGTTGTCAACTCCTTTGGGTAAATACCAAGAAGTGTGAATGCCGGGTCAGATGGTAAAAATATGTTTTGTTTTGTGAGGAACTGCCAAACCGTCTTCCAAAGCATTCACAGCAGTGAATGAGAGCTCCTGTTTCTCCACATTCTCATCAGCATTTGGTGGTGTTGGTGTGCCGGAGTTTGGCCATTCTAATAGGTGTGTCATAGTATCTCATTGTTTTAATTTGCATTTCTGATGACGTATGAGGTGGAGTATCTTTTCAGATGCTTATTTTCTGCCTGTGTATCTTCTTTGGTGAGGCGCCTCTTAATCACGTTGTTTTCCTTTCCTTTTTCCTTTTTCCTTTCCTTTCCTTTCCTTTCCTCTGCTTTTTCTTTTTTCTTTTTCTTTTTTTTTTTTTTTTTTTTTTTTTGAGGCGGAGTCTCGCTCTGTCGCCCAGGCTGGAGTGCAGTGGCGCGATCTCGGCTCACTGCAAGCTCCGCCTCCCGGGTTTACGCCATTCTCCTGCCTCAGCCTCCCGAGTAGCTGGGACTACAGGCGCCGCCACCACGCCCGGCTAATTTTTTGTATTTTTAGTAGAGACGGGGTTTCACTGTGTTAGCCAGGATGGTCTCGATCTCCTGACCTCGTGATCCGCCCGTCTCGGCCTCCCAAAGTGCTGGGATTACAGGCTTGAGCCACCGCGCCCGGCCCTACTTTTTGTTCTTTTTTGGTTCAGAGAGACCCTGTAGCTACCAGGCTGGTCTTGAACCTCTGGGCTGAAGTGACCCTCCCGCCTCAGCCTCCCAAATAGCTGGAATGACAGGTGCAAGCCACTGTGCCTGGATCTGTTTTCTTACGGTTGCGTTTTAAGAATTCTTTGTATATTTTGGCTAATGATCCTTTATCAGATGTGTCTTTTTGCAAATATTTTTCTCTCGTTCTTTGGCTTGGCTTTTCATTCTCTTGATAATATTTCACAGAGCAGACAGGTTTAATTTTAATGAAGTCCAACTTATCAATTCTTTCATAGATCGTGTCTTTGGTGTTGTATCTAAAAAGTCATTGCCAAACCAAGGTCATCTAGATTTTCTCCTACGTTATCTTCTAGGAGTTCTACAGTTGTTTTTTGTTTGTTTGTTTTTGTTTGTTTCACTTAGGTCTATGCTCCATTTTGAGTTAATTTTGTGGAGTGTAAAGTCTGTGTCCGGATTTGTACTTTTCCACGTGAATGTCCAGTTGTTCCAGCACCATTTCTTGAAAAGACTATTTTTTTCCTCCATTCTATTGCTTTTGTGCCTTTGTCAAAGATCAGTTGACTATTTTATGTGGGTCTATTTCTGGGCTGTCTATTCTGTTCATTGTCTGTTCTTTTGCCAATACCACACTGTCTTACGTAATCTGCTTTTCAACTCATTTACTGAGACCTTAATTTGGGTTATTATGTACTTTTAAAAAAATTTCTACAGTTTCTAATCGGCTCTTTGAAAAATTTCCTGTATCTTTTTTTATGGGTTTCAGATGTGATTTTATGTATTTGGAGCACAGTAAGTATGGCTGTGTGAAGACATGTGTCTGACTGCTCCTGGGCTTGTAGCCTCTCTGCCTGGCTCCTAATCCCTGTGCCTCCATTGCTTCTTTACGTTGCTGCCTTGTGTACCTGGTGACCTCTGATTGTATGCCAGGAAAGATATATTTGATAAACTGTTGGCAGAAGTATTTTGAAGCATCTGATGAGACCTCTCTGGAGGAAAATAGTATTTGCCACCCTCCATTGCCTGGGGGTACCAGCAGTCTGGCATCCTCATCATCGGATTTCAGGTGTTGGGGGCCTCTGGGCCCCAGGTGAAGTAGGGCTGGGCTGCAAGGCCTGGTGCTGCTTTTCTCCATGGTGCAGCCTGTCCCTTCTCCTGCGTCCTCACTCCTCCTGCTGGCGAGTGGGGCCAGAATCGACTCCGTGTCCAGCATGAGGGACACACAGTCCCAGCATGAGGGATGGTGGCTTTTCAGGGCACGGCGTTCATTAAAGGAGGTTACTCTGTCCCTTCGCCAATGAGATGACAAACAAGAGGCACCTGGCATGTCACACCAGGGGCCACTGATGGCATGCCGTCTGCAGTGATCAGCCTTGCCCCTTGATCCCCCATGTGCTTTCAGCTCTGTCTTATTGGGTGCTAGTGCCAGATTCAGGGCCCTGTCACTCCTCTCTGACCTTGCCCTTGCCCCTTTGGAGGTGGTGTCCACCTGCCATTGGCATTGAGTGTTCAGGATGGACTCGCGTGCCCAGCTCCCCCTACCACCACCTTGGCTGGCACCTCAGCCCCTGGTCCTCCACCTTCCCTAACAGAGTGACAAATTATGTGGGCACAGGTTCCCTTGAGCGCATTTTGAAACACCGAAAGAAACGTCAATCTAGGGAACAGTTGACATGACACTCCTTTATTAAAACCTAGGGACATTGTTATAAAAACTACTGTATATAAAGACAAAAGCAGAGCAACAGCGGTCAGTGAAAAACACATTATTATTGTTACATTCTAGTATTATTATTAGGAATATTATTGGTTTTTGGTTTTCCCAGTTATCAGCTCTCAGAGAGACCCCATGCCTGCTCACATGAAGTCAGTTTACAGGAGAGAAAATATTTCTATCCCCCACCCCTGCCGCTGCGTGCCCTTGTCCGGCTGGCCCTGGGGAGGACACATCCGCCTTTTGTGGGAGGTTTCCTGCCTTGTTAAGGTGACTGAGCCCCTCACCTTTGCAGCCCCCACCTCATCATTACTGCACATCGTCCAGACACTGACCACTTGGTTATTTGACTGTGATGTATGCCACTAGCTTTAAAACGGGAAATGGGGAAAAATAGGAAGAAACTGGGTATGAGAAACTGACGTGCAATTCCAAAAAGAGGCTCTCTCTCGGGCCACCAGCTTGGTTCCAGTTGTGGCCAGGGTGGCCATGTCATCTACGGTTTTTGATCTTGTGCTCAGGGTTGGCGCTGACCAATGTGGGATCTTGCACATTTTGGAGGCTGGTTTAGGGTCATTCAACAGGGTGCCTCATTGTACAAACCCAAGGGTCACCATTCTCAGTGTGGTCTATATAAACAGCATTCCTGGGAGCCCATTACCATTTATGGGATGGTATCATGAATGGTGCCTCCTGGAGGTGAACCCTGCAGCAGCCCTGGATTTCAGTCTGTCAAGGGCAAATCTGTCAGGGCTTTGAGGTGAAGATAGGAGTTTTAGGTACAGAGTAACTAATAGTCAAACCTGCTCATTCATCAAGCATCTATCTAGCACCAGCTGTTGGCCAGGAGCTTGGACTAGAAACTGGGGTGGTGGGGGCAATGATACCTCCAAGGTCACTTTCATGGGTAGGACAGGTAAGTGTTCTGATTTCATTTTGTGAATCTAAGCATGTCTGTTAGGCACAACTAGTCATTTCACAGGTGGTCCCAGCTATAGCAGGAATGGCTCCCAGATGGGCCCTGGGTCTGGGGCCAGGCAAGCGGCAGGCGCTCGGCAAGTATCTGCTGAATAGGTGAGGGAAATGCGTGTCATCGAATGGGTTTTCTAGGAGGGTCCTGACCTCTTCTAGCTCGCCTGACTGCTTAACTTTAACATTTGAGCTTTTCGGGCCACAACCCCCAAAGTTGTTTGCATGCACTTAAGCACCAGTGTGGGATGTGTTGGTGCTACAGGAACTAGGGCACTGTGCATGGCATCTGGCACATAGAAAGTGTACAGGCTTGTCTTCCGGAGGGCACAGGGCATGGCCCCAGCCCAGTGATATATTCCTGGACTGCAAAGGGCGGTGACCAGAGTGCCATCCACTCATGGCCTGTCCGACTGTCCTGATGCTATGGGGGCCAGGCAGACACCCTCTGATGCCCACCACGTGAGCAGGATGATTAAGAATCCCTGCAGTTTGCTTCCATGATTCTAACCCTAGATTTTCACAGCAGACAAAACCACCCACGTGGATGTGTCCCTATAGGGATGGGTGGCCCTTCAACATTGATAAGACATGTTCGCAATAACTCCATCCAGGTCTGTTCTTCCTTCCTTCCTTCTTACCTACCTACCTACCTACCTAGACAGTCTCACTCATGCCCAGGCTGGAGTGGACTGGTGTGATCTCAACTCTCTGCAAGCTCTGCCTCCTGAGTTCCTGTTATGTTAATTTCAAACATGTGGGAAATCTGTAAATTCACTTCTGAAGCCTCTTCCTGTTGATGGGGACCAGTTCAGCCAAGTTGAAAAATTAAAATAATGGCACAGTCTCTAATAGACATGGTGATTGTGAAGGCAGCCAAGCCATCGGAGGGGCCTGGGTGGGGACAGCGGCTGGAGGGATGTAAAGGGTGTGGCCACACCAGGCTGGAATCCTGACTTCACCTGGACAGTGGCCTGTGGGCGAGTCAGTGCCAGGCTCAGCCACACCCACAGCCCTGGTCTGTTTGACATGACCTGAAGAGAGCTTTTGGGTTGATGGTGAACTGGGAACCATCTCCTGGCCAAAGAATCCTGTTAACCCCCATTCCTGGTTGTGTTTTCTCTGACAGTCCCAAGTCCTTCTCTTCAGCTCTGGGCCAAATTTGACTGAATCTTTCTGATGATGAGGGGAGATGCCACCCACCCTGGGAACACTGTCAGCTGCCTACTTGCTGCTTTCTAGAACATTGGAGACAGCAAGAGGGACCAGATCTACCTGTGAAATCACCTGTGTGTGTGCATGTGCACGTGTCCATGCATGTGTGCATGCACAGCTGGTTGTGCACACGTATGCATGTGCATGTATGTGTGTGTGCATTGTGTACTTGTGTGTGTGTGTTTTCAATTAAGGCCCGTTGCACATCAGCAATGGTCATGGTCAGGTGCTGGCCTGGCAGCTGGAGGGGCCAGGCGAGGCAGGTGAGCAGGCTGCTTCTCTAGGTGCAGGGCATGTTCAGAGGCTAACGTGAGGGCAGCGAGCCAGCAGGCACTACCAGCTATTGGTTCTGAATAGAGATTCTGAAACACACAACAATCACACCGTACACAGACGAGGGGGAAAGCATAAAACTGCTCATGAATCACACAGTTCCCAGTGGGAAACAGTCCTTACAAATGCGGTAGTTCTGCAAAGCAGCCTCGAATGCAGATTCCTCTGTGGACATCTTGTCCTCCTTTCTCTCGTGTTTTTCTTTATGTATTATTATTACAAATTACATGGTTACGGACAGCAGCTCACAGTAAAAAGTAAAAGTAGGCAGCTTAAAAAATCAGGTTGAGGAGTTGCTACAAAACGATAACTCTAGAAATCTATGCTTGAACTTGTCACTACCCTGCATCCATCTTGTTCTCAGGGACACTCTACTCATTGAAGGACCTGCCCGCCACAACCACAGCAGGATGGGGACAGTGTTTCTCACAATGACCTGGGGACCCATGGCGTTTTGAGGAGCCCTTGACACCACTGGGGGATTGAATACCCACACCTGCTTTCTACACCGAGTGTTCATACCCGCGTGCACACCGTTCTCACCTCCTCCGTCAGACAGCAAGTACCGTGACCCCCTGGCACCCCACCTCACACACTTGACAGGTAAGAAGCAGAGGCTCTGAGAGGTTAAGTGACTCGTGGGGGTGACCTGTGGGAAGGAGGGTGTTGTGGCTGTCTGTACCTGCCTTTGCCGCAGGCTATCTATACCAGGTGTGCTGGGTCTTGGTGATCTCTGCTGAGACCTCCTGCTTGCCACAGAATGTTCCAGTCCTCAGCCCAGCTGCCCAAGAGGGACTTGGCAGAGCAGTAGGACCGCAAACCCCATGGGTTTTTCAGTTATTCCTGAAAAGACCTTTTTCAGGAGGAACGTCCTCCTAGAAGGTTGTAAATCTCAAGGGATGCTTAGGTGAACCCCAGCTCTAGCTGTTGTCTATTTGGCAGACCTCTGACCCCAGGTGTGCAGGAGAGGGAGGCAAGGTCACCAGTTCCTTTTTGGCGGAGGAAGCACCTGTAGAGCATCATCCAGGACAGCAGGACACGAGGGCTGCAAACCCCTTAAATACCCATCTGACTCCTTCCTCTTACCGATGGGGAAACTGAGGTAACAGACCTTGCCTGAGGTCATGCTGTTTGTTGTCAGTGGCAGAGCTGACGTCAGAATCTGGGTCTTGGGCCCCTCACCCCAAAGCTTCCTCTGCCTTCCGAGGCACTGCACATGGGACAGGCTGTGCACCCCCTTATGGCACCATGGCCCTGGGATGGCTCACATCAGGGGAGAGGAAGCCATGCCTTTCTCCAATTGAGACCCCAAGCAGAGATTCTCGCACTTTGCCTCTGCCAAGCTGTAGGCCTGGCATACCGCTGCCAGCACTGCCTGGAGGGGACAGGTGAACCCAAAGACTGAAGCCAGGGGCCTGGGTCTTCCACAGCCGACCTGTGTGACCCTGGGCAAGCCACTTGACCCGGCTGAGTCTGTCTTCTCATCCATAAAATGGGGAGAGCCCCTTCTTCACGGGGCTGTTGAGAGGATGGAGAGCCAGGCAGAATGGGGATGCTTTATGCCCTAGCAGGTTTGTTCTGCTTTTCCAAAGGCAGGGCATTGTTTGCACAGCTTGACTCACAGCGGAGCCCAGAGCTGGGCATGCTCGCCCGCCCTCATCTCCTCTGGGTCCCAGCCACCTGGCTTTCTTATGCTTCCTTGAAACCACCAAGACTATGGCTGCTTCAGGGCCTTTGAACTAGCCATTCCTTCTGTCTGAAATGCTCTTTTCCTATCTTTAATGCCCATTACTGGCTCCTGTGTGTCATTCAAATCCGGGCTTCAATCATCTGCTCAAGAAGGCCTTTCCAGACCACCCCAGGTCCACAAGTGTCTCGCTCACGTGTCCCTTGAACTGAGTTCCCAGCAGAGCACTCACTGCCCTTGCCACCTTCTTTCTTCACTGTCTTGCCCCAGCTAGAAAGCCAGCACAGTGAGCAGGGACCTGCCTTGTTCACTGTCGTGTCTGGTGAATGGATGGGTGGTCAGTGTGAGAACACCAGGTCTGATGAAATGAGGAAACTGGATCAGAGGACACACGTGTTTATTAAGCAGGGCCTCCCGAGCTAAGAGCTGAGGGAGGTCTGGTATCACTAACGCCCATGGAATGTGTGTATCTACACTGGCAGCGTGGCCTTTGGAAATGTTTGTGATCATTTAGGTGATGCCATCTCATAGGTGCAATGGGGCAGGAGTGGAGGTGATTAGCTCTGTGGGTGGATGTTATGGGCATCTAGGTTTACATGGAAGTCCCACTTGAAAGTAGATGGATTTCTAGAACCCTCCTCTTTGGGTTTCTGTAGCCTCGTTACCCTGTCCAGCAAAGATCCCTGTGTCTGTGTCTCTCACCAGATGGGAGGCTCCCCAGGGGGACTCATCTTTCGTCCCCATCACTGCCCAGCACGGGGCCTGGCAGGCAGCAGGTGCTTAGCCCGAATGTGCTGAGTAGATCAGCGCTCCAGGTGGTGATGGCGGAGAACTCAGGGAGATGGCCTGTGGAGGCATCAAGGAGATGCTCCTGGCATTGTGCAGGGTATGCCCTGGCTGGGGAGCACGTCATGTCCAGGGAGTTGGAGCCTGGACTTTGGGTTCCTGCACCCCTGAGATCAAACAAGGGGTTGGTCTCCTCCTGGCCACATGGCCCTGGGCACCCCTTCTCCACTGTGAGCTTTTTCTGCCTCCCAGGTGGTAAGAGAGAGAGTGCATGAAAACACTCAACTTGGTACCTGACCTGTGGTCAGCCTGAGATGCGTCCCTTAGTATTACTATTGTTACAGGAATGAATTCTGTAAGAACCAACCCTACTGGCATTTTCAAATCCCCAGTGCCCCCCGAGACACAGAGGGGCTGTACCCTGTGCTTAGCAAGAAGCTTGCGGCCTGGACATTGACACTGATCAGAACCCCCCAGCTAGAGGGTGACCCGTGCCCATCAGAGAACTTGAGGGGGAAGCCCCAATAAAAACCAACCAAGCAAACAAAAAGAACACCCCAAATCACACACGCACACACACACACGCGCACATCCAATATTCTGACACAAATAGCCCCAAGGGGCCGCTATTTGGAGGGAGCAGGGGCAAGGGAAGCTTCGGTTTTCAACCATGGGTATAACTCACAGACCTCAATCCTCCTGGCTGGAATCAGCCAGAGTTGCTTTGTTTTGGTCATCCTGAGTCCACAATGAGTCACCTCTCAGAAGCCACCAGCCCAAAATGGGACTATTGCTTGCGGACAGGTGGCTCAGAATCCCTTCCCCGGCACCCCCAGCCCCTACCCCTGAGTTTGCTCCTAATCTTAGAAGTCCACGGAAGAGGGTTTTGGGCACAGGCAGCATTTCTTCCTCTGCCACCGTCGCTACCTCGGCTGTCCCTGGCATCTCTGTAGAAGTTGTTCTTCTCGGAGGCTGCACTGGGTGCTTCAGATCTCATCTCCCCCATCCTGAGGCACAGCAAAAGGGTTTTCTGGAAGAAATACAAGGAAAAAAAGTATCACATGGTGTCTCCTCCATGGGGACTCACTGGGGACATTTCTCTATGGTCTCAGTGCCAGAAGAAGCCAGGTTTCTTTTGAGCATGTGGGTTTTGTCTTCTGAACATTGTGAACCATGTGACTTTAAGATTGGAAGCAAGAAAAAAAAAATCTGCTATCATTATAGCTCCATATAGTACTAGGGCTCTGGCCCATGCAATAAGACAAGAAAAATAAGCATAGAATAGGACTGGAATAGAAGAACCAAAATTACATTTAACTGTGGATAACTTACTAGAAAATGTAACAGAATCAACAAGTTAATTAGTAGAATGGAGAGTGCAGACATAGAGGTGGTATAATCAACCTATAAGACATCAAATCAATTTATAAAATGCAACAATGACTAGGGTAATTATAGGTCATGGCTTGGGACAGTCTCAGTTAACACTTGTTCTGACATAATTTTTAATGTTGTTCCCCTTTTACCCTCAAAAGTATTCTGATTTAGATGATAAATTATATGGTCACCCTTGCTATAACAAACTAAATATTAAACACAGATACAGATTCCATTCATATTGACAAAAACCATTATGTATTTTGGAATGACACTAATATATGACCATGTCATACAAAGCTATAGAGAAGAGACCAAGGTGCTCCTGGAATAGGGAAGAGCCAGGAGACCAGTGGAACAAGATCTACAGTGTGGAAACAGGTCTGCAGGGCACTTATAGCTTTGATTGGCAGAGTCAAGTTGCAAACCAGACAATGAGGAAAAGAAATGCAAACTCCATCTGTGGCAGGCAGCATGACCCCCACTGCCCTGCGTCTGTTGTAAGACCAATTTCCCAGCCACAGATACTTAACTTTCCAGACTCCCTTGCAAGCAGGGGTGGTCACATGACCCAGTCTGGCCAATGCTGTGTAAGTGGGAGTCTATTGGGAAGGGGACATGAATTCAGGGGAAGATGAACTATCTTGCATGCATGAGAATGAAGGATGCTCACTAACACAGGTGGAGTAGAAAGCAGGGAGAAACTTGGTTCTGGTGGCCGCCCTGGACTGCCCCCTCCATACCACGGCAGTTGAATTTCTTTTACTTGCATAAATTGCATCTGGTGACAGTTCTTAAGTACATGGTTTTTGGGCAAACAGAGAAGTCAAGGGAGTGACTCTGACAAAGCCAGGAAAGCCCACTTCCCCAGAGTGAGTGAGACACCAAGAGGCAGAACCTACTCTCCACTCTTTACACATCAGTGGGAATATGTACAGGGGCTAAGGATGAGATATTCCGTGGGGTCATCTCCTCTGCTTCACAGAACAAAGCCAGGTACTCTCCATCACCCACTTTGTTTTTCTCCATAGCACACACCTCTATCCAACCTACCACCTATTGTACTTACTTGAATAGCTTATTGTTTGTCTTCCCCAAATAGAAAGTTAGCTACAAGAGGGTTAAGGTGATTGTGTGTTTTACACATCACTGCATTGCCAGGGTCTAGAACAGTAACTGGCATACTGTAGGGGGCTTAATATTTATCAAATAAATGAATGAACCAAGAATTTAAAGCCCAATGAACCATCTTTCAAGTATAAAGTCAACAGAAAAACGTGTTGAACATATTTTTGAATTATAGTTCCCATGACCCTTTCTTTAAAAAGTTAAGGACACCCTTAGGCAAATCAAGAATGATTCAGAAAGGTTTAATATAAAAGGATGGGCAGATGATTTTTTAAAAGTTCTGCGGATGGATGGTGGTGATGGCTGCTGTATTAATCCATTTTCATGCTGCTGATAAAGACATACCCGAGATAGGGCAATTTACAAAAGAGGTTTAACTGGACTTACAGTTCCACATGGCTGGGGAGGCCTCACAATCATGGCAAAAGGCAAGGAGGAGCAAGTTACACCTTACATGGATGGTGGCAGGCAAAGGGAAAGACAGCGAGCTTGTGCAGGAAAATTCCCATGTGTAAAAGCCATCAGATCTCATGAGATTTATTCACTATCATGAGAACAGCACGGGAAAGACCTGCCCCCATGATTCAATTACCTCCCACCAGGTTCCTCCCACGACACATGGGAATTGTGGGATTTACAATTCAAGATGAGATTTGGGTGGGGACACAGCCAAACCATATCAGTTGCCCTACAGTGAGAAGGTACTTAATGCCCCTGAACTGTAGACCATTAAAATGGTAAATGTTATGTGTATTTTACCAGAATTCATAAAAAGGATGAGCAGAAGCATAACAAATGCAAATGAAGAGAAATCAGGGTCAAGGTATAAATGGAGCACTGCCAAGAGGGCCAGCAATGAGCGTAGAATTTGTGTAACTGCAGGACTATTGCAGCCAATCTAAAGATTAAGAAGAATGAAACAAAACAGAGAAATAATAAATAATAAAAAGTAGGAGGGATGGAGGTAATATAAGTAAACTGTCATATTCATATATAGTTGGGAGTCTAAAGAATTGCTTAGAAGTTTAAAATTAGAGGCATCGAGGTAAACAGAAAAAAATCAAATAACTTCGAGGAAGGAAAGTAGAAATATTCTAATTTTGATATTCATAGTAGGGAGAAAATAAATGTCTAGAGAAATAAAAGGATTAAAGATGTCATATTATAATTATGAAGATAACCATGGGATCAAAAATGCAGCTTTTCAAATTATCAGAAGACATACACACAGAAAATAAAACAAAGACAACAGAGACCATATGGAGAAAATTGACAACCCCCACAAAACTATGAAAGCAGAAAGCCTATCAAACAATGATGACAGAACTAAGACCAAATGCATGTGCCATATCAGTAAATGTTAATGAGCCATACACACTTGCTAAAAAATAAAAAAGACTGGATCACAAACAAGGGCACTGAAGGTAGAATGATTCAGCAAGGTTTCATCAAAAAGGATGGGCAGGACCGGGCACAGTGGCTTACATCTGTAATCTCAGCACTTTGGGAGGCCGAGGCAGATAGATCATGAGGTCAGGAGTTCAAGACCAGCCTGGCCAACATGATGAAATCCTGTCTCTACTAAAAATACAAAAAATTAGCCAGGTGTGGTGGTGGGTGCCTGCAGTCCCAGCTACTCAGGAGGCTGAGGCAGGAGAATCGCTTGAACCCGGGAGGCAGAGGTTGCAGTGAGCCAAGATTATGCCATTGCACTCCAGCCTGGGTGACAGACAGATTCCATCTCAAAAAAAAAAAAAGATGGGCAGATGATTTTTACAAAGTTCTGCAGATGGATGATGGTGACGGTTGTACTACAGTGAGAAGTACTTAATACCCCTGAACTGTATACTTTTAAAAAGGTTAAAATGATAAATGTTACGTGCATTTTACCATAATTTTAAAAAAGGATGAGTAGAAGCATAACACACAAATGCAAATGAAGATAAATCAGGGGTCATAATAATAGACAAAGCTGAAGTCAGGGCAAAAAAAATTGAGAAAAAAGAAGGTGAGGGTGAAGGATGACAGTCATCATGAAGATCTAATATTAATGAATGTTCATGTACCAAATAGCATAGCCTCAATATTCACAGAGCAAGACTGGAAATTTAGGGAGAAAAAGCAGAGTATGCTAGCATTAGCACCTTTTCTTTTGTTGAGACAGAGTCTTACTCTGTTGCCCAGGCTGGAGTGCAATGGTATGATCTCGGCTCACTACAACGCCACCTCTTGGATTCAAGCGATTCTCCTGCCTCAGCCTCCTGAGTAGCTGGGATAACAGGTGCTCACCACTATGCTCTTTTTTTTTTTTTTTTTTTTTTTTGTATTTTTAGTAGAATTGGGATTTCACCATGTTGGCCAGTCTGGTGTCGAACTCCTGACCTTGGGTGATCCACCCACTTCGGCCCCCCAAAGTGCTGGGATTACAGGCATGAGCCACCATGCCTGGCCTAGTGCATTTTAATTCACCTGTCTCAAACCATTCCATATGCAGTTGGCAAAAACAAAAGTAAGGAGAGAGGGAGCCAAATAATCTAACAACTCTGTGTGTGTGTGTAAAACACAGTCTACCTTCATTCTATTCAAATGCATACACAAAAAGTGACTATCAGGCCACAAAGAAAGTAAATTCCAAAAAATAGAAGACAACGTTCTCTGATAACAATATAGTAGAATTTGAAAATACTAATAATGAAACCACAGACCAAACCAAACTTTGCCACCAAGAGGTCTATAAACACTTAAAAGTAACCTTGAGTTAAAAAGAACAAAAAACAAAAACTGCAGAATATCTAGACAATGACAAAAAATATATTTATGGACCTGTGGGATGCAGCCAAAGCCAATGTTAGGAGGAACATATATAGCCTTAAAACACTGATCTTATTAATAAATGAGAAAGCATGAATTGCCCAACTCAAAAAGTTAGAAAAGACAAAATAAACCTAAGAAAGACATACAATAAATAAATGAAAACAGAAATGGAGTTAACAGCAAAAGAAAGGAACTCATAAATAACTCCATGTTTTTTTTAAATTAAAAAAAAAATTTAGAGACAGGCTCTTGCTCTGTCACCCTAGCTGGAGTACAATGATGCAATCATAGTTCACTGCAACCTCAAACTCCTGGGCTTAAGCGATCCCCCTGCACCAGCCTCCTGTGTAGCTAAGACTACAGGTGTGCACCACTACACCCAGCTAATTAAAAAAAAAAATTTTTTTTAGGGATGGCATCTTGCTGTGTTGCCCAGGCTGATCTTGATCTCCTGGCCTCAAGCAATCCTCCTGCCTTGGCCTCCCAAAATGCCGGAATTACAGGCATGAGTGACCATCTCTGGCCCCAACTACTTGTTTTTTGAAAAACAGTGAGACATGTTCACTGCTGGGGAATCTAATGAAGCAGGAGATATAATACACAGAAGGTGGAGGTGACTGCTTGGAAGGATTCTCTGCACTTTTGCTCTCCAGCTTCACTTCTCACCATCCCTTAACCCCTCCCAACCGGCTTTTCTTCCAACTTCTCTGCGGAATTTGCCCTTGTCAAGATTACCAAAGACCTCCATGTTAATAAACCCAGTGGTCAATTATCAGTCCCCCTTTCACTAATCCTCCCAGCAGTACTGACTCAAGTGATCAATCCACCTGCTTCCAGGACACTGCAGTCTTCTTCTCCTGGTCCTCCTCCTCCCACTGCTGGTCCGCCCACATCTTCCCAACCTCCTCTTCTCCACTGTTTCTACTCACTTATGGATCTCACCTCCTCTCAAGGATTTAAACACTATATGTTGATGCCTATTTTTTCTTTTTTTTCTGAGACAGAGTCAGAGTCTTACACTATAACCCAGCCTGGAAATACGATGACTTTTGAGCCTCAAACTCTCAAACTCTCACCTAAACTCCATTCTGATGGCCAACGTGTCTACTCGATGTCACCAAATGGATATTTAATAGACACCTCAAACTTAATATTCCCCAAACTAAAATCCCAACCTTCCTCCCCCATCCGGCTTTTCCCACAATTTTCCTGACCTCAGGAAATACACCTCCATCCTGCCAGTTGCTCTCATCAGAGGCCTGGAGTCATCTTTGACCCCTCTCTTCCTCTCTCATTCCATATCTAACCCAGGAGCAAATCCTGTCGGCCTTTCCTTTCACTTCCTGCTGCCTCCACCACTCCTACTGTGGTCCACGCTGGCAGGATTCTTGCAGTGGTCTCTGCACTAGTCAGCGCCTTCCCTCTGCTCTCAACACAGCAGCCAGAGGAGCCCTGTGAAAACCTAAGTCCAATTACCCCACCCCTTTCCTCAAAACCCTCAGTGGTTCCCCAGATTCACTCAGAGCAGAAGCTAAAGCCCTTCCCACTCCATCACCTCCCTGTCCTATTCCTCACTCTTTTCCTTTGCACTCTCTCCATTCCAATGGTAATGGTTTGTTTTGTGTCAATTTGACTGGGCCACAGGGTGCCCTGATATTTGGTGAGACATTTTTCTGGGTGTGTCATGAAGGTGTTTCATGATGAGATGAACATGTGACCTGGCAGATGAAGGAAAACAGTGTCCTCCTCTGTGCAGGTGGCCTCATTCAACCCACTGGAGGCCTAACAGAACCAACAAGTAAGGGGGAATTCATGCTATCTCTGCCTGCCTTTAAGTGGGGACATCATTCTCCTCCCTTTAGACTCAGGCTGGGACTGAAATACACACCATTGGCTCTCCTAGGGTCTCAGGCCCTCGACTCACACCATCAGCTCTCCTGGGTCTCAGGCTCTCAACTCAAAGTGGAACGCACACCATCTGCTCTCCTGGGTCTCAGACCCTCAACTCACACTGGAACTCACACCATCGGCTCTCCTGGGTCTCAGACCCTCAACTCACACTGGAACTCACATCATCGGTTCTTCTGGGTCTCCAGCTTGCTAATTGCAGACCTTTGGATTCCTCAACCTGCATAGCTGCAGGAGCCAATTCCCTACAGTGCGTGTCTTCACATGTGTCTATATGTGATTAGTTCTGTTTCTCTGGAGCACACTGACTAGTACACCATCTGTACCAGCATGCTTCTGTCTCTTCTCCCAGATAAACCCAAGGCTGAATCCCTGATCTCCTTTAAGTCACCTTTTTAGTGAGCCCCTTGGCCACCTGTTTAAAATTATCCTCTATCTCAAACGCATTATCACTGTCTAAAAGTCCATATATTTCACATACACATTTTAAAAATTGTCTGCAGTCTCCATAAAAGCAGGCTTTTTGCTGCTTTTGGCCATGACTGTATCCCCCGGGCCAATAACGATGCCTGGCACAGGGTCGGCACTCAATTAAGATGAACTGAACAAACAGAAGAACAAAGGCGACTGCCTGCTCAACTCGACAGAAATCAGGACGCCTCCAAGAAATGGATCAATTTCCAAGAAAAGAGAAATTACCCAAAGGATCCGGGAAGGGAGAATCTAAACAGACCAATTGCCAAGAAGAAAGACAGAAACTGTCAAATAGCAAATCCAAAGTCTAAAATAAGAGAAATGCAAATTAAAGCCATAATGAGAGAGGATTTCAGAGTGCAGACAAAAGGGAACATCCACATTCCTTCACTTGCCACCCTGACACAGATCAAAAGTGCTGAGCACCCGGCGCGTGTGTTGGTTTGAGTTTCTGCTTCACTGCTGGTCGGGGGGACGCTGGGGTCATTTCTGTGGAAGGCAATTTGACACATGCCTGTAGTACAGACGCCCACGTCCTCTGAGCCAGCAGTCTCACGTAACGATTATCCTACAGACGTGCTCACAAGGGCAACATAGGTACAAGCACATTCATCACAGAAAGGTGGGTCACAGCAGAAGATTATGATCAGTGAAGTGTCCATCAGCAGGATGCCAGGTCAAAAACAAGAGCTCCCGCACAATGGAGAGTCACGCAGAGACCAGGAAGGCTTGGGCAGCTGTCCTCAGCCACCTCCCATGCTCTGCTCTGCTTCCCTGGGCGTTGGTCATCGAGATTCATGATTTGTGGCATTAATGCCACTTACACGCTGAGCCCTCTGCCCTGAAATTTAGTCTCGAATTCCCACCTTCCTCCCCTGGGCAATTTCTGTACTTTCCACTCAATTTTTCCGTAAATCTAAAACTGCTTTAAATATATATTCATTACCTAGATAACAAAATTCGTAAGATAGTGAGATGTCACTTTAAATCCATCAAATCAGCCAAACTTAGGAGATCAGATGATTTGAAAGGTAAGTGAACGCCCGTGAAGGGGACTCACCACCGTGCTCTGCAGACGATCCGGCAACCTCTCTCTGCATGTACTTCCCCAAGAAGTTCTGGAGCTGGTCTTCAGGGTCAACCCGTCACCTTCCTAGGGAACTGCATTAGCATGAGCTGCTTCTTAAAACACGTTTAAGGCCGGGCACAGTGGCTCACACCTATAATCCCAGCATTTTGGGAGGCCGAGGCAGGCGGATCAACAGGTCAGGAGTTCGAAACAGCCTGACCAACATGGTGAAACCCCATCTCTACCAAAAACACAAAAATAAGCCAGGCGTGGTGGCATGCACCTGTAATCCCACCTACTCGGGAGGCTGAGGCAGGAGAATTGCTTGAACCCAGGAGGTGGAGGTTGCAGTGAGCTGAGATCATGCCATTGCACTCCAGCCTGGGCAACAAGAATGAAACTCTGTCTCTACATAAATAAATACAAAACTTAGCCAGGCATGGTGATGGGCACCTGTAGTCCCAGCTACTTGGGAGGCTGAGGCAGGAGAATCACTCGAATCCTGGGGGTAGAGGTTGCAATGAGCTGAGATTGTGCCACTGCACTCCAGTCTGGGTGGCAGAGCGAGACCATCTCAAAAACAAAAATCTTTAAAGTTCAGGGGTATACATGCAGGACGTGCAGGTTTGTGACACATCTAAATGTGTGTCATGGGGGTTTGTTGCACAGATTATTTCATCACCCAGACATGAAACCTAGTACCTATTATTTTTCCTGGTCCTCTCCCTCTTCCCACCTTCTGCCCTCCAGTGGGCCCCAGTGTGTGTCATTCGTTCCCCTCTATCTATCCAGGTGTTCTCATCATTTAGCTCCCACTTATAAGTGAGAGCATGTGGTATTGGGTTTTCTGTTCCTGGGTTAGTTTGCTAAGAGTAATGGCTTCCAGCTCCATACACGTCCCTGCAAAGGACATGATCTTGTTCTTTTTTATGGCTGCATAGTATCCCATGGTGTCTACGCAGTCTTCCATACAGTTCTCAGAAGTGAGGATGCAAGAGCCCCTATGACAGAATGCATAGGTCTTGCACACAAAATGTTGGGTCAAAGGTAAGAAATACTATACATGAAAAGTGAACACACATGTTCCCAGCATTTGCATAATTTGGGCATCACGCTCAATTAAGACAAAAGAGTGGGGTGGATGGAGTAGGCATAGAGGGTGGGGGGACGGGGGGGTAGGTACAGTAAGGGGCCCATCACAGCCACTGATGTGGGAGCTAGGGACCAGGAGGTGTGACCAGCTCAACATTCTGGACCCAAGGTTTGGAAACCAGGATGAAGCCTGGCTGACTCCACTATGAGGCTGAAAAGCTGAGAACATCACACAAGGCTCATGAAAAAGGGAAGTATGTCCTCACCCGCCCGGCTACGTTCTCAGGTGGAAACTTGCAACAGGGTGGCCACATGGTAGAAATGGCCAGAAGCAGGCCAGGTGCGGTGACTCACGCCTGTAATCCCAGCACTTTGGGAGGCCGAGGCGGGCGGGTCACAAGAGTTCAAGACCAGCTTGAACATGGTGAAACCCCGTCTCTACTAAAAATACAAAAAATTAGCCGGATGCAGTGGCACGCAACCTATAATCCCAGCTACTCAGGAGGCTGAGGCAGGAGAATCACTTGAACCTGGGAGGAGGAGGTTGCAATGAGCTGAGATTGTGCCACTGCATTCCAGCATGGGCAACAGAGCAAGACTCCGTCTCAGAAAAATAATAAATTTAAAAGATAAAAATTATTGAAAAGAAACAGCCAGAGGCCCAGGGGAGCTGGGAAATAGCAGGACAGGGGCTGCTTCCTGGGTGGAGCCCTCGGTTGTACAAAAGAGTTCCAAGAAGCACTTCCTGCCCCTGGGCTTGTGCATGGCATGGCTGCGTGTGGGGACAGGCAGACACTCTCACATGCCAAGGGGAGCTGAGATGGAAAAGGACGTTGGGTTGCATTAATAGAAGTATATGTGCCAAAATAGGGGAGATGACCCAAGGTTCTGCCGATCTTTGTGGTGGCTGAACCACAAAGTCAGAATTTCAGTGTAGGGGGGGCTTGAAACCTAGTGTCCAATTTTCCTAGAATTGTTCTTTACTTTTCTTCTTTTTCCCTGTGTGTTCACCTCTTAGCTCTTCAGGAATGCAATTATAACGTTTACCTCTCCTCCACCAGGCGCTCCCTGCACTGCAAGCGTATCTAACTACAGTTCGATTTGCTTAGAAATTCTCAGGACAAAATGTTGAACCAAACCAGGCACCCTCTGGGATCCTCCCCCACCAGGAGATTGCCTCAAGACGACGGTCAGTTTACAGCCTAGCTCTGTCCACCATGGCACCCTCCAGACTACCCGGCTGAGAAAACATACAAGCAAGTCAGGTGGACCCTGCACCTCCTCACCCCCCCTCCCCTGCATGCCTTTCACACCAAGTTCCCCTTTAAAGATCCCACTTTCCTCCCCGAAAGCTGAAGCGATTCCCTTAAATCAGGAGCCTGTACTGTTTCCCCTTAACCAAGCTCTGCAATAAAGTCACTTTCTTCCTACCAGACCCCTCTCTGTTCATTCGGATTCTGCAAGAGGCTGGACATGTGTTTGGTTATGGCCTGACTTGAGAGCCCACCTCCAACCTCCATGCTGCACAGGAAGGAAAGAATGTGACACGGACTCATTCTCAGCCCAGGACCTGGTGACAATTCAGTCTCTGGCCTTGGAGACCCTGTCTGCAGGTGCGGACAGTGCCATTAGGCTGGTAAAGGTTGGGACAGAGGGAGCCCAGGGACTGAGGGAAGAGAGACAGAAAGTCAGAGGAGGCTTGGAGAGGAGGTCCAGGTGATGGTCGAGGCCTTTGCTTGGTTTCTACAGGAACGGTAAGCTCACTCCTTTACAGGCCATTCCCTTTTAAGCTGCTCAGTTACCTGGAAAACTTACAACGCGGAGCCAAACGCTTGCTGTGGGCCACAGTCTGGCCTTCCTGGCCCGTGGTGGCCCTTCTGGGATAAGGGTGGCAGCAACCATGCCCCTCCTCACTCCTTTTTGTTGCTGCAGGCTGACATGGAAAAGAGGTTGTCCATTCTGGGGTGCGGGCAGCGTCACCCCTGACTTTGGCCAAGGCCTCCTGATGGTTACCCCTGCATGGCAGTCTTTGCATTCCCCAGAGCGGTTTCCCTGGAGGGCAAAGTGGCTGCGGTCACTCCCCGGGGACACATGTCTGTTTGGGGATGACAAGCACAAAACTCAGGCTGGCGGACCCGGGAAGGGGTGCCACCGGGGCATGCTGAGGGCTGCTATGGCACTGACGCGGCTCTATTTCTCATGCCATTGGTGAGGACGTGGTGTTTGCTTCATTCCTTTTTATACCTCATATATATATATATATATATATATATATATGTGTATATATATATATATGAGGTATAAAAAATATATATACACACACACACTATATGGATTCTCTTGCAGAAAATGAAATATTTCAAAATCAGTGACTTAAAAAAAATTCTACTTATAGTTTCTTAGAGGGTAAAGCTTTGATGCCTTAGCTGGGCCTCAGGGCCTCTTACCAACAGAACTGTTACAGCTTTCAGTTTTGTGGTCTCCACTCCAAAGTACTCTTCCCAGAAAGCCCCAGTGTGCTCTTTACACTACTGGGAACACCCTCCCCTATCTCCACCTCGAAAACTCCTATACATCCTTCAAGACCTCACTCACTGGGCATACCTTCTGTGCAGCTTGTCTGACTCCCGCAAGCCTTTGTAACACCCTGTACCACACAGTACTGTAGAGTCCCATGGCAGAGATGACCCTGGCCTCAACATCAGACAAGCCTGGGTTCAGGTCCCAGCTCTGCCCCTCATGAGCTATGTGACCCTGGGCAAGTCATTAACCTCTCTGGGCCTTAGGTATTCACCTAATACTCCTCTAGGCCACACCCTCACTGCCGCCCAGTGGGGCTATCACTCCTGTGGACACAGCCCAGCCCATCAGCCCACAGTAGCCCCAGGAACGCTTCCTCATTGCACAGCCTTCTGGAAGGAATCTTTGGCAAATGTCAACTCTTGTTCTGCTTTCATGGCAAGCACGCCTTGGTCACATGCGGGTCTGTAGCCTGTGAGTGCAGGAAGCTGTTCCTGTGGGGCCACTGACTCCTGCCACGAAGGACTCGCCTGCCCTGATGCGGGGGTTACGTGTCCTCCTAGGCACTCTGCAGGCCGCCGCGCCCCTCATTGCCAGTCCCGTGGATCCCAGGCCCAGGCCCAGGCCCACGCCCACCAGCGCTCCCCTCACTGTCAACTTGTGGTCCCTCGCACTAGGCCTTCCATAAGCTGGGACTGTGGCGCCTTTGGCCAGGCCTGGGCTGGGTGCTGGGGTCTCAGAACTGAGTCAGGTGTGGGCCCTGCCCTTGAGAGCTCCAAGCTGGTGGGGGAGCCATACCAGCACCCCAAAATAAGAGCAGCAGACCCATGCTGTGTCAGGGGCGAGTGTCTGGCAGTCTTGGGGCCCTGGCCGGTGGGGGATTGGGGGAAAAGTTCTTGGGAGCAGCCACAGAGCTGGGCCCTGGACAAGGTTTGTTGGGACAACAGGGAGGGCACTCCGGGCGGAGGGAACAGCCTCAGCCAAGGCCATTCAGGGGATCACAAGGAGCATGGCTGTCACAGCATAAGATGCTCCTGGCAGGGTTGAGTCTGGAGAGGCGGCAGCCACAAACAAGGCCTTCATCTGCCAGGGGAAGGTGTCTGGACCTGATCCCGAGGCTGTGGGGAGTCGACATGGAAGATCATTCCTAATTCTCATAGCGGCAAGATTAGGGCTGCAGCGTACTGTTATCTCCTCTGCGCCAGGCAGCGTGCCAAGCACTTCCCATGCATGTGTAGCCTCAGTTCTCTCGGCAGCCTCAGGGGTGGGGACCATTAGTCCCTGCAACTTGCTGATGAGGACACTGAGGCTCAGAGAGACAATGTCACTAGCCCAGGACTGCATATCTAGCTAGCAGTGGAGCTTGGCCTGTGCTGCTGACCACAGGCCACAAAGCCAGCCCCTCTCATCCAGGGCAGTGGCTGGGGAGCAGCAGGCTGCCGTGCTGACCCTAGTAGCCCTGCTGAGAGAGGAGCTGAGCCTGGAACCGGGAGCAGGGCCCACGGGGTGAGAAGCGTCTGCAGCTGGCAGGCCTCGCTGGCGGGCTGGCGCCTGCACCCTAAGTGGGAAGATAACAGAGCACCTGGCAATTTGAATAACAATGAAAGCTTCCAGAATGCGAACCTCTGTGACAATAACCCTTCCTGCCGACAAAAGCAGAGGAGTCATGAGGCACAACACGCCTCACTGCAGGTGAACTGGAGACAGTGTGTTCTCCAGCAGTGGCAACAGCTTCTGTTAGTTGGCGCTGACTGTATGCACGTGGGGTGTGGGGCTGGGAGCCTTCACGTATTTTGCTTTTCCTTTTTTTTTTGAGACAGAGTCTCTGTCTTCCAGTCAATGGCGTGATCTCGGCTCACTGTAACCTCCACCTCCCGAGTTCAAACAATTCTCCTGCCTCAGCCTCCGGAGTAGTTGGGATTACAGGTGCCCACCAAGATACCTGGCTAATTTTTGTATTTTTAGTAGAGATGGGGTTTCACCATGTTGGTCAAGCTAGTCTCAAACTCCTGACCTCAGGTGATCCACACACCTCAGCCTCCCAAAGTACTGGGATTACAGGCGTGAGCCACTGCACCTGGCCGCCTTCACATATTTTTTAAGGGAGTCTCACAGGGACCTGAAACAGGGAGATGCTATTAACCCTACTTTGTAAACGTGTCCCTGCAGACAGTACAGGGACATCGAGGAGCTTATTCGAGGCAAGATGGCCATCCTAAGGAACGCTGCCTCAACATGGAGAAAGAGACTCTGCTGACACAACGGAGTTGAGGGTTTTGGGAGAGGGAGATGAGCCCTGGATTAATCGGGCCGGGCCTGGATGCTGCTCGCTGCATTCCCAGCTAGAGGTGCTTAAGGAGGCCCGGTCAGCAGCTACGGGCCACGGGAGCAGAGGTGGGAGAGATGTCTCGTATCTGGAAGGCTGCCGAGGAACGTGGGCTCTCTGGGAACTAGGGCTTATATGGGGTGAAATGGGATCCCCCGCAGCCCAGCAGGCCCTGTGCTGATGCCTGCTGAGGTGCTCCATGAGTCCTTCCAACCGCTGTCCTCCGGATCTCAAAGACTAAAATCTAAGTGCTGGTTTTAAGCTACCGTATCGGAGGTTTATTATTGGGTACTCACACAATACCCAAGAGAGATGTGCGTGTTCACTAGGAGACGTGGATGCGAAGGTTCACGCAGCTTTACCGATAACGGCTGGAAGGTGGAAACAGCCCAAGTCTCCTGGAAAGGTGATGGAGAAACACAGCGTGGTGCATCCACACAATGCAATGGGCACAGATCCAGGCTGGGGCCAAGATAGGAACCTTCATCTTCTGCTTCCTGGGCGGAGTGCTCTGCCCCAGCACCTGCCTTGTCAACGCCCTGGTGGACCCCTGGGATTGCCCAGTTCTTGCATCTTCACTGAGAGGAAAACAGAGACGATGACTCCATTTTACAGTTGGGTAAAGTGAGGCTCAGGGCCATGCTGCCCAGGGAGGAGCTGAAGAGACCCGAGGCCTGCTGGGGACCAGATCTTCTCAATGGTGGTTCCTTTTGGCAGCCTCTCTCCAAGCCCAGAGCAGAGCCTGGCACATGGGAGAGCTTTGTGGGAGTTTGCTGAGCAAATGACAGAGAGCAGGTGTGGTGTGAGCTCTGGTGGCTGGACACACCTTCCCGTCCCCTGCAGACCTGTCTTCCTGGCTGGGTCCAATGTGCAGGGATTTGGGGCACAGTTGGGGTGTCCTGACGGATGTGGTCACTCTCAGGGGATGTCAGTCCGTGGATGCAGATGCAGCAAAGTCCCTGGAGCCCTGCCTGCCTCCCTGCTCACCCTCCGCACTCTGAGGGATGCTCTCTGCCAGGATGGGGCACCTTGGGCAAGGGATGGGAGGCCTCTAATGTGGCCCAAGATGTTTAACCAGAGTCCTACAGGCCCCAACCTGAACTGGACCCAGAAATTCACAAGTTGTGTGACCTTGGATGAGGTCCCCAACACACACACCAGAGCCCCCCAAATACACACAATTGCATAATCTCAACACACACCAGAGACCTTAACACACACCAGAACCCCAAATCACACCAGAGCCCCCAAAACACCAGATCCCCAACATACACACCAGAGACCCCAACACACACACACCAGAGACCTTAACACACACACACACCAGAGACCCCAACACACACACCAGAGCCCCCAAAACACCAGATCCCCCAACACACACACACACCAGAGACCTTAACACACACACACACCAGAGACCTTAACACACACCAGAGCCAACACACACACACCCACACAAACCAAACACACACACACACACCCCCAACACACACACACACCAGAGACCTTAACACACACCAGAGACCCCAACACACACACACCAGAGACCTTAACACACAAAAGCCCACACCACACACACACACACACACACACACACACACACCAGTGTTGACTTTTCCCTTCTGCCCTCAGTCCCATCTGTAAAATGCTGCTGCTCACAGCCCCCTGCTCTGATTCTACATTGAGGCCTGTGCTACGCAGCCCCAAGACGGCCTCCAAAGAATCCACCTCCAGCTACTCACACCCTCCTTTGGTACCAAGGGAGACCAAAGGATGGGGGCGGAGCCAAGTGGCTTGCTTGTAACAAACAGATAGAGTAGAAGTGACAGGGATGGGATGTCCCTTCCAAGGTTAGGCTCCAAAGAGACTGTGGGTTCCACCGGGCTCTGCACCTTGAAGTCTCTCCCCCAGAGCCCTCTTTTTGGGCGGTCAGCTGTCATGCCACGAGCTACCCTGTGGAGAGGCCCACCTGGTGAGCAACTGACATCCCCAGCCAACACCTGACCCCGCTACCAGCCACCTGAGTGAGCTAGGAGGTATATCCTCTCCAGCAGAGCCTTGAGATGACCACAGTCTCAGCCCATGCTTTGACTGCAGCCTCCTGAGAGACCCCAAGCCAGGAGACCCAGCGAAGCCACACCCTGACTCACACCTTTCTGACTCACAGAAAGGGCTAAATGCTTGCTGTTTTAAGCTGCTGGCTTGCGGGGTAACTTGTTACACAGCACCAGCTGGCTAATACAAGGCCTCAGGGCAGAGCTAGAGATTTGGGGAGAGGGAAGATCTTGGAGATTGTGCATCTGGACATCCCTCTACTCTATCCTCAGGGAAGGAGCCTCTGACCTCTGCTTGCACACCCCAAAGACGGGGAGCTCCCTGCTTACCGAGGCCAGCAAATCTGCTGTAGAGCCAGGCTGCCTGGGAAGGTCGTCCCTCTGCCTCCTGCTTCCTCTTCCTACTGGTGCCAGCGTGGCTCTGGGGGTTCCCTGGCACCAGCCCCATCCTTCAGGGATGTGTGGGTTCCCCCAGAGTGAGCTGGTGTCTGGATCAGGCTTCTCTGCATCACAGCTTCATTCCCTTCTCTGCTTCAGGGGAGAGTTACTGGGAGGCAAGTGAGGGCTCAGGCCTGGCCTTGCCATTCAGTGTGCACCTGGCAGAGGACTCCAGGATGCACCAGTCTTCACTCAGCCTTAGCTCGAAGTCACCATCTCCACCTGCCTCAGTTTATTTGTCTGCTACATGGAGATTTCTGTGAGGACATGAGATAGTGCACGTAACAACGCTTGACACACAGAAAGCACTCAAGAAATATATGTTCTGTTGAATCGGGAGAAAACATATTCAAAGTGGGGCCGTGGGGATGCTTGAGGGAATTTTTGTCTTCAGCAAAATATCTTGATGGGCCATCCAGATGGATGGGGATGGGGAGTGGACGAGGCAGTGGGGTGTGTTTGTGTGTGTTGGAGGGCTTGTGTGTGTTGGGGGGCCGTGTGTTGGGGGCTCTGGGGTGTGTGTGTGTGTTGGGAGGTCAGGGCACGTTGTAGGTGCTCTGGGAGAGCCTCTGCCTGGCTGTTTGACTTTGGACAGGTGCTATGGCCTCTCTGAGCCCGGGTTTCCGGCAAAATGGCAAGAAAAATGCCGCTGGCGAGGTGGCGGCACGGGGGAAATGGCCGTCCTCTGCAAACTCCCTCGCACCCCAGTCAGCTCCCCTGGTCTCCAGGAAAAAACAAAATAAAGATCCTGCTTGAAGACAATGAGAATTATTTTGTGCTTTATAGGGCGCCACATAATCTAAATAATGAAACATGGAAACTTTCTTTCCTTCAGGAAGAAGCTGGCGGGCATCCCAGCTATGTAAAAGGCAGGCGGTGGGGTGGGGATGACAAAGCTATTTGATGCCAGCTATGCCCAGTGGCTCCTGGCAGACAGGACGGTGCCCGGTGTGTTGTTGGAGCCCACAGATTGTACCTGGGATGGGGATGTGGGCATGGCAGGCAGGGGACATCGCAGGAGCGACAGGCGGAGGGCAGGGCACGCAGCCCACATCCGAGGCCAGGTCCCACGCCCCTCACCTGCCCTGATCCTCTTGCAGCTTCCAGACCCCATTCACCCTGGGGTTCCTCCTGCCATGCGTGGGGGCTGCTCCTCCCCAGGCCCATTGCAGTGGTCTCTCGGGGCATCTCAAACTCAAGACACTCCATGCTGCTGAGCCCAAAGCCATGTCTGCCCCAAGGTCCCCATCTTGGAAAATCTCCCAGGCTGCTCAGCCCAGGGTCCCAGACATCTTCCTTGGACCCCCACCTCCTTCTCAGCTCCCCACCCCAGACCCTGGTCAATCCCACGGACTCCACTCCCTGGTGCTGGCCCCTCCCCACCATGACCCTCGGCCAAGCCGCAGACATGGCTGCAGCTCGTGGGACAGTGGCAGCCTCTCTGGAGGACTCCCAGCTCCCTTCCCAAAGGCAAATGCAGCCTGCCACTCTCCTCGAGGGCACCCTGTCCCCGGACCGAGAAGCCCACACCTCACCAGGGCCCTGCACAGTCAGACCTCCTTGCTTCTCCCACCCATCCCCTCCTGCATTCTTTCCTCCCCCACACTCGTGCCACCTGACTGCCCTTCTGATGGATGGATGCACTGCTGTCTCTGCCTCAGTGCCTCTGCACATGCTATTTCCAGTGCCTGGACCACTCCCCACTTTGCCCCTAGTCTCTTCCAACTCTGACAGGCTCATTCCTTTCCATCCTACAGATCCCAGCTGCCCAGAGAGGCAGGGCCAGGCCATAGAAGGCTGTGGATGCCCAGCTGAGGGACTGTCCTTATCCCGCAGGACCCTGTGGGAGTCTCCGAAGGGCTGGGAGCCTCTGCAGAGACAGGACCGGAGGCTGCCCTGGCTTTGGGAGTGGGGTCAACAGGCAGCTGTGTCAGTGTTGGGGGCTTCCATTATTCACGCCCCGCTTGTAGCCTTCCTTCCTGTCAGTTTACCCTCCTGACGTTCGGACACTTCTCGGGGAACTTAGGGCCTTTATACATCCCCAGGGTAAAGGTTAATTTTTAATGCTGCTTTGGTAAATATTTGATGCCACTGCTTTAATGGGAGGATGCATTAGACATTAAATGCCACAAAGTGCTCTGAGATGCTGCCCTTTTCATCGGCAACCTCTGTCCGTAGCTCCTCCTGCCTCCCGTTCTATGAAAATAAAGACTTTCTTCTTTGCCTCCTGCTATGAATTTTTCAAAGCATTTTTCAAATCCATTCTTGCCCCGATCAGCGCTTCCATTAGCCAGATAGAAGGTCAAAGAGGTTTTCAGCTGAAAGATGGCTTAGAAGCCTCAGTCCCTTCCCTCATCTTACACAAGGGGAAAGTGAGGCCAAGGAGGGCCACGGCCTGCCCGAGGCTAAACAGCAAGTCTGTGGGTGAGGGAGTGGAACGAGATGCCGGGACTCCCAGCCCAGGGCTCTGCTCTGGCACTGGCACCCCCCAGAAGACTCAGACCAGTCCTGCCCTCACCCAGTCCAGTGGAAACAAGCCACAGGGCTCTCTGTGCTGAAAGTGGGCGGCAGGGAGGGTGGTCTTTTAGAGGATGGTGAGAGGCCTCGGGAAGGAGCATGACTTCAGCGAGGTTTTGAGGAATGAGTAGGAGCTGGCCAAGGGGCTGGAGTGGGGAAACCGGTGAGGTGAATGGGTGTGGGTAAGCACCTGGGGGCAGGGATGGGGACTGATCCACTCTGTATCCCCAGTCCTGGACTGGGGCCCAGACTTGACCCATGCGTTTTAATCCTTGTGAAATGAATGTGGCCTTTGCCTCCAGGTCTGTGTGCACTGTGGCCTTGATCATCGGCTCCTGGTCCCACAGGCCCTGGTGCCCTTGTGTCTCCGTGCTTCCTTCAGCCCGGGCTCTGACCTGACCAGCTTCCATGCATTCTGCACTCCTGGCCCGTCCCTGGTGCTGGGGCTGCTTCCCTGACATTCCTTTCTACTGCCCAGGACAGTAAACACACCCCAGTCAGCTCCACGCCCCAGTCAGCTCCAAGCACACCATGCCACACAGACCCTCACAATATATACACACACACCACGCCACACACCCACAATACACATACACCCCATGCCACACACGATGCCACACAGACACCCACAATATATACATAAACACACCATGCCACACAGACCCACACAATATCACATACACACCATGCCACACAGACCCTCACAACATATACACACCACACCACACAGCCACCCACAATACACATAA